>NC_060119.1:387836990-388156990 GCF_021461395.2 Schistocerca americana | reverse complement strand
TTTTCTTCCTTATATATGTCCTTGTCTGAATAACCCTCCTATTCTTAAGATTATGATACGGGGAAAAAACAGATCAAAAAACGGCATTTGAGAATCGATCACAGGTTCTTTGCTCCCATGCCAGGTGCCTTGTTCACTACCCCAGCACCGCTTCCGTTGAACAGCGTTTATCTTATGCATAGATAAGATGAAGTCCCACCGGTTTTTTTCCCCGGTTTATCGCAAAATATGCGCTTACAGACCCCTTATACGTAATTATGGGAAATACTCAGTTTTCTGTTATTTACCGATCCTTCAATTCTAAGTCGATTGCACGTCATGAATTAGAAGGGTGGTTTTCTCAGAAACAGTGCGGTGTTAAACCAAACTGTCTTAAGTCCATCTTCTTAGGTCCTGCACAAGCGACCTGTCAAATAAGAGCCGAATGAGTTGCCCGACTCTAAGGCCATCCCCTTGTGAGTGCAGAATACACATAAGCATGTAACTATATTTTAGAATGAAAAAGGATATCCTTTGAGAACTCGCATTTTCAGAATGCCGGAAGATAAATTATATTCAGTTTTTGTAGGTGTTTTATTAAAGTACAAACTAATCAGTCAATGGGATTATTACTGTTTATTCCTAGCAACCGTATTTTAGAGAATGATGAACCTGTTCTCAGAGCATAGCGAGTGCTGTCTGAAAGTCCTACTCAGAAACGAAGGCTCTCCAAGTTAAGCCTAGACGCTTTAAACATGCTTCCTCTGCGCCATGGCCGAGCGGTTCTAGGCGCTACAGTCTGGAGCCGCGCGACCGCTACGGTCGCAGGTTCGAATCCTGCCTCGGGCATGGATGTGTGAGATGTCCGTAGGTTAGTTAGGTTTAAGTAGTTCTAAGTTCTAGGAGACTGATGACCTCGGAAGTTAAATTCCATAGTGCTTGGAGCCATTTGAACCTCTGCGCCATTTCTCTCCCTAGCGACACTTGCTTCTCCAGTACTCTGCATCCCAACACAAAATTAACCAAATTACAATGTGTGCATTATACTTAGGCCTGCTGTTTGTAAAACCCTTGATTGCTGGAAGTCCTACTTCTCAACTGGCAGAAATAGGAAGACTTCAGGCTGCCAGTGCTTTGTGTATGACCACTGCCACTAATAAAATTAATAATAATGATAATGTGTAGGTGTTACACAAATGTAGTAGCCATTATATAGTTACTTTTTTCCGTGCGGTCACTTCGTTTATCGACATCTACCCCACCTACATGACTTCCCTGCAGTTTACAATTAAGTGCCTGGCAGAGGTTTAAGCAACTACTTCCAAGCTGTTTCTCTATCGTTCCACTCTCGAAAAGCGCACGGAAAGAACGAACACTTAAATCCTTCCGCGTGAGCTCTGATTTCTCTCATTTTATAATAATGATTTTCATTCCCTATGTACATGGGTGCCAACAACATATTTTCGCATTCGGAAGAGAAAGCCAGTAATTGAAATTTTGCGAGAGGATCTCGCCGCAACGAAAAACGACATTGTTTTAATGATTGCCATCCCAAATCAAATATCATATCCGTGCCGCTCTATCTCCTCTTTTGCGATAGTACAAAATGAGCTGCCCTTCTTTGAACTTTTTCGACGACCTCCGTCAATCCTGTCTGTTACGGATCCCATACCGCGCAGCAAAACTTCAGAAGAGGACGGACAAGCGTAGCGTAGACAGTCTCTGTAGCATCTTCTAAGTTTTCCGTCAGTGAAACGCAGTCTTTGGTTTGCTTTCCCCACAACATTATCTACGTAATTCTTACAATTCAAGTTATTCCTAATTGCAGTCGCTAAGTATTTACTTGTATACAGCCTTTAGAGATCTTTGAGTTAGCATGTAACCGAAATTTTACACATTCTTTTCGGAATTTGTGGATGACCTCACATTTTTGTGCAGTGAATAATGAAGCAATTTCTGGTCAATTGCGGTAACTGTCTATAGCTCTGAGAAAGCGTTTTCATGTTATATTTAAGCATAAGTGATATAAGAGCTCTAATTCTCAATTCTAATGTCATAGTTGCATGGTACGAAGCACAAAGTATATATGTAGTAGGTGGACAATGTGAGGAAGATGATGTTCGTACATTCGTTTCAAAAGTTGCAGCCTCCATCATATTCCAAGTGTTAGTGCCAGTGCTTAAAACAAATGTAATTATTAGTAACTTATGTAATCAGTGCTACACTATTTGGAAATTGTGATATTAGAAACGATCTTTCCTAAATAATGTTCTTTCGTGACCGAAACAAAATTGAACCCTCTACTTTTTGCTCGTCAGAAAATTACATTTTACCGTTCAGAGTGTAATTACCCCGTGTTCGAAACAACTGGTATAGAGGGACCACCATTGTCTCTGACTTGCCGGTACCAGTATTAGGAAGATACTTTGCGATGGATTTCAACCCATATTGCGTATGCTTGTGGATTTCCTTCCGACCTCAGCTCTCGTTCGCAGGCAGAGAAATCTAAGGATTTGTTTGAAATCTTCACCGGTTGTAGCGATCTTCAGTCCCAAGACTGGGTTCTTGGGGCTTTTTACGCAAACTCTATCCTGTGCTAGCCTCTTCATCGCCAAATAACCACTACAAGCTGCATTCATTTGAACCTACTTACTTACTTCATTCTTGTCTTGGTCTGCCTTTACAATTTTTGCCCCCCCCCCCCCCAAAAATCCCATTCCGCCCCTCCTCCCCCCCCCCCCAATCCGCACACCTCCCTCCATTACCAAACTGACGAGTCATCCATGCTTCTGCGTGTGTCCTACCGAATAATCTCTTCTTATAGTCAAGTCGTGCCACATCTCCCCCCCCCCCCCCCATTCGTTTTAGTACTTCCTCACTAGTTACTCTCTCTAACCATTGAATGGTCTCTGTGAAATGTTTGTCTTTAAGTAGTGGTCAATAAGCTCCACATAAAATTGCCATGATTAAAGATGCCCACTTCACTAAGTGAATAAACTCCAGATAGGTAACACTATTACGGGATATGACTGCCCTTCCAACATGATTAGGCACAGACACGCAGGCTTAGCACAACGGATATTGTTTGACATCGGAAATAGTTTAATACAGTTAACTGAATAAATTTCCCGTCACTGAATCTAGCGTTGGATCGCATACACAGCACCTAGATTACATCTAGTAGGAAGGACGTATAACATAATCGTAAATTCAGTTATGGTTTATGACGCTTGGCTGTTTGTATGTAGTAATATATCGATCACACTAAATGTTGTATAAATACAGCGAAACACTGTTGGTTTCGAATCCTCGAGGGAGACTTATCTTCTACAATGTCGAAATTGGTCGTTAAAGTAACAGAAATTCTTCGGAGTGGTTATCATCGAACTAGTGATTGATGTGAAGACGCAAGATCATTTCTCTTATCGTTCCTGTGCAACGCATTAGTGCTAGACCTCGCTGTTACTATTGCCACCGCCATGAAAAGTACAGGGCTATTCCAAATGATTGAAGCGATTTCATAAATTCACTGTGGCTCCATTCATTGACATATGGTCACGACACACTACAGATACGTAGAAAAACTCATAAAGTTTTGTTCGGCTGAAGCCGCACTTCAGGTTTCTGCCGTCAGAGCGCTCGAGAGCGCAGTGAGACAAAATGGTGACAGGAGCCGAGAAAGCGTATGTCGTGCTTGAAATGCACTCACACCATTCAG
This sequence comes from Schistocerca americana, assembly GCF_021461395.2. Taxonomy (NCBI): domain Eukaryota; kingdom Metazoa; phylum Arthropoda; class Insecta; order Orthoptera; family Acrididae; genus Schistocerca; species Schistocerca americana. Next base: position 388,153,293 of record NC_060119.1, on the reverse strand, counting down.
TCATAACAGTGCAACGACACTTCAGGACGAAGTTCAACAAAGATCCGCCAACTGCTAACTCCATTCGGCGATGGTATGCGCAGTTTAAAGCTTCTGGATGCCTCTGTAAGGGGAAATCAACGGGTCGGCCTGCAGTGAGCGAAGAAACGGTTGAACGCGTGCGGGCAAGTTTCACGCGTAGCCCGCGGAAAATTGGCTCATGCCACAACTGGAGACCGACAGCGCCGACTTCACCTTTCAACAGGATGGTGCTCCACCGCACTTCCATCATGATATTCGGCATTTCTTAAACAGGAGATTGGAAAACCGATGGATCGGTCGTGGTGGAGATCATGATCAGCAATTCATGTCATGGCCTCCACGCTCTCCCGACTTAACCCCATGCGATTTCTTTCTGTGGGGTTATGTGAAAGATTCAGTGTCTAAACCTCCTCTACCAAGAAACGTGCCAGAACTGTGAGCTCGCATCAACGATGCTTTCGAACTTATTGATGGGGACATGCTGCGCCGAGTGTGAGAGGAACTTGATTATCGGCTTGATGTCTGCCGAATCACTAAAGGGGCACATATCGAACATTTGTGAATGCCTAAAAAAACTTTTTGAGTTTTTGTATGTGTGTGCAAAGCATTGTGAAAATATCTCAAATAATAAAGTTATTGTAGAGCTGTGAAATCGCTTCAATCATTTGTAATAACCCTGTATATTTCATTTAATGAAACTGATGAAATGTACGACATGTAAATACATAAATGAGATTTTATTTTGATTTGTGATTATTACATCCCAAAGCATACAAGCATAAAAATAAGATTAATATTACACAGCGCACGTGTTACACACGCTACCATCATACAGCTGCTGTTAATGATAGTTACGGAAAACACGAAGTCTGAAAATCCCTTTGTGAGTTAAATACTGACTTGCTGAACTCGATTACGGCCATATACCGCATATAAACAGAACGGAAAGTGCCCCATATTTATCGTAACGACGAATACCACTTCGCTATTCATTTTGATTTTGTAATCGTGGCCTATTATTCCGCCATGTCCGTATTCATGGGGTCACTATTCAGTGACAATGCACGTCTGAAGTCTCGTACGTTAATCTAGGGAACTTAGTACTGGAGCTTGGTTATGTGACATTTGTTGGCACTGCAAGAAGTGAGGCAGAAGTTGCGTAAGCGTACGAGGGCAGACCTTAGCACTCCTAAATTTTATCTCACACTAGACAAACAACGCCACATTTCACTGATTCATCATTCACACTCTGCAGAGCACAAAAATTTAGCTTAACACGAAAACTACCGAACGAACCCTCATTTACTAAAACCCTGCAAAGGATCTGACTACAGCCTTCTTCAATCGGATATATGTGGCAACAGAATAACAATTTCGACGCAAAATAGTCTTGTCAGCTTCTTATGTTCCATATCGTTCCGACAAACTTACTAACTTTCCTGGAAATTGGACAACTTCCGATAACAAATAACACGGTCACTGCTTCCGTAAACCAGACTGACAGTATTAGTTGAGAAAAGAACATAATTTAAAGGAGTAACGGGCCAAGAGACTAAAAAAATGGTTCAAATGGCTCTGAGCACTATGGGACTTAACATCAGTCCCCTAGAACTTAGAACTACTTAAACCTAACTAACCTAAGGACAGCACACAACACCCAGCCCTCACGAGGCAGAGAAAATCCCTGACCCCGCCGGGAATCGAACCCGGGAACCCGGGCGTGGGAAGCGAGAACGCTACCGCACGACCACGAGATGCGGGCCGCCAAGTGACTAATTATTTGTTAGACAGAAGAGCGCAATCAACAGTTGACAAAAACATGTGATGGACAAATTAAAAGTTCTACAAAAAGGATCGAATACTTAACATTAAAGCAGTTACTCTTCGCAGTAAAGATGACAAAAGCAACTGCACCATGAAAAGTAATGAAGTCGGGTCGTGAAACAATGTTTGAGATCGACTTGACCGGAATTGTATAAGCGACAACTCTTCCCTCGCTCTCTCAGTGACGCTCGCGAAGTGAGTCCATCAGTAACGCGATCTCTTGTAGACTGCAGTACAAGGTGCCATTATTATAGTGCGATTTAAAGTAGTTGGCGTTTGACGGCTAGAGGTTTGGACTGCACGCCAGTGGGAGCCTGGTACTGTCGGCTCGCACGGGATTGTGCTTCCGCTGTAGAAAGCAGTGCGCAAACGCATTTCTGTGTGTTTCACAGTTTTCGGCATATGATATGTATACAAAACTGTAAGGGGCAATCAAAATGTTTCCATTTGAGGACGTTGCTGTAGTCTATTTGCAACGTAACACGACCCCGATGCGGGAATGTAAGCACTGGCTAGTAGGGAAAGGATTGGTATGACGTTCTTGTGTTTCCGAGGAGCGTGCGGTGAACGCCGAACCGTGAACTTCGGCGCCTTCATTAACAAACGCGTCCGAATAGGACTAACCTGCTGTTACCCTTTTCTTGGCTATTGAAGGACAAACACCAGTAGATATCCATCGGAAAATGAAGAATGTGTATGGGGCAGCATGTCTGTCCAAAACCACCGTTGCGGGATGGTGTACCGAGGGGTGCAGCTGGTCCGTGATATCGCACGTCCCCATATCGCAAAGTGAAGTGAGATACACTCGAGCAGCCGTGCTATAGCCCTTGTAATGTTATGTGAGCCTCACTGCCCTTTTTTTTAAAAACTAATTTGTGCCTGATTTTATTCTGAGAAGCTCAGTAATGTATGTAAATACCGTAAATGTAAATGTGATTCAAAAAGTAGTTGAAGTAAAGTGAAGCGCAGCTGGACAGCAAGAAACTCTTTAGCGCGCAATCCCCGCAACAATAGTAGTTGTGAATCTTTGAGTACGGACTCTAAAAAAAATTGATTTATTAAAAAAAAAGAGGACAATCTGTATCTTGTGGGAAGAGGACGTGTTGCTAGGCCGTCGCTCAGAATGTATTGTTACATTTAATGAAAATTGATATTTTAGTGATAAAACCGAGTAAAGTATGTGTAAGAGTTGCCAAACATTTATGTATACAAACTTTTTGGAAGTGAAGAAAAGAAATATCTAATTTTTGGAAACGGAGGTGAACTTCATTGTCGTCGCCGTCCATCAATTGACAGAATTGTAAGCGCACAAGTTCACTAAAATACAGGAAAATAAATGCATTCTCTGTAGTTTTCATTCAATACGTAACAACCTCTCATAATTTCTTAATTACGGTAATTGGATTATGTTCTTCTACAATAGTATGGTATTGAACTCCACTGACCAATTTTGATGTAGTAGGACGTATAGTTTGAAGGAAGGTTGTGTGTCAAGCACTCTCCTTTTCTCACGAAAAGCAGATTGCCGTTTGATGTTATTTACTTACAACAGTGGTTCCTTAGGTATGATAAGCTACGAAAACTTGGGCTCAAAGCTATCTGCAATGCGGCCACGTAACCAACAGAGTCGTACTTTAAATCCTAAAGAACAATGACTTCCTCCAAATTATAATACGTTACCAACTGGTGCAGAAGCTGATCATTTAAGGAGGCAGCAACGAAAATTCAGGTACCAGTTACGACTTAAAGAAAAGTCTCAATCAAAATCAATTTCTCTCTCCAGACACATATATAAATATTGATATTATTAAGATAAAAGTCATTTTACACCCTGATCTCTCCCCGTGCGTTTGTCACGCCTTCGGACCCTTAAGAAACGTATTGAAGTGTCGACGGTTCCTGTCGGACGAGGATGTGCAGTCGGCAGTTTCGGACTTCTTCATGCAGCAGGACACGGTGTTTTACTAAAAGAGTATCTTCCTCCTGCTGCTTTTGTGGGACGAATGCCTCAATGCTCACGGCGATTTTACCTGATTGGCATAACGATTCTCGATTGTACGGGTCCGAACGGCAACATTTTCGTCGCTCCTCATATTCCCTGGACGGGAAAATTTCACCAGTTTTATAATACATAGCTCTGCCCCTAATTCGGATTAAGAAAGGATTTTTTGATATGGTTCGTGACACTGTAGATATCTACACTGTATGTGGATTTCAGATTTTTTACGTGATTTTCGTAGTACTTAGACTTGAAAGCAATTTTCCATCGGCGCAGAGAGTGGGTCGTTGCTTCGGCTGCCTGTACAGCTCACGTCGCGACAACGCCACAGCTATCGACCTTAAACATAACACGGCAACTGATTTAAATCATACTATAGATTGTCGCAAGAGATTGGCGAAGACCTATTTCACACGGGAGGTCACGGGCGTGGATACAGTAGCCGCTTACTGAGGTCCAGGTCCCTCTCAGAAGACGCGTGGTAGGACTACCGCCCGGGCACATACTGTGAAACTGCTCAGTTGCAAAATACTTCCCACAACGTCCTGACCGCGCTCTCAGCAGGGTGCGGGCGAACCAAGCTCTCCCATCTGAAGCCCAACACACAGATGGTGAGGGGAGACTGGAGGTGCGAGGTGAACAAGGCGTGCTCTGAAACTTCCAGATTAAAACAGTGCCGGACCGGGACTCAATTCCGAGCCTGTGCATTTCGCGGGCAAATGCTCTTCCGACTGGAGAGGGGTACTGGCGAAAGTTAAGCTGTGAGGTAGGATCGTGAGTCATGCTTGAATAGCTCAGTCGGTAGAGCACTTTCTCGTACAAGACAAAGGTCCCACATTTGAGTACCGGTCCAGCACGCAGCTTTAATCTGCCACGAAATTTCAAATCTGCACACACTCCGTTAAACGGTGAAAATTCGTTCTAGAAGCTGCACTTTCCTCACTACACCTGTGCTTACTGCTTCAGCACAGCACATCAGGACGATGTCTTCGTAATGGCTGGTGTACTTTGTATACCCATATGTTGCAAAGGTTGTTTCGAATAAAATGCAGAAGTTGTGCAGGGAAGCCCTTACACATTCACCACACAGTCCCGATCTGTCCCCAACCGATTTCCATGTTTTTGGAGTCCTGAAGAAAGACAGCCGTGGCCTTTGGTTTGCTTCAGACAAAATGTGGACGTCTGAGTACAGTTATGACTCCGTAGGCAACGGCAAACATTTTTCTATGAAGTCATCGACCATCTTGTCTCACAATGGAAGAAATTTGACTTTGAAATAATAAAAAGGTTACTTCCATCCATCACGATTTCATTTGACTACCCCTTTCTCTCAGAGACAGCAAAGGACTTACAAGAGCAGTTGAACGGAATGGACAGTGTCTTGAAAGGAGGATATTAGATGAATATCAACAAAAGGAAAACGAGGATAATGGAATGTAGTCGAATTAAATCGGGTGATGCTGAGGATATTAGATTAGGAAATGAGACACTTAAAGTAGTAAAGGACTTTTGCTATTTGGGGAGAAAAATAACTGATGATGGTCGAAGTAGAGAGGATATAAAATGTAGACTGGCAATGGCAAGGAAAGCGTTTCTGAAGAAGAAATTTGTTAACATCGAGTATAGATTTAAGTGTCGGATAGTCGTTTCTGAAAGTATTTGTATGGAGTGTAGCCGTGTATGGAAGTGAAACATGGAAGATAAATAGTTTGGACAAGAAGAGAATAGAAGCTTTCGAAATGTGGTGCTACAGAAGAATGTTGAAGATTAGATGGGTAGATCACGTAACTAATGAGGAGGTATTGAATAGAATTGGGAAGAAGAGGAGTTTGTGGCACAGCTTGACTAGAAGAAGGGATCGGTTGGTAGGATATCTTCTGAGGCATCAAGCTATCACCAATTTAGTATTGGAGGGCAGCGTTGAGGGTAAAAATCGTAGAGGGAGACCAAGAGATCAATACACTGAGCAGGTGTACGTATTGGGAGATGAAGAAGCTTGCACAGGATAGAGTAGCATGGAGAGCTGCATCAAACCAGTCTCAGGACTGAGGCCCACAACAACAATAACCCCCCCTCCCCATTATATATCAAAGCCATGGAGCAGAAGCAACAGAAAATATTTTGGAACGTCATATTTATTGATCACGAGAGACTTCAGAGCTTAGCTTGATCTTCAGTAACAGTCTTGGATTTTAGCTCGTTAGTATAGAGTCCCGGAAATTTCTGCATTTCAAAATAAGATTTCCACACTATTGAATTCGACGGTTACAGGCTGCAGCAATCTGTTCTGATAATTAAACCTCGTTCGTAAGACACGGTCTTAATGTTCATTCGTTCCCGCTATTGAAATATATTTCTGGAAAAATTTCACGTTATAGTGTCTACGTAATTTTGTCTGATGGAACTGCTGTAGACGAGAGATTTTTCAGCCGAAATATCTCTTGATGAATGTATCTAGAACTGATGGATAAAAGCCGGCCTCTGTGACTGAGCGGTTCTAGGCGCCTGAGTCCGGGACCGCGCTGCTGCTACGGTCGCAGGTTCGAATCCTGCCTCGGGCATGGATGTGTGTGATGTCCTTAGGTTAGTTAGGTTTAAGTAGTTCTAAGTCTAGGGGACTGATGACCTCAGATGTTATGTCCCATAGTGCTTAGAGCCATTTGAACCACTTGATAGATAAAAATTTAAGGCGTCACGGGTGTCGATCACGCCCCCTTTCGCAGCTTTCTGTGCGGTAGGCTTATTTCTCCCTCTGCTTAACTGTTTTATATGCTAAGGGAAACGAAAGTAGATACAGACGCACACACGTCTTTAACTGTCTTACACTGAGGTGACAAGTCATGGTATACGTCTTAATGTCGCGTCGCATCTCCTTCTGCCCGATATGGTGCAGCAACTCAACCTGACATGGACTTAACAAGTCGGAGGATTTCATCATGCTGCCTCTATAGCCGTCATAACCGCGAAAATCCTACTGATATTTTGGTAGCCAAATCATTCGCTCGACTTGTGCAGAATGTTCTTCAAACCAGTCACGAACAATTGTGGCACGGTGCACTGTCATGGCAACATGAAGTCACTGAATGACTGCAAATTGTCTAAAATTAACGGCACACAACCATTTATAGTGAATGATCGGTTCAATTGGACCACAGGGCCCAGTCTACTCCGTGTAAAAACAGCCCACACACCATTATGGAGCCACCACCGGCGTACACTGTGCCTTGTTAACAACTTGAGTCTATGACTTCTTGGGGCCTGCTCCACGTTCAACCCTTTCCATCGGATCTTACCAACTGCAATCAGGAGTCATCTGACCAGCCTGCGGTTTTCCAGTCATCTAGCGTCCAACCGATGTGGTCACGTGTCCAGGAGCGGCGCTGCAGGCGATGTCGTGCTGTCACCCATTAGCGTCCAATTTCGCAGGACTGTCCTAACTGCAAGTTCGTCGTACGTCCCACATTGATTTATGCGATTATTTCACACAGTGATGTTTGTCTGTTAGCACTGACAACTCCATACCAACACCGCTGCACTCGATCGTTAAGTGAAGTCCGTCGGCCCCTGCGTTGTCTGTCGTGAGAGGTAATGCCTGATATTTGATATTCTCGGCGCACTGTTGGCACTGTGGATCATGGATCTCGGAATACTGCATTCCCTAACGATTTCCGAAATGGAATGTCCCATGCGTCTAGCTCTAATTACCATTTCGCGTTGAAAAGTCTGTTAATTCTCGTTCTGCAGCCATAATCACGTCGCAAACCGCGTCACATGAATCACGTGAGTGCAAATACAAACGACAGGTGCGCCAGTGCACTGTCCTTTCATACCCTGCGTATGCGATACCACCGCCATCTGTGCATCTGCGTATTGCTGTCTCATGAGTTTTGTCACCGCAGTGTACTGCTTCGTCACATTTATGCTCCTTCCGTAACGCTCTTGACCTAGTTTAGCTCGCTGGGAACATAAATTTTAAAGCAGCTGCATAGATCTTACTTTCATATGATTTCGAAACACGCTTCATTAATTCGGTAGCTCACCCCCAACTCCCCGAAACTAACAAGCGTGATGTTTAACTTAAGCGTTTCATAAGCGCTTTATCTGAGGGACTTTTAAATTTTGATTGCTCACGTGTAGTAAGTTTTGAAGTAAAACATTTTCATCATAAATTCCTATATGCAGTGTGCAAAATTAGTCGAGAGGTGTTACCCGCACGACAGTGATGTAGCACCAGGCTTTCTCCAATTTAATATGTATTATTTCTTTCCTTTACTTTTAGAAAGTCCGCACCGATACTGATTCCCCCCCCCCCCCTCTCTCTCTCTCTCTCTCTCTCTCTCTCTCTCTCTCTCTCTCTCTCTCTCTCTCTCTGTGTGTGTGTGTGTGTGTGTGTGTGTGTGTGTGTGTGTGTGTGTGTGTTGTGTTTGCGCGTGCGTATTTGGTCACATTCGTAATATAGGAAATCAGAACAATAGCACACATACGCTAAGTGATCAAAACTATCCAGACACCCCCTAAAACATACGTTTTTCATATTAGGTGCATTGTGCTGCCACCTACTGCCAGGTACTCCATATCAGCGACCTCAGTAGTCATTAGACATCGTGAGAGAGCAGAATGGGGCGCTCCGCGGAGCTCACGGACTTCGAACTGGGTCAGGTGATTGGGTGGGACTTGTGTCATACGTCTGTACGCGAGATTTCCACACTCCTAAACATCCCTAGGTCCACTGTTGCCAATGTGACAGTGAAGTGGAAACGTTAAGGGGCACGTACAGCACAAAAGTGTACAAGCCGACCTCGTCTGTTGACTGACAGAGACCGTCGACAATTGAAGAGGGTCGTAATTTGTAATAGGCGGACATCTATTCAGACTATCACACAGGAACTCCCAGCTGCATTTGGATGCACTGCAAGATAGGCGGGAGGTGACAAAACTTGGATTTCATGGTCGAGCGGCTGCTCATAAGCCACACGTCACGCTGGTAAATACCAAACGACGCCTCGCTTGGTGTAAGAAGCGTAAACAATGGACGATTGAACAGTGGAAAAACGTTGTGTGGAGTGACGAATCACGGTACACAATGCGGCGATCCGATGGCAGGGTGTGTTTATGGCGACTGCCCGGTGAACGTCACCTGCCAGCGTGTGTATTGGCAATAGTAAAATTCGAAGGCGGTGATGTTATGGTGTGGTCGTGTTTTTCTTGGATGGGTCTTCCATCCCTCGTTGTTTTGCGTGGAACTATCACAGCACAGTCCTACATTGTTTTAAGCACCTTCTTGCTTCCCACTGTTGAAGAGCAATTCGGGGATGGCGATTGCAACTTCCAACACGATCGAGCACCTGTTCATAATGCACGGCCTGTGGTTACACGACAAAAAAATCCTTGTAATGGACTGGCCTGCACTGAGTCTTGACCTGAATCTTAAGGAACACCTTTGGGATCATTTGGAACGCCGACTTCGTGCCAGGCCTCACCGATCGACACCGATACCTCTCCTCAGTGCAGCACTCGGTGAATAATGGGCTGCCATTCCCCAAGAAACCTTCCAGCACCTGATTGAACGTATGCCTGCGAGAGTGGAAGCTGTCATCGAGGATAAGGGTGGACCTATACCGTATTGAATTCCAGCATTACCGATGATAGGCGCCACGAACTGGTAAGTCATTTTTAACCAGATGTCCGGATACTTTTGATCACATAGTGTATTTAATGTTGCTGAATGTAAGAATGTTCTCACTATTATGTTTCCATATGTGTACATGGACAACATGCGTTCAAGTCTAAAAGTGAATTACTTTATTAGTCCTAAAACTAGCTCGTTCCGCATACTTACGTCAAGTAATTCAAATAGACCATTGAGCTAGGAACTAGAGCTGCAAATGAGTCATTGAAATCTGTATCTGCATTCCGAAAGCCACGCAACGATGTTGCAAAGTCTGACAAATTTACTTCAAATCTTAGACGTGTAAAACTGTGCGCTTCACAAAACGAAAAGAAACATGGTATCGTATGCTTACAGTACTAGTGCTTCACAGTTGTGATCAATCATCTGATACAAATACGTGGGTGGAAAAGTGGAGGGATACGAAATGGAATGATCACATAGTCTCAGTCGTAGGTTAGGGAGGCGCCAGACTGCGGTTCATTGGTAGGATACTAGGGAAATGCAATCAGTCTACAAAGAAGATCATATGCAAACACTCGTGGAACCAATCCTAGAATATTGCCGAAGCGTGTACCAAAGAAGACTAACACATGATATTGAGCAGATACAAAGAAGGGTAGCACGAATGATGATAGGTCTCTTTGACTGGTAGAAGAGTGTCATGAAGATGCTGAAACAATTGAACTGGCAGAGGTTTAAGGGCAGGCGCAGGCTATCCCGTGAAAGCCTACTCAGAAAGGTTCTAGAACTAGCTTTAAGTAATGAATCTAGGAACACACTACAAACACCAACATACTACTCCTATAGCGATCGCGAAGATACTAGACTAATTACAGCTCTCACAGAGGAATGTAAGCAGTCATTCTTCTCACGCTCCATACGTGAATGGAACGGGAGAAAACCCAATAAGCGGTACAATGGTCTGCAGAGCATAGGTGTAGATGTAAACGTAGATGTTCTTCTGGTAACTTCTGGTATCTTTTGTCCCCTTTTCCGTTCCGTTGGTGGTTGATGAGTGGAAAGAATGGCTGTCGGAAAACTTCCGTATGCACTCTAGTGAATGCCATCTGATGGCATTATTCGCACTTGACACGGTAAGGAAAGTATATAAGAAGGGAAGAGACGGCAAGAGCCCCAAATGAGGTCCACGAAAGTCTTCTGTTCGTAACGTTTCGTCCAGAACTGCGCTGTACATCTTCAGAGACGTTGCTCCTCCGTTGTGTCTTGCCGACTGACGGGTCGGACGTCTGACAGAGACATTTAAGTGTTAGAGTGAGTACAGAATTAATGAATTGTGTTTCGAATTGATATGAAATTAAGATCTGTACAGAAGAGTTTCGTGGACCACGACCTTACATTCAGAAAGGTTCACAGCAGCAACGTCATCCAGTCGTGAAAGCCTTCATTCTACCATCAAAGGGTAGAATGGTATGGTCTGGCACCTGGGAAAGAGCATCACTAAAAGGCGAGGCTGTTCGCTTGCTACTGTTGTCAAAATCTATGGAAAATGGGCGAAGAACTGCGAAACTAAGAGTAGGAGGTAAGGTGTTGGGCGTCCAGAGGCCTCACCGTGGTTTTCGGTGACCTTCCCGCTATGTAAAGAGGGATAGGGGGCGACCTGTGCCAGATCTGGCGACAGAGTACAGCGCCTCTACTGGCACAGTTCAGAGCACAACGTTCAGCGCTTACTGTTGAACTTGGGGCTCCGCAGCAGACGACATTTATGTGCTCCAGCGTTGAACCAAGACGTGTTAGTTAAGATGCCTGTGGGTATGAGATCATCGAGAGTATAGGCAGTGGATCCAAGGAAACTTGTCACTTGGTCGGATGAATCATGGTTTTTGAAAACCAATGTGCACTCCGTGTGCATTCCGGGTGGAGTCATTCCAGACGTGGAACAGGTCCTCCCGGATGCCATGAAGAGCACAGGGTACAGTCAACTGCAGGTGGTTGCTCACGTCGGTACCAATGATGTGTGTCACTTCGGATCAGAAGAAATTCTATCTGGTTTCGAGCGGCTAACAGAAGTGATAAAGGCTGCTAGTCTGAAGCAGAGCTGACCATTTACAGCATGGTCGACAGGACCGATTGCGGACCTCTGGTACAGAGCCGAGTGGAGGGTCTGAATCAGAGGCTCAGACGGATCTACGACCGTGTAGGCTGCAGATTCCTCGACTTGCGCCAAAGGGTGGTTGGGTTTCGTGTTCCGCTGAATAGGTCAGGTGTCCACTACACGCAGGAGGCGGCTACATGGGTAGCAGGCAGGGGCTGTGTGCCGTGAACTGGGCGGCTTTTTAGGTTAGAGGGTCTCAGGAAAACACAAGAAGGGCTTCAGTCACAAAGGGTGCAGGCCAAACGCAGGAAGAGCGTGGATACAGGAACCATCGGTATAACAGTTGTAAATTGACGTAGCTGTGTTGGGAAAGTACCAGAGCTCCAAGCGCTAATAGAAAGCACTGGTGCTCAAATCGTTACAGGCACTGAAAGCTGTCTAAAGCCGGATATAAGCTCAGCCGAAATTTTTGCGAAGAACCTAACGGTGTTCCGAAAGGATAGGCTAAACACGGTTGGCGGTGGCGTGTTTGTTGCTGTTCGAAGTAGCTTACCTTGTCGCGAAATCGAAGTAGATAGTTCCTGTTAGTTAGTATGGGCAGAGGTCATTGTTGGCAACCAGAATAAAATAATAATTGCATCCTTTTACCGACCTCCCAAATCAGATGATACAGTTGCTGAAAGGTTCAAAGAAAACTTGAGTTTGATTTCAAACACGTACCCGACTCATACGTTTATAGTTGGTGGTAACTTTAATTTACCCTCGATATGTTGGCGAAAATACATGTTTAATACCGGAAGTACGCATAAACCATCATCCGAAATTGTACTTAACGCATTCTCTGAAAAGTATTTTGAGCAGTTAGTTCGTGAACCCACGCGCGTGAAAACACATTTTACCTCTTAGCAACAAATAATCTTTAGCTAATATCGAGCATCAAAACGGATACAAGGATTAATGAACTGTGGGTTGTCGTAGAGAGACTGAATCCTCCAAAAACAAACGAAAAATGTACCTATTCAGAAAAGCAGAAAAAATTCACTTGACGCCTTCCTGAGGGACAATCTCCACTCCTTCCAAATTAATGATATAAATGTAGACCAGATGTGGCTTGAATTCAGAGAAATAGTATCAGCAGTAATTGAGAGATTTATACCAAATAAATTAACAAACGACGGAGCTGATCCTCCCTGGTACACAAAAGGGGTCAGAACACTGTTGCAGAAACAACGAAACTAACATGTCAAATTTAAACAGACAAAAAAACCTCAAGATTGGCGATCTTTTACAGAAGCTCGAAATTTAGCGCGAACTTCAATGCGAGATGCTTATAACAACAGTTTTCACAACGAAACATTATCTCGAAACCTGGCAGAAAATCCAAAGAGATTCTGGTCGTATGTGAAGTATATTAGCGGCAAGAAACAATAAATGCCTTCTCTGCGCGATAGCAATGGAGATACTATCGAAGAAAGTGCTGCCAAATCAGAGTTACTAAACACAGCCTTCAGAAATGCCTACACAAGGAAGACGAAGTAAATATTCCAGAATTCGAATCGAGAACAGTTGCCAACATGAGTAACGTAGAAGTAAATATCCTCGGAGTAGTGAAGCAACTTAAATCACTAAATAAAGGCAAGTCTTCTGGTCCAGACTATATACCAATTAGGTTCCTTTCGGAGTATGCTGATGCATTAGCTCCACACTTAACAACCATATTCAACCGTTCGCTCGACGAAAGATCCGTACCCAAAGACTGGAAAGTTGCACAGGTCACATGCTGTTCATTTTTGGAACACAACCTACGATCATCTTAGAGACAGAAGTGATCACTCTCTTTGCAGGACCTGACCATCATTTTGCAGGGCAATGCTCAAGCGCGTACAGTGCAAGCTGTTACTGATTTGTTTGACTGATGGGGCCGCTAAGTGCTATACCACCTACTGCACTCCGCTGACGTAAGCCCTCGTAAGTTCGATTTCTAACTTGAAGGAAACAGTTCACGGCATTCGCTTCAGAACTGCTACAAATTCGTCAGGCAATAGACCGCGCTGTTCGAACTGTCAACACAACTGGCACTGCTAAGACTTCCACATCGCTGGCAACGGGTTATACACAATGCTGGTGACTGCTTTGAAGGTCAGTAAAACTTGGAAACACGTATCTATTTTGTACGAGCTGTAAATAAATATTGTCACTATTAGAGTTCTAACCCCTTGTATTTTCTTAGCTGTTTTTTTAAAACGATGAGTATCCTTCGTTGCTTCAGTTATCTTCATTACCCTAACTGCTGCAAGAACTGCAGCAATTTCGTTCGCACAATCTCTGTAGAATCACAGTGTTACAATTTCTCACCCGCTCCTGATGCTCTTCCACTGTTCAGAAATTTTAGTTGAAACTACACTCCTGGCCATTACAATTGCTACACCACGATGATGACGTGCCACAGACGCGAAATTTAAACGACAGGAAGAAGATGCTGTGATATGCAAATGATTAGCTTTTCAGAGCATTCACACAAGGATGGCGCCGGTGGTGACACCTACAATGTGCTGACATGAGGAAAGTTTGCAACCGATTTCTCATACATAAACAGCAGTTGACCGGCATTGCCTGGTGAAACGTTGTTGTGATGCCTCGTGTAAGGAGGAGAAATGTGTGCCATCACGTTTCCGACTTTGATAAAGGTCGGATTGTAGCCTGTAGCGATTGCGGTTTATCGTATCGCGACGCTGCTGCGCGCGTTGGTCGAGATCCAATGACTGTTAGCAGAATGTGGAATCGGTGGGTTCAGGAGTGTAATACGGAACGCTGTGCTGGATGCCAACGGCCTCGTATCACCAGCAGTCGAGATGACAGGCATCTTATCCGCATGGCTGTAACGGATCGTGCAGCCACGTCTCGATCACTGAATCAACAGATGACAAGATGCAAGACAACAACCATCTGCACGAACAGTTCGACGACGTTTGCAGCAGCACGGACTATAAGCTCGGAGACCGTGGCTGCGGTTACCCTTGACGCTCCATGACAGACAGGAGCGCGTGCAATGGTGTACTCAACGACGAACCTGGGTGCACGAACGGCAAAACGGATGAATCCAAGTTAGGTTTACAGCATCATGATGCTCGCATCCGTGTTTGGCGACATCGCGCTGAACGCACATGGAAGTGTGTATTCGTCATCGCCATACTGGCGTATCACCCGGCGTGATGGAATGGGGTGCCACTGATTACACGTCTCGGTCACCTCTTGTTCGCATTGACGGCACTTTGAACAGTGGACGTTACATTTCAGATGTGTTACGACCCGTGGCTCTACCCTTCATTCGATCCCTGCGAAACCCTACATTTCAGCAGGATAATGCACACCCTCAGGTTGCAGGTCCTGTACGGGCCTTTCTGGATGCAGAAAATGTTCGACTGCTGCCCTGCCCTGGCCAGCACATTCTCCAGATCTCTCACCAATTGAAAACGTCTGGTCAATGGTGGCCGAGCAACTGGCTCGTCACAATACGCCAGTCACTACTCTTGATGAACTGTGGTATCGCGTTGAAGCTGCATGGGCAGCTGTGCCTGTACACCCCATCCAAGCTCTGTTTGACTCAATGCCCAGGCGTATCAAAGCCGTTATTACGGCCAGAGGTGGTGGTTCTGGGTACTGCTTTGTCAAGATCTATGCACCCAAATAGCGTGAAAATGTAATCACCTGTCAGTTCTAGTGTCATATATTTGTCCAATGAATACCCGTTTATCATCAGAATTTCTTCTTGGTGTAGCAATTTTAATGGCCGATAGTGTAGTTAGCTGTAGAGGATCAGTACATTTTCCGTTAAAACAACTTTCTAGTCTATCGGTCGCCTTTCAGGTATCCGCAGCGGCGTTCGTGTTAGCGAAAAATGAGTCTCCTCGCTGACACAGGATTGGCACGTTGCCCTGTGCAGGCGATGATGACTCTGCGACGCCAGCGTGTGGCTGCAGTGTCAGCTGCAGTCGGCTGCAGGCGCCAGCCTCGCGCACGTTCTCCACTCTCCTCATACAGGTTCACGGATGAGTGACCACTTGTGGCGGGCTATCATTGGCGACAAAGTTTCCGTCGTATTGACCACTTGCGTTTTACACTTGGAGGAACGCTGAAAATTATGTTCACATCCCTGTCGTCTTTCAAGTAGTAGTTATAAATAAATTACGTAACGAGAACATCAGAACTGAAATTGCACTAGTACCTTAGGCAGTCAGTTACGGATCAGATGGCCGAATCACGGTAGAAGCAGATGCAGGGAGCCTAGATCATTTTGCCGGCCGTAGTGGCCGAGCGGTTCTAGGCGCTTCAGTCTGGAACGGCGCGACCGCTACGGTCGCAGGCTCGAATTCTGCCTCGGGCATGGATGTGTGTGATGTCCTTAGGTTAGTTAGGTTTAAGTAGTTCTAAGTTCTAGGGGACTGATGACCTCATATGTTAAGTCCCATAGTGCTCAGAGCCATTTGAACCATTTTTGAACCTAGATCATTTTATCGAACAATCATGCGAAAAATTTGTGGGCCTGTATGAGAGGCGGAGGGTTACAGAATACTAGGTAGTTACGAATTACAGGAACTATTATTAGATAAAGATACAGTTAAAATTACTAAATCACGTGGAGGAGGTTGTTTAGCACATATGGAGAGGATGATGGCAGATATGATGCCAACGAAGCCAAGGAAAAAAAATTATTTCAACACAGAAAATGGTGGTGAAGAGCGAGATGGATTAATTAAGTGGTAGCTGTTCTTGCCGATATGTAGGTTCAGAGATGTAGCAGACGCAAAAAACTGATGTATGGACGACAATGTACATCAACTTAATCAGTGTCAAAGACGAAGAGGAACGTATTAATGCATTATTCTAAAATAGCCCGTTTTACAGATGAGCTGGTTTGTAAGTCCAGTCGAATGTGTGAACTTTATTTTCGGATAATCGTGTGATTCCTCACGTCTGTTTTACTTGCCGTGAAAGCGTTACAGGAGTCTTAAAAAGTTAGACTGGAAGTTGCTACAAGTAATGTTTTGAATGTTATGGAAGAGCTTGCATTAATAAATGCTATATGAAGGAGGCAAAGGAGAGACGTAACATCCATTAATGACTAGTGGCTAGTGGAGATAAGATGTACGAAGAGGTTGCAAATAATAATTAAATTAATCATATGCCTGCATTTTGATCATATGCTTGCATTTTGACCAGTACTTAACGTAAGTATCACGTGAAAATACTATTCAAAGAACGAAGTCTGAAATTTTACGGTATACTTAGATGCACTCCAAGTACGCTGCACATGTAATACGATGAACGTCGAAAGTTTGTCTGCTTCTTGACAAGCCCGTCCGCCCCAGAGCTGAAGTGGTGTAATGTGAAAAAAATCTGTGTGAAATCTTGTGTGACTTAACTGCCAATGTCATCAGTCCCTAAGCGTACACACTACTTAACCTAAATTATCCTAACGACAAACACACACACCCATGCCAGACGGAGGACTCGAACCCCCGCCGGGACCAACCGCACAGTCCATGACTGCAGCGCCTAGACCGCTCGGCTAATCCCGCGCGGCGTGGTGTAATGTTCTCGACGTCTGTGTGACGCGCCCGTTCAATTCTGACAGTGTCACTGCAAGTGAGAGATACTAAATTTCTTCTCTAAGAAGCTACTCGAGAATGAACCATATAAAAAGACCAAATTTCATGAGTAAAAAGAACAGTACATTGATTTGGCAAGTCACGGTTGAGATACTCCCAACCATTCGTATTCCATTGTGGCGACGTCCCTTTCTGTTTGCAAATAAACTATTCCTTCCCCTCCTCGCATCGAACAATGACTGTTCGACTACACGCGTTCCATGATTGTAATTTCAGCCAAGAGAAATAGGCCACACTCTTGTTCTTTAGAAATAGCGCAAACAAGATTTTTTTCGAGTCATCTCCACACATGCGCACGGTTCACAGATAAATGAAATGGAGTGTAATCAATCACGAGGGTTCGTTCTGACAAACCTTGTAACTCTGCTGTAATCGCCATAAAATTCCGACAAATGAACACTCTTTTGCGGAACCATCAGGCTGCAGTTTGCATGCTGGATCCACCGTTTCCCTCCCCTACAACTTCAGTCGCTGTTGACACTGTATCCTGCAACAGCTGGCTGGTTTTCCGCACCGATTTATGCTGGCTTCTAGGAAACTCCCGCGCACTTTGTAGACTGTATCTCCATTATCACTTGGCCTCGAAATTACACATACTACGCTAGGATTGACGCCACAAGAGGTGTTAAACAACAAAATTCCCTTAAAAATGTCAGTCGGATCAGAGCAACACAGTATCTTCGTCCTGTTCACACAATGACTGCGATTTGTCAGTAACGTCGCCATGTTATCCGACGACAACGTACGTTAATAAAATATTCTCGGGTTTCGAGCCGCGTCAAGTGGTTAACTGCCCACGAGCTTTCGTCAGAGATCTCCTCTACCATTGTCAAGTGACGTTGTTAGTGTGGGATTGATCTGAGATGTACCCTTTACCCTGTGGCTCCTGCAAGATGCTATTTCCACCCCCACACTACTACAGAAGTCAGACAGACGCTCCTAACGTTCTAAAGAGAAATGCCTGAAAAACTTTCAGCAATAAATATCATCTGGAGTCGTCCGCTGTAAGGAAATGACACAAAAATTCACCAAATTTCTTACGTAACTAGTGGGATACTTGGATACTGGAGTAGTGCTAGTCAGTGTAAGAAAACCATGAAACTAACGAAAATTATTATTTATTTTGCAAAAATTCTGAGAAATCACAATGGCTCTTTTAGTTATGAATTGAACAAGTTATATCCTGGTTCTTTTTGGAATGTTAAGTTACCTCTCAAGGATAGGATTCCCTAATGAAATTTCTATACAAAGTTTAACATTGTTATTGACTTGGCAGAATGGCTGAGAGCCACGCCTACTCAACTTGAATAGTTATCTGTTAGAATGTTGCTAGGTACGGTCGAGGCTGTCGCGTGTGAAATGCGGGTTGTGGAGGAAATACGGGGCTCGCAATTGCTGTAGCGGACAATACCGTAAGCTGTGATGACTGCTGTCTGCGCCGCTCACTGCTGACAAATAAGATAACTCTCGTTCTATCTGGATTGACCTTCGCCAATCAAACTCTCCCTACGCCTTGATGAAGTCAAGGACTCCTATTTCCCCCTAGTCTAACTATTGGCGTGGTACACCGGTCAGTTAACCAGCCCACCGCGATGTCACTCAAAAATTCGCTCGCAGGCGTTTAAATATAACTCTGTCCGTTCACACCGCACAATAAGTGTGTTGGCCAACACAGTGAACAATACTCAATCGCAAGGTCTCAATATACAATGACACTTCGATTCGCCCTCGACAGAGGTGCTCTACTGAGGAGACACTTGTTCCTCGCTCTTTGAGTACACGTACAAGCGCGCACGCTCTCGTTAAGTGTTCTCGCTCCAAGAGCGACAACGGAACGGCCCCTCTCCACGCCAGACGTGAAAGGGTATATCTTTCGGTCTCTTCCATTACTCCTCCAGCTCAAGGCATCATAAATATCGTCTGCCAATCAGCACTGCTCTTCTAAAACGGGAGAATGACGTTTCGTTTAAGGCGACCAATCCGGTAACCTGTAGTATCGGCGTTTGGCATTTGCTGTCTCCCTGTGAAAATCTCTGAAACTGCGTGCTATGTGTAAAGAATGCGTAGGTTGGCCGCTCCCACACAATGTAGCGGAATTTGCTTTTAAGCCGAACACGGGATCGTTCCTCCTTTCCCTCAGGCAAACGCTGTCCGCTGCACGGGCGGTCACTGGCCGACATAGGTAGGCTGAGTCGTCCTCTGAAGGAACCGGCGTCCCGTTGTGCGGTTTCTCTCCCGAACTAAAAGCTCCTGTGACTGCTGTGTCTGGAACAGCCTCGAGTATTTCAACACCGGTGCGCTTACTTGTTATTTGCATATCGTTTACATGAATTCATACAATATTTACTTTATCTTATCGAGTTTCGGTTCGAATGAAGCATGTTGATGTGCGGAATATGATTGTCAGGGCAGAATATGTAAGCAATGAAGGTCAGGTGCCTAGTCCCACGCCATACTGGCAATGTTTTGGTTGCACGACCGCTGCGCCCGCTTCAACTCGCCGGTCACAGGATGAGCTGCAGCCCGCCGTCTTTATTGAGCGTGTTGTCCGATATTTTAATCTCTATTGCTTCATGTATTACGCTGTCCCAGAAGCCGTTGGTCCGTTTAACAATAGGAGTATCGTTGAAAGCAATTCGGTGACCGCTTTCGAGTACGTACTCTGCCGCAGCTGATTCTTCGGGATAGTTTAGGCGGAAACACCTTTCATATTCTACACGGCGCTGTTTAATAGTACGGACAATCTGACCGACATAAAACTGCCCACTCCCATATGGTATTTCGCATGTTCACGGTGTTCTGAGGGCCACATAGTCTTTCACAGTGGGCCTGAAGACTGTACCGATTTTATGTTCCTCCCCTGTTATTGAGCCACGAAATGGAAAAAAAACGCAATTTTTTTCGTGTCTTCTTTGATCTTCTGTTTTCGCGGCCTAGCAGAAACTGCTTGCGAAATTTCGCGGGCGCGCCGGTCAGGGAACCCAAACATTGCGATGTATGCCACGGGACTAATTACTGGTAATGTCACTGACGGCGGCGCGGCATTCGGACGACAGTCAATCACTTGACAATGGCTGAGGAAATCTCTGCCGAAAGGTTGTGGGCAGTTAAGCACTTCACGTGCCTTGAAACCCGAGATTATTTTATTAACGGATATCGCCGCGAAAGCCCGCATTCGTAAGCAACGTAGTCTATAAATAGCAACATCGAAATGTCAAAGTACTCTCTTTTAGATGGTTGTGAGATTGTGTGTTTATGTTCACTGACGACCTGTCATTTGCAAAATCACCTTTATATTTGCTCGAACAGTCCACGGGTATACTGCCGGTTCATAGTGTCATTTGCACAATATTTCGGCGATCAGACATGTCGCCATCGTCAGGTGCGCTGGCGAACTGAGCTCCTGAGGGCGGGCGGAAGATTTAAGTCCCCTCACGCCGCGGGCCGGTCTCTTCGCTGTCGCTGTCGCGAAGACGTGGGTGTCGGGATCTGTCGTAGCTGTTCCAGCGTTATAAGGACGGCTATCGAAATTCGCACCAGGGAAGATCTTATCAAACGAGATTGCGGCTACAATCTCAGCAAGGCTTGGGACCCGGCATTCAATGTAATTAAGAAGACTCTCAGCAAGAAGTACGAACTGGCGACCAGGGCGGACGTAGCAAGCACATCGACGCTACGACAGATTCCGACGCCCACGTCTTCGCGACCCCCGGCATGCGGGCGCGGACGGCGAAGAGAGCGGCTCGCGGGGGGGGAGGGGATTTAAATCGGCCGCCCGCCCTCAGGAGCTCAGTTCGTCAGCGCACCTGACCATGGCGACATGTCTGATCGCCGAAATATTGTGCCCATTGGACACTATGAACCGGCAGTATACTCGTGGACTGTTCGAGCAGCAAATACGCCGGGAGAAAGTGAAGAATCACACCTTTATATTTGCCAATGCTAATTTTCAAAGTTTTCGATTTCTTCATGTTGGTTTATGGATGGACAGTGAGGTATTCAACAAAGGCCTTTGTCGCTATGACACGTAAGTGCGCTAGCTAAACCCCCAGTGCTGTCAGCATTATGTATTCAGATCTTATTATCTGTTTGTAAGCTACTTCGGCGCACTTCATTAGTTCAAGTTACCTCATCTATCTGGCGTGTGAAATCCTCCAACAATTCTCAATTCTCACACTCGTGATACCAAGCGAGTTTGGTCCACCGTCAACGACCGTAGCGATACTTGGACAGTGAGAGCTACGAGACACGAAGGATGTCCACAGGTATTTATTTTTTTGCTTAGTCATTCACTGCGGTCTGCAAATTCCGCCACGAAAGAGAACGCCCAGGGATGTAGAACGAGTCTAGATACACAGCAACAAAGAACAAGCGACTCGTAGAAACTTAATGTGTACACATATTAATAATAAACTGTCATTATACTGCTTAATGTTATTTGTGCTTGTTCGAGGTAGTCTTAACCTAGTGATTTACGAAGGAAGCCGGCCGGGGTGGCGGTTCTAGGCGCTACAGTTTGGAACCGCGCGACCGCTACTGTTGTAGGTTCGAATCCTGCCTCGGGCATGGATGTGTGTGACGTCCTTAGGTTAGTTAGGTTTAAGTAGTTCTAAGTTCTAGGGGACTGATGACCTCAGAAGTTGAGTCCCATAGTGCTCAGAGCCATTTTGAACCATTTACAAAGGAAGCAAATACTACGAACAAAAAACTGCTGCTTTCTCAATTATGTTAAACAGCTGCTGTTTCACCTATTAGTAGTTTCACGTTGGCTCGATTACATTAGTATTTTTCAAAGAAAGTATTATATATAACTGTAATTACACAAGTTCTTTTGTAATAATACACCACAACTTGTCATGTAGGTCAATAAGGAATATTTCAGGGTTGTCATGTAGCTAACAAATTTTCCGTCCTTGATTCTGGATAATCAGATAATTTGTAGAAAGAGTTACTAATGAAGTACATTTTTATATTTCTTTTGAACTGGTTGTGATTCCCAGTTTCTTGCTAAATATCAGAAGGAAACTTACTGGATCCCCTAGCACCAGAGTACAATGCCCGAAAAAAGTCGTAACACCAAGAAAGGGTTGTGCGACATAAACAACAGTTGGCAGGCGTGTTTTTACATTTGACAAATGATGTCTATTCAGATTTCGCGCCAATCGCATAAGAATGGGCTTGTAGAGCCACTGTGAAGACGCAAACCAGGTTTGCTTTAAATACGCGCTATAACGGTCGCGAGCGTTATTTACCTTTAAATTTGGGCGTAGTGAGTTGATGTTAATCAAGAATGCCTTTAAGGCGACAAAGACGCCATTTTCAACAGTTTACGGAGTTTGAACGAGGTCGTGTAATAGAGTTACGAGGAGCTGGATGTTGCAGAAAGACATCACTGTATATTACTGTTGTCAGAAGTGGTCACGGGAAGGTGCGGGCGCAAGAAGGCAGGGTTCCGTACGGCCATGTGGCACTACCGAGAGGGAAGAACGTCGGATCTGGCGTATGTCTGTGTGAAATCTCATGGGATTTAACTGCTAAGGTCATCAGTCCCTAAGTTTGCACATCACTTAACCTAAATTATCCTAAGGACAAACACACACACCTATGTCCGAGGGAGGACTCGAACCTTCGCCGGGAGATGCCGCACCGTCCATGACGGCAACGCCCTAGACCGCTCGGCTAATCTCGCGTGGCTATCTGGCGTATGTCTGTGGCGCATCGTAATTGTGTCTGCAGCACTAATTAGAGCTACAGTTGGCACCGCTGTGAGAAACTAACAGTTACAAATCGCTTATTTCAAGAACATCTCTTAGCTACATGCGCTGTAGCGCGCATTGCGTTAACCTAAAACTACCGCCGTTTGTGGCTTCAAGCGAGAGCTCACACGAGGGCGGAGTGGAGGTCTGTTGCGTGTCCTGATAAAAGTGGTTCTGCCTCGGTGCCAGTGATGACTGTGTGTTGCTCGGGAGGCCTACAGGTGAGCGCTTGCAACCAGCGTTTCAGAAGCCTAGACACACTGAACCTACACGAGGAGTTGTATTCGGGGAGTGCGATTTCGGTATCAGTCTGGTGATTCGACCTGTTGCAAAGCCTGTGATGAACAGCATTCCAGGGGTAATTTTCCAAAAGGATAATGCTCTCCCACATATCATTTTTGTAACCCAACTTGGTCTGCAGTGTGCCGACATGTTGCTTTGGCCAACTCGCCAACTCTATCACCAGATCTGTCTCCAATTGAGCGCATACGGGACAGCTACAGCGTCTCCACAAAGAGCATTAACCGTCTTTGTTTTGGCCGCGCGGGATTAGCCGAGCGGTCTGAGGCGCTGCAGTCATTGACTGTGCGGCTGGTCCCGGCGGAAGTTCGAGTCCTCCCTTGCGCATGGGTGTGTGTGTTTGTCCTGATGATAATTTAGGTTAAGTTGTGTGTAAGCTTAGGGACTTAGGAGTTAAGTCGCATAAGATTTCACACACACACACACGTCTCTGTTTTGACCGACCAAGTGCAGCAAGCCTGAATGCCATCACACAAATATCCGGCATGTTTGTCTGCTTGCATTCAATTTTCTGGTGACTACACAGGCTATTAATGTATCAGCATTTCACATTTGCAACCGCTTTTCTCGCGCTTACATTTACCTCTGAAGTTGTTAATCACTTAAACATGTTGCCTAGAAAAATGTATTCCTGAAACTTCATTACTCCAGCTAAATTATTTCTTGGTGTTGGGAGTTTTATTTCCGTCAGTGTATATAACACCGCTTTACGTCCCTAGACAAGGAGGTAATGTCAACATGGAAATTATTTTTGTGTCTTGTTTTTTGATTTTGTAGATAACAGATCAACAGAAAATGATTTTTATTGTTAATAACCATAACCACTAACGAGTAAATGCATTTGGAAGTGTGTGCAAGAATTCAAAGTTCCTCAAGGTGGCGTCTTGAATGCATGCAGTTATCTACTGCACACAGTAGCCTTACTGCTTGTTTGTGCTGAATAATTATTTACTTCCGGTGCAGTCCACTACAAGATAATTCCGTAAGATAACAAAGTGCAAATATGTAGAATAAGTTAACACTCTTGTCTTAAGGTCAATAATATGAGAGTTTTTTGCTGAAAGCAAAACATGTCGTTGTGAGCATCTTGATTAGTTTATCCATAAGGCATACAGGAAAAGTGTTGTCTGCTCGTATTTAAACGTTGGCAGACAGAACAAAGTAGTACGAAAGCAGTGGCATCTGTTGTTTGTTTACTAAGCCACAGGAATAGCTGCTTCGGTTAAGTAGTCGTTTGACCGCAGATGAGAGCGTACAACGGTGGCTTCGAAAACCGTTGCTACCGCCAGTTGCAAACAGCGTGCACTCAATCTTTTATTCGCAAAATGGTCTACAGTCACTCAGATTCGTCAGGAGTTGTGCCTATTTTACAGTCCTTCCAAAAATACTATAATTGAAAAAGTTATATATGAAATCTCTCAAGGTAGCAATCATTTCAACAACATACTCTGTATTTGAGTACAGGACAAATTTGTAGCACAAATCGTAATAGACTTTCACTTTTTAAGTTACAGAGTTACTTCTGTTTCTTATAAATATTTCTGTAACATTAATTACAAAACCGATGTTTGATTACAAAACACAAAGTTACATAAATTGTATTTGGCTTTGCTTCCAGCAGTTCCGAGAAAGAAAGGAGATTTATCGCTGTTCCCAACGTCTACATACAGCTAATCAAAGACGAAATTTCTTTAGCGCAGAAAAAGATACTTTATTTTTATTTTTATTTTTTATTTTTTTTTGTCGCGGATGTCGCAAAACTAAACGGGCGCTCAATTTCTTCTCTTCACTAAGTTTTTCGTTGTTCACGGCCAGATGGCAACAACGCGTGAAATTAACCGCAGCAATCAATGTGTTATGTACGACGAACGTATCCATTACGAAAGTGTGGCGAAATTTGGCTTTAAAGGGCTACTGCAGCAAACGACCGACGCGAGTGCCTTTGCACTACAGCGTCACTCTTGCACTCCTGACCATATCGGTTGGATCCTGGACGACTCTGAAGCGGTGAACTGAGAATAAGTTCCGCCTTCAGTTGGTCAAGAGCTGATGGTGGGGTTCTGGTGGTGCGCACACCCGACGAAGTCACGGACTCAAGTTGTTAACAAGACACTGCGCAAGCTGGTAGTGGCTCCATAATGATGTGGGCTGTGTCTACATAGAATGGACTGGGTCCTGTGGTCCAATTGAACCGATC
Source organism: Schistocerca americana (assembly GCF_021461395.2). Classification (NCBI taxonomy): domain Eukaryota; kingdom Metazoa; phylum Arthropoda; class Insecta; order Orthoptera; family Acrididae; genus Schistocerca; species Schistocerca americana. The sequence goes on along the minus strand of NC_060119.1, from coordinate 388,127,803 downwards.
AGGTACTGGAAGTGTTTACGTGTGGTTACCTCGAGACAATTTGCAGTCATTCAAAGACTTCATGTTGCCATGACAGTGCGCCGTGTCACTTGGCCACAATTGTTCGCGACGGTTTAAAGAACATTCTGGACAATTCGAACGAATGATTCGGCCACCCAGATCGCCCGGCATGGGTCCCAACGAACATTTATGGGACATAACCGAGAGGTCAGTTCGAGCATTCGCACTTATGTATGGCTATAGAGATAGCATGGCTCAATGTTTCTGCAGGGGTCTTCTAATGACTTGTTGAGTCCATGCCACGTCGAGGCGCTGCACTACGCCGGGCGAAAAGAGGCCCGGCACGATATTAGGTGTCCCGTGACTTTTGTCACTTCAGTGTAAACTGTACTACCACAGCTGTGGAGACCCCGACCACAGAGTCGTTTGTAACTTTGTGTGTTGATTCCATTGTAATTTGTTATCCAACAGGACTCTTTAATTTTGCACATAACGTTTCATTTAGCTTACGACCATTAATGCGTACTTCTGTTACTAACAGATCACTTTTGCTTGCGTGATGCGAATCTTTGTGAGATGAAGACAAACTGCCTTCTGCGAACCAGTAGTGGGCCTATTCAGTTATCATATGTGCTGAAACTTCGTGGCAGATTAAAACTCTATGCTGGACCCGGCCTCTAACACAGGTCCTTTGCCTTTCGTGGGAAAGTGCTCTACGAGGGGATTTGCCAACGCAGAAAAAGCCAACATGCTAGTGATGTATGGCGAGTATAAAAAAGATTGCAGTTCATTCTTGTAGGGTACACGCGACAAGATATCCCAAAAGACGTTCACCATCTCGGCAATTATTTCTCAGCCTCTTCAACCAGTTAAGTGGATGTGGTAGTGTAACACCTAGAAAACATAAACAAGTGTCGACAGGGGTCTATTAACGTTCTTGCTGCTGTTGCAGTTGGTCCGCACGATAGCTCCGCACAGTCACAAGAGGAAGTGGAATGAGTCAGACAAGTGTCCTATGCCTTCTCCATCAACATAGGCTCCATCCCTAATATATTTCTTGCTTGGTAGAGCATTTTCCTGTTCTGGTACACAGTTTTAATTTGCCAGGAAGTTTCATATCAACATAGACTCCACTGGAGACTGGAAATGCATCTTAGAAGACATACGAGCTGCGTGGTAAGTTTCGGTTTTAACTCTTAGTTCTTATGCTTGTCATCAGCAAACTTAACAGTTTTTTGAACTATTCTTTAGAGTCATTGGAATATCAATTATTTATGTTGAAGAGCGGGCTCAGTGTCGGTCGTTGCTGGGCGGCTGTGTTGCAGGGTTCCACGCGCTGGTGAACAACGCGGGCGTGATGGTGTTCGGCGAGTTCGAGTGGCAGACGGAGGCCCAGCTGCGGCACCAGGTGGAAGTCAACCTGCTGGGCACGATGCGCGTCACGCACGCCTTCTGCCCGCTGCTCCGCAAGTACGCAGGTACGCCGGCCGCGATGCACTAACGCCCCAGGTTAAAACTACCTGCTAGTCTGCAGCACGTGCCAGAGGTATTTGCGTGGTTAATGTCAAGTGCAGACTATGCGCGTACTACACGTTCATCCACGCCTTTTTTTTCGGACTTGTCAGATCACTAATTCTCCGAAGCTACACAAGTCTGAAAACATCGGATCGGTTGTGTTCTTTTTCTCAGTTATCTCCCAACTATTGCAGTTAAAAAATACTGCAGCAAATATTGGTTCCTTGTTGGTTGCTTCGAGCTATGGCGATCAACTTCTAGATTATTAGCACTTATACATTCTTTTTTTTCTGAGCGAGTTAAGGCATGTAAGAGCTTTCCTTGCGATGTGTTAAAATAGTAGCTGTAGTTATAAAATCAAGTAAGTCTCGATTAAAAGTCCAATAATAGAATGAGAGCCTTAAGTTTTGTGTAGCTGGCTGACCCCTAGCAAAAGGAAAGATAAAACAGAACAGAAAATTGTCAGCCACTCTGAAATATTACAAATCTTTCGATTTTTCTTCTTCACGTACCAGCAAGCGTACGAACTCCAACATACATGCACACACACGAGTCCCACATATCTTTACGTTTCATGAAGTCATAATGATGACATAAAATAACCTTTCACAGTGAATTGTGAAATAAGAGTACTTAAAACTGTTTTCAGGCATGCGTGGCTGGCTTACCACTGTAAGAGCCTCCGTGCACTGCGCAGCCGGCTGCGGCAACCGAAATTTTGAGCACCCAGATCCAAGCGGCCAGCCCAGGACCATCATGACCACGAGTCAGAAGCGAGAGAGTCCAGCTGAACGGCGAACATGTTGTGATTGTTTAACTTTTGTTTCATAAGAAGCGCAGACACTGGATCATCCCTAAATTCTGGAGCGGCAGTCAAAGAGCATATTTCAAACTCCTTTCAAGAATGTTCAAAATTGCTCGTAGCGTTTTTTTTTTTTTTTTTTTTTTTTTTTTTTTTTTTTTTTTTTTTTTCCAGTTGTACAGAAGTTACAGCTCTCATTTGACAACCTACTGAAAAATGGAACACAATCAATTATGTGTGAAAGTACTCGTATTTGTGCATATATAACCCCAGAATGAGACGGACTCAGTAAAGCGTGGCAACAAGTGCAGGCGCTGGTCCTTCCTCCACCGCTGCACCAACTTAGCGAGGTGGCGTAGTGGTTAGCAGCTTGGACTCACATTAGGGTGGACGACGGTTCAGACCCACGTCCGGCCATCCAGATTTAGGTTTCCTGTGATTTCCCTACATCGCCCCAGGCAAATGCCGGGTTGTCTCCGTTCAAAGTGCGCGGCGATTTTCTTACCCATCTTCGACCAAACCGAGTGTCGACGGGACGTTACACCCAGTCTTCCTTCCGTCTTCCCTTCAGAGCTGCACCACAAGAAAATCGTAGGACTCTTCGGCTGGCTGTTTTGAATCGACGGCTGACAACAGCTGACGCCCGCTCGGAAGTTACGGGTAGAGTGTCGTTACGAACTGTTGGAAAAAGCTTACTGAAAACAGGACTTGGATCTCAAGTTGCGCGAATGCACTCAGAACACCAAATCTAAAAGTTAAATTCTTTTGGTCTCTGAGGGGGCCAACACACAAACCCTTGAAATGGAGGAACAAGACGACGTTGAGCGTTGTTGGGCATCGTTTGCCGATGCTACCGAACCATAACAGACACTTGCATAGTGTATAACCAAAGTCGACTGGGATATTGAGTGCATCTGTGGTGGTCAGCGACGAGTATCAGTTCGGTTAGTGACGTCCAAATGGACGCAAACTTTTCTATAGACAGTATGGTGAAACGCTATAGATATTACCGATTTTCAAGGTTATAGCCCTCCATCTACTGAAAGCATGGTGTGCGGGGCTATTGTATATGACAACAGGACTGTTGAATGGAACCTCAAAGCTAACCAGTATCTGGAAAGAACGGTAGATTTTGCTGTCATACGGTTCACGACCAGGGCAACAAATGGCGTATTCCAGCAGGATAACGCAAGATCCCATGCTGCGATACACAGCGCAGACACTTCGAGGAACGTCCGCTGATTTGTCACCCGCGGAACATGCCTGGAATGCGATGGGAAGACGTTTACTTTAATACCAATCTCCAACTAGCAGTACTCATGAAATGACACAGCATGTGTCTCAAGCAATGGCAATAAATTCTCCAACGTAACATTCGAAGGTTGTTTGCTTCCATGTAACATTGAAAACGTGAGTACGTTTGTGCCTATGGGGGTAACATCACACCCCATATTGATGTTAATGATACACGTCAGCACTGAATAAAATGAGAGTTTAATTATTTAATGCCCATTTGTGACCAATGTATCCACAAGGTTAGTTAAATGCAGAATTGATGCTTTCCATTTCCATCTACGTATCGCTGCTTCTCGGATTTTTATTTAGTGTATGAATTTCTTCATGTCCAGAGTCACGGCGAATTTCGCTAAATAAGCTCATTGTGCACGAACCGATAGATATCTCTGCAGTCGGGGTAGCGTAATCGTACGTGCCGATGGCCATTCAAAATGGTTCAAATGTCTCTGAGCACTATGGGACTTAAAGTCTGAGGTCATCAGTACCCTATAACTTAGAACTACTTAAACCTAACTAACCCAAGGACATCACACACATTCATGCCCGAGGCAGGATTCGAACCTGCGACCGTAGCGGTCGCGCGGTTCCAGGCTGAAGAACCTAGAACCGCTCGGACACTCCGGTCGGCGGTGGCCATTCAAGCAGACGAAGTAAACCAACACTTCGTTATATCTTCAAGTGAAAATTTCATTGCAGTTTACTTTGCCTTTTCTTGCTTCATGAATGAGAACCTGCCAACTCCATTGTCGCGACTAACAAGAGTTTTATGTCAACAAATAGGGGGCCCCGCTAGCGAAATACTGTGTGCGTATGTTACAACTGACGATGCCTGCCAGTTTCAGTGGCACAGTCTATAAATACTAAACTGCTATCCTAAAGGTCTGATCTTCAGATCCACATTAATATTATTTGTTTCATATTTCCCTTTTTTAACCTATGGCAGTCATTTGCACAAATTAAAAATGCCAAGTTTGCACCAGGGTGCGGGATCCATGTTAGACGGGAAAGCAAGTTAAAGTTAGGTTTGTATCAACTATTAATTTTAATTGCAATGGGCTTCAATGGTTGAGAAACATCCATGCACGCATCGGTGTTTTGTAAGCAGTCTCCTTTGTGGACGTCGCCTTTAATTGTTCTTGGAGCATGCCGCTTTGCAAACGTGGAATCAGTTTCTTTTTCAGTTTGGATCTTTATTTCGTCGACGGTTGCACTTTCTGTCTCCGTACTAATCCCATATTATTGGCAATGGTATGGAGTGTTTTCTTATATATCCGCAAACAGAGCACACCAGTTCTTTCAGACGAGTTCTTTCAAAAAACACACGACGCTTCAAATCAAGTTCATGACGGAATCTTTGTGCACAAACGATGCACCGGGGACAACGACAAATTTCGTGGGTCCATTTAATAAGTGATGCACGTGTTTGAAAACTTGCGAATCTCTTTCAACTCTTTGTTACGAAATCGATTTTCAGTGTAACCGCTAGGAAGAGATACAATACCGTTAGCCGACTGCAGAAACATTTTTCGGTTCTTAAAAAATGACAAAGGTGCCTTTCTTATGACAGCATGAACGTTGTCCAGTCAGCAGATCCGATGTCGGTCGGTCACGACAAGTATTCCTGATTCCCTAGAGGGCGAACTGCTATGAGCTTTAGATGTCGGACTGGCTGCCGCACCGGAGTTGTCTAGGGTGCGGATTCTCCAAAGAGCCAGTCCCTCTGATGAGTGTCAGTATCTATGACCGAACAATTTAGAGAAGAGTCATAGCACTAAACAAAATTTTAAAACTCTCGCCACCATCACTTAAAATAGTGGGCTAATTATGGTGATCCCCTCTCATCAGGAAATTAAAGTGGAATGAATTAAAACGTGGATTACCAAGGGTGTACATTACCAGAACGGCATCCTGGAGGGGCTTGTCTCCAAAAAGGGACACATATGTGAATGGGAAGTGCCCTATTCGAAGTCTGGTGATATCGTTTTTTATTATTCTGTTTCCGAATCGTTTGCTTAAAATGAGTGATGTAGCAGTTCCTGGTCCATTATGTACAAGACCTATGACTCACTAGAAAAAGCTAACAGCAGTGCTAAGTGTTAACACAAAAAGGGTAGGACAATCTTATGGCTACACTGCTTGGAGGAGGTGGAGGGTGTTCCCTCTACTTCGCTCGTCTCCCAGCGACATTCTTATTGCCAGAAGGAGTTTCCTCTTCTCTCACTTCCTCTGACAGAGCTCAAGAAAAGGAGTGCGCAGAGTAAGACGACATGCTGTGAGACACTTGCGAGCTGAGGAATTCAGCGGGTCGACCCATGCCGCAACACCCGGTTTAGTACGTAGTGTAGCCTCCACGGGTAGCAATGCAGGCGCTGATCCGGCATCCACTCGATCGTACAGACGCCGAATACTGACCTAGGATACGTTATTCCACGCCAGCCCGACATGTTCACGCAGTTCTGTAACGGTTGTTGGTTGACGAGTCGCAAGAGTCACTTCTCGGCCCATCATATCTCGCAAGTGCTCGATTAGAGACAATTCTGGAGATCTTGCTGGCCAGGGAAGTTACTACACGTCGTGCAGGGCACTCTGAGTTTCACGGACAGCGTGTGGGCGAGCATTATAGTGTTGGTACACCACGTTACATTCCTGTTGGAAGAACGGCAAAAGAACAGGTCTAACAACATTCTGCACGTACCGAGCACTGGTTAGCGTCCCCTCCAGAAACACCAAAACTGAACGAGTGTAGTAGCTTATCGCGCCCCAGATCATAAGGCCTTGGGTAGGGGCAGTGTGTCTTGGACGAATGCACTCTGCGACAGCGCTCACCAGGTCTACGTCGTATTTTAAAACGACCATCACTTGCGTGCAGGCAGAGTCTGCTTTCTTCGCTGAAGACCACGGCGTGCCATTCCATCTTCCAAGGGGTCTTCTGTAGGCATCAGTCGAGCCGTGCACGTCGATACTCTGGCGTAAGTGGAAGACAGGCTAGAGGTTTGCGTGCCTGCAGTGCCACTGCTAATAACCAATTCGCAGCAGTTCGTGTTCACACCTCTGGGCTCACAAGCCCTCTTACCTGTGCCTTGGTAGCCGCATGATCTGCCATTGCTGCCCTTACAGTACGACAATACTGGCGGACGTCCGGAACATCGTCTACGGTTGTGAGAATGTTGGCGTGACCACTGAGACCACCATCATTGCATTACTGACGTAGCACGTTCAACTTGTATGACAATTCTCCAGAAGGACTCATTCTGCTTTTACTGCATCTCTACTGAAAACAAAACACTCTGCTTCTCTTTTTGTAGAGGCGGGTCCGTCTCTCATCTCTCGTTACAAAGGGCTATCCGAATAATTTTCGTCAGATTATTACCTGTTTGAGTCTATCTCTGGATCTTCGGTCAACGTTTAACATTCTTCTTGGTATTTTGCCTGCACCAGTAGCAGACATTGTCAAAGGTTCTCCCTCCATTGTTCAAATGGTTCAAATGGCTCTGAGCACTATGGGACTCAACTGCTGTGGTCATCAGTCCCCTAGAACTTAGAGCTACTTAAACCTAACTAACCTAAGGACATCACACACATCCATGCCCGAGGCAGGATTCGAACCTACGACCGCAGCAGTCGCACGGTTCCGGACTGCGCGCCTAGAACCGCGAGACCACCGCGGCCGGTCCTCCATTGTTGGTGGATCCACCACCAGCAATAAAAAATGAATCTTTGAGAACGTCACTCACCCCTGCTGGCGAAACTTAAGAAAAATTGTTAAACAGAGCTCCTTAGACAGAAGTCACAGCCAAGGTGTTGCAATTTTATTTGCGTGGCTGTGTATGTCTGTGCTGTCAGTAACTTTCCTCACTCTGAGGTGAAGGTTCTTGTACGATAAGCAGAGGTTATATGTCTTATTTGCGTGTAGTGCTTTGTTCTCTTTATCTCTTCAATGCCATCAACCGCGCTGAGCTAGCGTTGTTACTGGTTTTCGGAAAGAATAAAACTTGCGAGTGAAGATTCATTTACTTTCCTAGAATGCTGAAACACTTTTCAACTTGGTACGCCAAATCTAAGTAATTGATAATAATCAATTTAGAAAAAATTAGAAGGGAGGAGGGAGAATTGGAGGGTAACACAGCAATCACGTCGGAGTCATGTGAGGCGAATCTCAATCTTAGGTCGAAAAAAGGCTGGTAGAAACGGTTACGGTATTGTCCCAACGCCAGATTCGTCTCAAGATATCGACGGGAAACGAGGAAAAAGTCAAATGGCGCTGTCGAACAGAGTTTTGAATCCTACTCCACCTGAATACTAGGTCAGTGTGTTAACACCTCACCCGATGAAATGTAAGTGAGGAAGATTTCTTACATATGCACAAGTGTCGTCTGTGTGCTCCAGATGTTACAGTCAGAGCCAGTAACAGATGTCAGTCAATTATGTCTTCAGAACAAGTGCTCATAATGTAAGCTTAATGTTTAGAGACTATCTTGAAGAGCCATTGCCACTTGAGCCTGAGAGCCGTTTGATAAGGAAATGGAACCAGAGTGACACGACTTTTGGAATATTGGTTACAGCTTGCGGTTAAATAGTTAGGCAGCCCGTATGAAAGGCACCACACCGACGGATCAAGTAGCAACAATGGTTTTGAAGCAGATGATCATCTAAGTCAGAAACATGCAGTAAGAGTTATCTGTCGACAGAGCTCCAATTCACAAATCATAAAGGGTGAATCACCTATAACTTGAGGCACAAATATTGCAGAAACGGAAAGTGCTATTGATGTACGGTTTTCACAGGATGCATTGGAAGTCAGGGGCTCGTGTTGTTAGCCAATAAACGGATTATGACAATGCTTAGAAAGTGTACCTCTGGGCAAATACACACTTTTGCTATGGAATAATGCTTGCTGATACTAACAGCCAAAAAATAGGGTAAATTAAAATGGCAGTGGTGTTTGTTGCAAGTTTTAGTGCGAGCCGTTTACGAGGCAGCGTATTTTGGAAAGTTCACACACCGGCGCTTGTACAGTACCTGTGGTAGCACACGCTAAACAACAACACAAGTGCATACATTAGTTATGTGGATTCTGACCAGTAACGAGACAACTTATCGTCACAGGTTGTTTTCAAACTGACAACAGGCAGCGGCAATACACGCTGTCAGAGCAGACTGCAGTAGTAAGTCTTTGCATATCATCTGGTATAGTTGATATGGTCCTGTAGACATTCAGCTTTCCACATAGAAAAAAAGTCTACACTTGTCAAATCGGAGGCACGGGCCTGCCAATGTACAGGTCCTCTGCGTCCAATCCAACGATCTGGAAATAATTCGTGGAGACAGCTGAAGTACTTTCTGCACTATGGGCTGGACAAAACAGATTCCTCCTAGTCTACAGAGGAAAGTCTTCTAGCTTCCGTCGAAGATGGTCTGTTAGGAGGCTGCAACACTTGTGTCCGCTTAATATCCCGCCTATGAAAAACGAGCGGCCCTATGAGCTGATGGTTCACTATCCCACACCACACGTTTACACTCTGTGGACGCTGACGTTCCACCTGACGAAGCCATCGAAGTCAACAAACCAGTAGTGCATGCTTCCTCGGTTTACCTGTCAGTGATTGCCAAATGTGACTTCATCACTAAGCAACATACAAAATACATCAGGAGTATGACCATGCACAGAAGTCAACACTATTCTCATAGTCGTTTCCATGCAGCTTTTGATGGAGAGAAATATGATAGGGATGGAGCCTATGTCGATGGACAAGGCATAGGACACTTGTCGGACTCATTCCACTTCCTTTTGTGATTGTGCGTAGCTAGTGTGCGGATCAACTGCAACAGCAGCAAGAACTTTAATAGCCCCCTAATCTGTCGATACTTATTTCCTTCTGTTATGTTTTCTAGGCGTTACACTACCACTTTCACATAACTGGTTGAAGAGGTTGAGAAATAATTGCCGAGATGGTGGACGTATCTAGGATATCTTGTCGCATACACCGTATAAGAATGAACTGCAATCTACTGCTGACTGGCAAGTGGCAGAGCACTCAAGGAACACAGAAGCACGCTGTAAGCAGGTGTAACAACATTTACCTAGCAACTACGCAGATTGAATGGCACAAACAAATGACGGTGTGGAAACTTTTTCAAAATACGATATCAGGTAAACGACTCGCACTAGAATCTCGCAACAAATATTCTAATTTGCCCTGCTTTTAGTTTAATGTCAACAGACATTGTGACATTTAAAAAAGTGTATGTCTGCGCAAAAAATACATTTTACAAGTATTACTACAATCTGTTTATTGGTTAACAATACGAGGCCCTGACTACTAACCAGTTCTACGAAAACCGCACGTCAATAGCACTTTCCTTTTCTGCAATATTTGCAGTGCACGTTTTACTTGATCTTGGCCTTCTAAAGCTATTCTGCGGAGTACGTCGTGGTGTCTTGGCATATGTGTAATAGTTAAAAGAAGGAAGTGGCTTTTCTATATCTTCGAAGACTTAACATTACCTGTAGTCTTATTTCCTCGAAGGATACTGCAGTACCTACAAATGTTTGCATCAGAGGATTCCGTTCTGAGCAGTTCCCCTTCTCAGTTCAGATTTGAAGTTTTCAGGGAGAAGAGAAATTACAAAATAGGACGTGTTTAACATAAATTTAAAAGTGAGAGATGTATTTCTGTACGCATGAGGGATGTTCAAAATTGCCAACCTGAAAGCTCATTCTTCGGGACATGAGTGCCTTTTGCAAAGCCATCGGGCTGAGAGAGCACAGCGGAAGTTATAAATATGAACAAACGTGCATACAGAGCGTTCCAGGTACACAGTACTCCGGGATATGACACGAATAACCATTAGAAGCAAAAATTCTAGTAAACATTGACTCTAAAATGCATACCTTAAGAGCTATGAGCACTTGTTCATCTTCGCTACTATGAAGTACACCTCTTCTACTGCACAATCGCTCATAGCTCTTAAAGTTGGTTATGCATTTTAGAGCTCAAATTTGCTGGACTTTTTTGTTTTCTTTTGTTCATACTACCTTCTCCCAAAATATGGAATGAAAGAGCTTGCAGCAGAAGACGAAGAAGTGCTCGTAGCTGCTAAGGTATGTATTTCAAGCTCATGTTTACCGGCCTTTTTTTTTTTTTTTTGCTTCGTATGATCGTTCCGGTCATATCCCCGAATACTGACTTTTCCTCGTAGGACACCCTGTAGATATGCGAACATCTCGTAAACACCTGTCCGTAAGTTACGAGGAATATTTGCCTTTGTAACACATCACAAACGGTTTGCAATGCGTACTCTAAGACGACATTGCCCTTCGTGGGCAACACACTACCAGCTGAACGATCTGAACAGTTCACAATTGCCATCTCAACGTTTCGATTAGTTCGGCCCATTCTCTCTCCCTCTCTCTCATGAAGTTTCATGTAAGAATGCTTTATACTCTCTATGTTTATTAATAACTATTCAAAATAGAGAAATTAACCATTTAAAGTGTACAAATCACGTGTTAGTTTGAAGACAGTGAGTCCATTTTGGGGCATAAGAAGGAAGGTAATTCGGGTTTAACGTCCAGTCGACGATGTTGTGGGAATGTGACGAGCAATGCGGCAATATCATTCGCGTCCTGAGCTGTTTTATTCCATTCTGTCATAAGGTATTCCAAGCTAGCACTGTGCATTCCTAAAATACGTTCTTAGCCAAAAAGACAAATTTCAGAACGCTGTCCTTTGTCACATCATGAACTACATATAACGGCTATTGAAGCCTTCTGACACTACTGACACAATGCATATACAGTGAAGAGCCAAAGAAATTGGTACGCCTGCCTAATATCGTGTAGGGCCCCCACCAGCACGCAGAAGTGCCGCAGCACAACGTGTCGTGTACTCGACTAATGTTTGAAGTGTGCTGGAGAGATCTAACACCGTGAATCCTGCAGGGCTGTCCATAAATCCGTAAGAGTACGAGGGGTTGCAGGTCTCTTATGAACAGCACGTAGGAAGACTTCCCAGATATGCTCAATAATGTTCACGTCTGTGAAGTCTGGTGGCCTGCGGAAGTGTTTAATGTCAGAAGAGTGTTCCTGGAGCCACTCTGTAGCAATTCTGGACAGGCCCAGCGTCCTGCTGTAATTTCCCAAGTCCGTCGGAATGCACGATGGACATGAATGGATGCAGTTGATCAGACAGGATGCTTGCGTACGCGTCACCTGTCAGAGTCGTATCTAGACAGGGGTCCCATATCATTCCAACTGCACACGCCCCACATCATTATAGAACCTCCACCAGCTTGAACAGTCACTTGCTAACATGCAGGGTCCATGGGTTCATGAGGTTGTCTGCATACCCGTGCACGTCCATCCGCTCGATATAATTTGAAACGAGACTCGTCGGACCAGGCAAAATGTTTCCAGTTATCAACAGTCCAATGTCTGTGTTCACAGGTCCAACGGGGCGTATTTGAGCTTTGTGTCGCGCAGTCATCAAGGGTACACGAGTGGACCTTCGGCTCCGAAAGCCCGTGTCGATGATGATTCATTGAATGGTTCGCACGCTACCACTTGTTGATGGCTCAGCATTGAAATCTGCAGCAATGTGCGGAAAGGTTGCACTTCTGTCACGTGAACGATTCTCTTCAATCATCGCTGACCCCGTTCTTGAACGATCTTTTCCCGGCCGCAGCGATGTCGGAGATTTGATGTTGTACCGGCTTCCGGATCTTCAAGGTACACTTGTGAAATGGTCGTACGGGAAAATTCCCACTTCGTCGCTACCTCGGAGATGCTGTGTTCCATCGCTCGTGCGCCGTCTATAATATTACGTTCAAACTCCCTTAAATCTTGATAACCTGCCATTGTAGCAGCAGTAACCGATCTAACAACTGCGCCAGACACTTTTCTTTTATAGGCGTTGCCGACTGCAGTGTCGTATGTGCCTGTTTATATATCTCTGTATTTGAATACGCAAGCGTATTCCTGTTTCTTTGGCGCTTCATTGTATAAGACTGTCTCAATCGCTGAACCGAAATTATGGAAAAACAGTTTGCATTTCGATGTATCTTATTTAACTACTGCGGAGAAAGACGCAAACTGTAGTCATAATTATCTTTTCATTGAGTCTGAACAGAAATGAAAACCATTGAGCGATAAAACAATGATTTTTAAATCTAGAATGAAAGACACTCTTGCGCTACACTGATTTTATGTATACTGCTCTTTGCAGTGCTTTCGAGACTTGCTTTTTAATGTTACACGTACACACGTATACTTTGATAAAGTTCTTTTCTTCTGCTGGTTCTTCTTTCATTTCAGGTTTCCTAATCATCATCCTGTGGACCACCATAATTTATCAGATCACACAAATTATCTCGAATGAAACTTTCGAAAAACATTTAATGAGTTTCACAGATACTAATTTTTTATATGCCTATGGAGAATAAGCAAGGAATAAGGAGCTGTATGGATGAAGAAAAAACCACGCGAAAAACGTGAAAAATATTGCAAATGTGATATGCCAGAGAAAGAACAGAAAATAAAGTATAGTTGTAGTTGTTCAAAACGAAGGTGTAACAATTTGGCCAGGTGCGGGTATTACTCGCGCACTGAGGGTTCCGTACAAACTTAACTGTTTGTTTAGACAGTTCATCCACCCTGGGATTCCGGGATCTCGACGATTTTTGTCTGCTATCGGCATTGATACCAGCAAGATATCGGTACCAAGGATTCCCAGACTTTCGAGAATGTCTTCATTTCAAGTTTGAAGCAAATAACAAAAGAAACTGATATAACTACAAATTAACAATTTTCCTATTCTTTTCCTTTACTGGTACTTGAAACTTTTCTTCTTGCCAAATTTTAAGATTCTACGTTATGAGTTTTAATATCTATAAAATCTCTACCTTTTAATGAGTGAGTTTACGAGTATCAAAATAGGTGACAATGTGTCTGTATCACTTGAGTGCATTGTCTTAGATGCTTAACATTTTTACACCACCAAATGACTATGGACCTCAGTATGTGATATAAATTTCAAGTTGATACTTTTACTCGTTCCTGAGCAAACCGATTTTGAACAGTCGGCCAAACACAGGTGGACAACAAAGTTATCCTGTAAGAGTACATTTTTTTAACCAACTGACCTACAAAACCCTAAAACAGTCAGTTCAGTTATATGCAACATTTCTTCTCTACATTTTTTAATGTTTCAGTAATAAAGTATCCTTATAACTACTTACGCCGGCCTTGCAGCTCGTATATATATAAGATATTCGATAAATTTACATCGTTCAGCTGAATTCATCACCTTATGGGACCGTCAAAACAGTCTGTTGCGAAGCTCAGAACGAAAACAGAGTGAGATGTCATCTTCCTTTCGACGACAGCGTGTAGCTAGGTTTACGAAATGCAAGCATACCGAAAAAAAATATCGGCGCACCCCCCCCCCCCCCCCTCCCGGGAGACGTCACGCTAACACCGACTCAAGCTTCGACAACAGCCACTATTCGGGCAGGAGGACAGTTTATTCAAGTAAGCTATAACATCGAACTGAAGTCATTCGTTTTGTTAGATATCGTAGAGCTGCCAAATTGTGGAATCTTAACTGCCGTGTTTCACAAGCTGTTCCGAATAGTCTCACAAGGAGAGCACACGGAAATCTGATTATTGTATTATTGTAGTTTTTTTGTATGTATTTATGGTACGTGAGGTGCAGAACTAAAATATCTATTTACCAAATCATTTCAATGCAACTTTCAAAAATTCTCGAGAAAATCGAATTTGAAATTTTCCGAGTGCCCTGAACACACTGAAGTCGGGTCCCTGTTTTGACAGGCAGCGCGGCAGTTCGGCAGTTCGGCAGAGTTCTCAGCTGCCGCTTGGGGGGCCTCTGTTCAATTCCCAGCCGATGTTTTACGAGAATCTCCTTGAAGCGTAAAATACATAAATATGGGAAAAAATCAACAGCCTTAAGACTGTAAATCTCTGGTTCGAGTGTTATTTTTCCCGCTATTTTTTCGTTTTTTCCGCACAGTTCCTATACCTACTCATTTAAAGATAAATTTCATGAAATTCATGCTAATCAACACAAATTTAATTGTTATTTTTAAGAAAAATTAACGTCTCCTTGTTTCTAATTGTACATGTCAATAAATATCCAGTTGTCATTGTAAATATAAATTCTTTGTTACCCATCTTTTATTAAAGATTGTTTATTGTAGATATTTAAATTAAAAAAACATTACCGATTAAACTTTTTTCATCTTTACTTATTTTACACTTCATGGAAATGCTCGCGGAGCACACACTATTGTTTAAAAATTTACCGCAGCCAGGAATCGAACCGATGCCACCTAGGTGGCAGCCGAACATTCAATCGCAGTACTACGCTTCCTGTCGGAAAGTCAACCTTACATTAGAGTATTAATGAATCTCAGAAAACTTCAATTTCCTCGAGAATTTTTGACAATTGCTTCGAACTGCTTTGGGTGTCTGATGTTTGAGTGCTGAGCTTCATGTAAAATAATAAAAATAAAAAAAAAATTACAGAACCCAGATTGCCTTGTGGTCCCCTTGTCAGACACTCTCTACGGAATGAACATTCCATCATTTAACGGACCAGTCGAGGTGCGATGGGGCGTCTCAGTGCTCGAGAAACCAGAAAGTATTCGTGCAGGCCTGTTGTAAGTGGGCTATTTAGGTTTTTATGTTGGTAACGCCATGTAGCGCTCTATATGAAAATCACTGACTGTGCTGTGTGCAGTCTGTCGCTGGCTTGCATTGTTGTTTGCTATTGTAGTGTTTGGCAGTTGGATGTTAACAGCGCGTAGCGTTGTGCAGTTGGAGGTGAGCCGCCAGCAGTGGTGGATGTGGGGAGAGAAATGGCGGAGTTTTGAGAGCGGATGATCTGGACGTGTGTCCATCAGAAAGAGTAAATTTGTAATATTGCATATCATGGACTGATATATATATTATGACTTTTGAACACAATTAAGGTAAATACATTGTTTGTTCTCCATCAAAATCTTTCATTTACTAACTATGCCTATCAGTAGTTAGTGCCTTCAGTAGTTTGAATCTTTTATTTAGCTGGCAGTAGTGGCGCTCGCTGTATTGCAGTAGTTCGAGTCGCGAACGTTTTTGTGAGGTAAGTGATTAGTGAAAGGTATTGGTTAATGTTAGTCAGGGCCATTTTTTTGTAGGGATTATTGAAAGTCAGATTGCGTTGCGCTAAAAATATTGTGTGTCAGTTTAGTGTTGATCAGAATAGGTAAAGAGCGAAATGTCTGAGTACGTTCAGTTCTGCTCAGCTGTTTCAAAATCAAACAATGTAAGAGGTTTATCAGCACAGTAATTCATTAATTTTCTTAAGGGGACGTTTCACTGTGAACGCAGCTGTCGTCATCTGGAACAGACTAAATAGTCGATATGGGTAACACTGTGCAGACACTTTTGAGGAATTTCACTCTGATTCCAGAGACCTTTTCAAGTCTGAAACATCTATGAGGAATATATGCACGCCGGCCGGGGTGGCCGAGCGGTTCTGGGCGGTACAGTCTGGAACCACGCGATCCTACGGTCCTGCCTCGGGCATGGATGTGCGTGATGTCCTTAGGTTAGTTAGGTTTAAGTAGTTCTAAGTTCTAGGGGACTGATGACCTCCCATAGTGCTCATAGCCCTTTGAACCATTTTGAATATATGCGGGCTGTTGTGACAAATGAAAATTTGTACCAAGGGCAGGATTCGAACCCTGCTCACTAGGCCAATGTGCTAACAGCTACGCCACCATGGCACAGTGGCTATGCACAGGTGCAAAGATTACTCTAGCACGCCTCCGTTCTCAGCCCAAACTCCCTGTCACGCCTCAGCCCAGTCGGTATTCCCCCTAAACTCGAACAGCACTGCAGAGGCGCTCCAACTTTGTTGGAATAGCATCTCACCAACACAACAACGAAAAAATCTTGCGAATCGGACTAGTACACCACGTCAACCTACAAAAATGACCATTATGTTTTGAACACACCTTGCGTATCCACTCCTGAATTTTACAGGTCACCTTCGGAGATTAAAGTAGCATGGAAACTATGTCTCGAAACTGAGTGCACGCTTAGAATCGGCTAATTGAGTGAGGCAAGACCGAAAAAAAACTGAATTCCTAAAGATAGCGGAAAACGAGTGAAAGAAATAGTATTCCCTCATTTACATGCCTGCATAAACGTAGACTACTGGTGAGTGCATACTTCGATTTCACAGTATGTAAGTTATGACATTACCGAAATTTTGATAATCTGTTGCTGGTCTAGAGGGGAGAGACAAAAATATGGAAAGAGGACAGACTCAACCCATTAGCAGGCCCAGTACGGGGCACCAAAACCGCTCCCAGGCGTCTCTGAATGAATAAATACACATGCTGCACATGGTTTTCAGGTGAAAGTTACACCTTTCTTCCCGTAAAATAGTGGCAAGTTCAGGTAACGATGAAGGAGATGGTCAGCTGTCACGTGCCCTTTTCTGGAAGTGACCACAAACGCTAGATAATATTAAGGTCTGGTATTTACGGCCGCCAGGGGAGGTGTGACAATTCACCCTAGTGCCCAGAAAACCAGTCCTGGACGACGCAAGCTGTGTGAACGGCGGCCTTGTCGTCCTGGAACACGGCGTCACCAGTGGGGAACAAATGTTGTACCGTGGGATGGACCTGATTAGCCAAATTGGTCACGTAATCCTTGGCAGCAATGCGACCTTGCAGAATAACCGTGGAGTCCATGGACTAGCACGGTATGGCTGCCTAAATCAACAGGGAACACTCGCCACCTTTCACTCTTGGAATGTAACTCGGCCAGAAGTTGGAAGCAGAGTGAAACAACAATCATCAAAGGACTTTTTCTATTGCCCCATAGACCAGGATTTATCTCGTCAGCACCACTTTTTCCTCGTTGGTGCATTTGCGTCATTGACGAAGGGTTTTGAATTCCATCTCACCCTGCAGTTCCCTGCTTCAGAAGCTTCCTTTGTGTTTGTGTGATTTCTGTAGCTGTATGTATAAGTTTGGATGTAGCTGTATTGCGTTGATGTACTGGTGGATATTGTGTGGTATGACTCCTGTACTTGATAGTATAATCGGTATAATGTCAACTTTATCCTGATACCACATGTCCTTGACTTCCTCAGTCAGTTGGATGTATTTTTCAATTTTTTCTCCTGTTTTCTTCTGTATATTTGTTGTATTGGGTATGGATATTTCGATTAGTTGTGTTGATTTATTCTTTTTATTGGTGAGTATGATGTCTGGTTTGTTATGTGGTGTTGTTCTATCTGTTATAATGGTTCTGTTCCAGTATAATTTGTATTCATCATTCTCCAGTACATGTTGTGCTGCATACTTGTATGTGGGACCGTGTTGTTTTATTAGTTTATGTTGTATGGCAAGTTTTTGATGTATTATTTTTGCTACATTGTCATGTCTTCTGGGGTATTCTGTATTTGCTAGTATTGTACATCCGCTTGTGATGTGATCTACTGTTTCTATTTGTTGTTTGCAGAGTCTGCATTTATCTGTTGTGGTATTGGGATCTTTAATAATATGCTTGCTGTAATATCTGGTGTTTATTGTTTGATCCTGTATTGCAGTCATGAATCCTTCCGTCCCACTGCATATATTGCCTTTTATTATTATTATTATTATTATTATTATTATTATTACTTTAAAATCCACACATATTGTAAAAATGTGTGTGTGTGTGTGAGCGAGCGTATGTGTATGTATGTATTATGTTTTATATTTTCTGCTACATCACTGGATCCATTTCGGCCAATCTTGGTACATATGTACCCTATTGTCAAGCGACGCTCGCCTTGGGGGTAAGAACCACGTACCTATCGAACGGGTGGGGGTGAAAAATAAGCGTAGCTCACGACGCGTGGTTTCCCAGACTTCATCCATCCAGTACTGGAGAACCAGAGGACTTAGCGACTTATAACGAACTTAACACATCAAACGTTAACGAATTTTTTTCTTGCTGATAATCCCAACAAAATGACGAAAGGAGAGCTTCTGTAAAGTTTGGAAGGCAGGAGACGAGGTACTGGCAGAAGTAAAGCTGTGAGTACCGGGCGTGAGTCGTGCTTCGGTAGCTCAGTTGGTAGAGCACTTGCCCGCGAAAGGCAAAGGTCCCGAGTTCGAGTCTCGGTCGGGCACACAGTTATAATCTGCCAGGAAGTTTCATATCAGCGCACACTCCGCTGCAGAGTGAAAATCTCATTCTGGAAACATCCCCCAGGCTGTGGCTAAGCCATGTCTCCGCAGTATCCTTTCTTTCAGGAGTGCTAGTTCTGCAAGGTTCGCAGGAGAGCTTCTGTAAAGTTTGGAAGGCAGGAGACGAGGTACTGGCAGAAGTAAAGCTGTGAGTACCGGGCGTGAGTCGTGCTTCGGTAGCTCAGTTGGTAGAGCACTTGCCCGCGAAAGGCAAAGGTCCCGAGTTCGAGTCTCGGTCGGGCACACAGTTTTAATCTGCCAGGAAGTTTCATATCAGCGCACACTCCGCTGCAGAGTGAAAATCTCATTCTGAAAGGAAAAATGTTTATCGCTTACAATTTTTTCGCTGGTTGTGCAATAAAAGTACCACATGAGGCATGACGTTATAATATATTACTTCTTTAATGAAAAATGAAATGTCG
Organism: Schistocerca americana; assembly: GCF_021461395.2. Taxonomy (NCBI): domain Eukaryota; kingdom Metazoa; phylum Arthropoda; class Insecta; order Orthoptera; family Acrididae; genus Schistocerca; species Schistocerca americana. The sequence goes on along the minus strand of NC_060119.1, from coordinate 388,108,516 downwards.
TGTGGCTAGGGCCTACCGTCGGGTAGACCGGTCGCTGGGTGCATGTCTTTTGAGTTGACGCCACTTCGGCGACTTACTTGTCGATGAGGATGAGATGATAACACAACACCCAGTCCCTGAGCGGAGAAAATCTGCGATCCCGCTGGGAATCGAACTCGGGCCCCTATGCACAGCATTCGGCAGCGCTCACCACTTTCTTTTTTTAAATCTCATTTTGTTCGTTTTCGTTCGTTGTATATGCTCAGGGCGGACGTCGAAAGACACCCGTTTTTTTAGTTCGTTGTTGATCGGTGAACTCAGTTTTTTGACCACTCAGATACCGAGGCGGACGCTTCTTTAATACTAACTGTACTGGTGACGCATTTTCAGACAGTATGCTTATATATCACTCAATGTAAGTGCAAAATTATATCACTGTACGACACATAGTTCAGGAAATATGACGTTATAAACAGTGAGATACCTGAGAAATTGTTGCATAATGCTTAAAGTTTAAATTTTTTACTTCTTTCCTATTAAGTATATTCGCAATAAATGTCGCAGACAGTATCCACACATGCCGCTGAATGCACCAACAATATTATATCATTTTAGAACATATAGTTCAGGACGGAGTCAACGAGATATGTGGGCCCTGCAACGAACTGGTGACGTCACACTAGTCGTCCTCTCCGCCACAGTTCGCGAATGCTCGGCTCCGTGCTGGGTTCACGGGAAATCAAAATATAATTGAAAAGGTCCCCATTAAAGGTCTTACCCTTCTCGTTCGTTGTCGAGAGTTTGTACGCATTTAAACGAGCAGAATTATTAAACTCCTCTGAAATAGTTCCTCGCTCCCTGCCGGAGACAGCTGCTGGCATTTGTAAGGCCTGTAGTGTCACGTGCTATGACGTACGCGCCACGGGCTGTCTTTCTCGTGGGCCTCGGTTCATGAGATATGACTTCATAAACACTGAGATACGTTAAATACTGCCGGATCGCGCACGACATTTAAATTTATTACTTCATTGCTACTAACTCCACTTGCAGCACATTTTGCGGCTGAACGTACCTACAAAATTATATCATTGTACTACACGTAGCCCAGGAGATATGACGTCGTAAACATCAAGCACAAATCCAGATGCTGTGTGGCAAGGGCGTGGAAGCACAACTATGTATAAATACCTGGGTAATGCCGGGTTTCTACATCTGCATCTACGTTTATACTCAGCAAGTCACCCAACGGTGTGTGGCGGAGGGCACTTTACGTGCCACTGTCATTACCTTCCTTTCCTGTTCCAGTCGCGTATGGTTCGCGGGAAGAACGACTGCCGGAAAGCCTCTGTGCGCGCTCGAATCTCTCTAATTTTACATTCGTCACCTCCTCGGGAGGTATAAGTAGGGGGAAGCAATATATTCGGTACCTCATCCAGAAACGCGCCCTTTCGAAACCTGGAAAGCAAGCTACACCGCGATGCAGAGCGCCTCTCTTGCAGAGTCTGCCACCTGAGTTTGCTAAACATCTCCGTAACGCTATCACGCTTACCAAATAACCCTGTGACGAAACGCGCCGCTGTTCTTTGGATCTTCTCTATCTCCTCCGTCAACCCGACCCGGTACGGATTCCACACTGATGAGCAATACTCAAGTATAGGTCGAACAAGTGTTTTGTAAGACACCTCCTTTGTTGATGGAATACATTTTCTAAGGACTCTCCGAATGAATCTCGACCTGGTACCCGCCTCACAAACAATTTTATATGATCATTCCACTTGAAATCGTTCCGTACGCATACTCCCAGATATTTTACAGAAGAAACTGCTACCAGTGTTTGTTGCGCTATCATACAATAAAGGATCCATCTTTCTATGTATTCGCAATACATTACGTTTGTCTATGTTAAGGGTCAGTTGCCACTCCCTGTAACAAGTGCCTATGCACTGCAGATCTTCCTGCATTTCGCTGCAATTTTCTAATGCTGTAACTTGTCTGTATACTACAGAATCATCCGCTAGTATTTTACATATTTTAAGCAATTTAGTATTTCAGTATTAAAATTTTTGTATATTTTGGTGTTATTATTAAAATTGTACCCATCTCTGGCATGTTAAAAAAAGGGGGTGACCCCCACCCAGAACTGAATGGACCCACCACTGAGAAACTTCGGCTCCCCATCAAAATCCAACCATTTCACTTAGAACGTCCAGTGATTGCCCAGTCTTTGCAGTAATTCGCCGATATTGTGTGTGTGTGTGTGTGTGTGTGTGTGTGTGTGTGTGTGTGTGTGTGTGTGTGTGTCGCCCACGTCGCCTGGCTGAGCTTTACACAGGAACGGTCTACGGTCCAAAACGGACTGCTGTGTTCCTGTATCGGCTTATTTTAACAAGTTAACAGCGAGCACAGCTGTCGCAGCTACGACGGCAGTGAGGTGAGGTGGAGTGTGGGTGTTGGCAGGCCGCGTGGTGACGGTGAGCAGCCACTGCACGCAGGTGTCGCTGCCCGGCGTGGCGGTGTACGGCGCCACCAAGGCGGGAGTGGCCGCCTGGAGCGACGCGCTGCGCATAGAGCTCGCCAAGTTCGGCGTCCGCGTCGTGCAGGTGCTGCCAGGTAACTGCCGACCACGAGCGCTGCCACCTGTAAAGTAATGTCCCCCCTTTTTTCTTTACGGTTATTTTAAAACCTGTACAACAGGCAGGCTGTCAGCAGCATTCTACGCTGCTCTTCGGCCATAGAATAGACAATGAGAAAAAACAGAAAGAATACACATAAGTTACATAATGGCGGGTAATAAAACAGTAGACACATAATTACAAACACGGAGCCATTCCCACTCGACGATAATCCACACTACAAACTGTTGACACGACGCACAAACACTGAAGATGTCGATGGCACAGGTGAACGGTGGAGTGTGACAGTGAACACTGAACACAAAACACGACGGCGATGATCTCCGGCGCCCAAATGTGCACGTAAAGTGTGCAAGTCCGGGGACCTGCCAAGAGGGGAAAAAGGGTCAGGGGGGGGGAGAGGGGAGAACAAAGATGCCAATGGCAGAGGAGATGGGAGGAGGAGTAGAGGGACGGGGGAGGGGAAGCCCAGGGGAGGAGTGGGGAGAAAGGGAGGAGGGAGGGAAGGGGGAGAGAAGGAGAGAAGGGAGGGAGGGTGCCCAATGGAACAAACACAGGAAGAGGGAGGGAAGATCAAAGTTGGTGGGAGGGGTAGATGGAGGGAAGGAGGGCATCATCAGGGAGGGGGAGCTGGCAGAAGCAACCTTGGGAGAGGGTAAGGAGGGTGGAGAGATGGAGAGCAGGTGGGACGTGGGAATACAGGCGCGGCAGTGGGCGGGGGTGGGAGAGGATGGGGGAGACAAGCGGTTGAGGAGGATCGAGTTTACAGGAGGTGTAGAGGATTCGTATCCTTTCAAGGAAAAGGAGGAGGTGGGGGAACAGAATGAGGTCATACAGGATCCACGTGGGGGAGGGGAGACGGATGTGATAGGCGAGGCGGAGAGCAAGGCGTTCAAGGATCTGAAGGGATTTGTAAAAGGACGGGGGGGGGGGGGGGGGGGTGGAGATCCAGGCATATTTTAACCACTAGTTTCCTACGATCGTTTGACAAGAATTGCATAGCGGAAAAACATGGGAATCCAAAATATTTGGTGTTTTATTTTTATTAAACTTTCTCCGAAAAGGTACTTCAGCAACTTTGTTTCATTTACATACAGTACGTTCTTTCAGCAGTGTAGCAGATGAATCAACTTACAGCTTTCCGCCTCCTTTGAATCAAACCTAGATGTGGTGAAATCGTCCATAAAAAGTCCGCGACAAACAATTACGGCAATGAGTCTAAGCTTCACAAGAGGAGTGCTGTAATACGAGCTAAACATGTACATAACGCGTGTTTTTTTTCTTATTTTTTCTTTCGTTTGTGCCACCCCTGCCAACTCCGACACATACTGAATCATTCACACAACCATAGCTCAACGATTCTCATGTAGTATGTACACTGGTTGTAAACGTATTACATCGCAATGTGCTCTCATTATTGCTGTGAGGAACAACCAGTTCAATATGGAATAATTTAGGTAACTGTCCTGCCGTGCGTTGCTTACATCGCGTAAGTTATGTGAAAGTGATGCTATTCAGTTGCTTAAAGTTGTTCTCTGGAATTTATTCATACCCCGACACACACACACACACACACACACACACACACACACACACACACAAGCTGCGCTAAGCTGGCACAATGGGGTCTGGCCGCAGACACTTCTCGCTACCTCTGCGAAGCTGGGTTGTGACGCTAGTTAATCAAAAAAGTACAAAAAACTATCACTGTAAGTAATAATAACACATTTTATTTTCTCCTTAGAAATCAATATAAAATTAATTATAAAGGAAAGAAAAAGTAGTATAATGAAGAGTTGTGAAAATATCCCTGTCCGGAAATTGTGTTTCTACTACAATTTTACAATGTTTCCTTGCGTGTTCATAGAAGTTGAATTGTATGAACAAAGTACAGCTGTAAATTACATTTTCTCTCCAACTCTTGCTTGTTGCCTCCTCAGTTACGTCTCTTAGTCGGTATAGATAGGTCAAAATCGGAAACCTCCGGTCGAATAGCATATTAACTTCAGCGCCCATTCGCCAATCTATAAGGTCCATGCGATGTAGCGATGCAGCAGCAATGACTGTTGTCGTACATCAGCTAGCTGTGTGGGCAGCAACTGTGTGAACCACTGATGGCACGTAAGCCATATAGGCGGCAGTGGTAGTAATTGTCAGTGGAACTATTGGGACAAAATGACGGCGCAGAAGGGAGATTGTGACAACAGGGTGCGTTTACAAGCACAGCTCGAGGGAAAGGCTTCTTACCGCATGCGGAACGAAACGAGCGGTAGCAGAAGTCACGTACGTCTCCCGGCTAATTCTTAAATCGTCTGTCGTTCTCGATTTACTTCCGGACCGTTTTTGCGCCCTCTCTGTGCCTGCCCATATCGTAGGGACATATCTCGCCACCCCCTCGGAACGGCCGTGACTATAGATGGTGACCAGAAAATTTGAGAACAGGTACCAACGGCCTTTTCCATGAGGGGCAATATTGTGACGTGCGAAATAAATGAGCAAAAAAAAAAAAAAATACAGAAAGGGGAGGGGGAGGGAAGAGGAATAGCGCAGTTGGAGGAGGAGGAAGTAGTATATAAAAAAGTTGAAGAAATTGAACAAGAACAGGGGATTAGGTTGGAGCTACTGAAATAAAAAGAAAATCATGAGGAGATTGGGATTGAAGAGTGATGGGCAATAGTTCCATAAGCCTTACCTGTACATGGTACAGAGGCGCTTGCTTTTTGCTTTTATTTACTAATTATGATTGCCATCCGTCCCGATATATCGAAACCATCACCGTTATGGACCTCCTTGTCCCGACAACCCGACGAGACCTAATGTTTTCGCGATTTTACAGAATACTATTACAAGCTTGGCTCAAGTACTGAAGTAACGCCATCTGCTAGCACATGTGACTGCAGCCTCATTTAGTTTTATTTATGATAGCAAGTTTGTTGACAAAGTCGTTTCACAGATGGCGTTGCAGCTGCTCACCTGTATCGACGATGCATGCACCATCTACATCTAGCGCCATCATTCGAGAAAATTGAGACTTCTCCAGCAGTACGGGGCTGGAACTATTTAAACAGTGGGAAGAGTCGGGCAGTTCCCCTTTGAATAACGATTCTTTCTAAATGTAATACGAACAAGTGCAAGTCAGTAATGTTTGAAGTCGTTACTGCGGTCATACAAAGCATAAAGTGTATAGCGACGTGTACTTTGATGACTAAAGTGTTATTGTGGACTGTTTACGGTCTAACAAACATATATAATCATATGTTGTATTCATATCGGGTCTCCAGCCGGAACATCTCGTCATCTGGACACAATATTTCGGCGGTCCACCTGGCCGCCATCTTCAGGTGACTAGGCCGTTATACTATCTCGCCAGAAATGAAATCAAACATTTTTCTTTTTTTTTTCTTTATTGTGATTTCATTCGCCAGCCCATATGGGCAGGGGAGGACTGTCAGCGGTACAATCCGCCGCTCTTCAGCCGAGTGACATGACAACTAATATAAGAATAAAATGTTACATGTAAGGCAATAAAAAAGGGGGACATAAAACAAAGTAAGGGGAGATAATGGAGGCAAAAATACACTGACATGGAGACGTTCATGGGGGGACAATTAAAAAAGTCAACATAAAGTTAAAAAACACAGTTGGCGATTTGTAGAACACAAAAAGACACTGAAGTCACACACACAGGTTAAAAGTTGGCCACAGTATTAAAAACATTCCAGAACAACACACTTTAAACCCACTTGGAGGACACACAATGAAGAATAAAGCTGCCAGGTGGGACCTGCCAAGGTAGAGGCCAGAGAGGATGGCAAAGGAGGGGAGAGCAAGGGGCAGCAGGGGAGGGGGCAGGATGAAACGAGTAGGGGAGTCATCAGGTGCACCAAGAGACAGGAGACAGGTGGGGCAGGAGATTAAGAGGGAAGGCAAGGCAGGAGAGAGTGCAGAGACACTGAAGGGGAGCACAAGAGAGGGAGGGGGAGTAGGAGGGGAAAGCCGCTCAGGAGAAGGGAGGGGGAGGAGAGGGATCCCTCAGGAGGAGGCAGGAGAAGATGGGATTAGAGTTGGTAGGAAGGGTGGATGTCAGGGCGAAGCTCATCATCCATGAGGGGTAGATGGTGGAAGTTGCATTGGGAAAGGAAGAGGAGGGTGTGGAGATGGAGAGAGGGTGGGGCACAACAGTAAAGGTGCAGTGACGGGCTGGGGGTGGAGAGGAAGGGAGACACCAGGGGGAGAGGGGGATCAAAGCGGCAGCCAATACATAGTGTGTGGATGTGTTCAAGGAAAAGGAGAAGGTGGGGGAAGGGGATGAAGTCATAGAGGATGAGCGTGGGAGGCGGATGCAGAAGGCGAGGCAGAGCGCATGGCGTTCGAGGATTTGGAGGGATTTATAGAACCTGGAAGGGACGGAAATCCAAGCAACGCTGGCATAAGAGAGGATGAGGCAGATCAAAGATTTGTAGGTGAAGGATGGTGGAAGGATGCAGACCCCATGTCCGGCCGGACAGGAGTTTCAGGAGGTGGAGTCTGTTGTGAGCTTTGTGTTGGATGGCAAGGAGATGGGTAGTCCAGGTGAGGTGGCGGTTGAGGGTGAGGCCAAGGTAAAATCAAACACGCTGCAGCGGCTCCTTTATACACCGACCGTGGGACTACCGCGCTTGTGCGAAACTAACTGCCCTATAGCGACAGGCAAAACAGCGCGTCTTCATTACCGCCGTCGACACGTTCAGAAGCTCATTTTGGAACTTCCATGTACTAGACCATTTTATAAGTGAATACGTATTATGTTACTGTTAACAGTGCCCAAAATTCGTTGCATTTGGCGTCCAGCATAAGGCTTTCGGGGGACGGTTTGTGACGCGCCTAAACATCGGGACTCCTACGAAAATCGGGACACTAGGCACAACAGGTGGACCTACAAAACGATTACCTGGCGGTCTCTACCTCTCACACAAATATGTACGATTAATTTTGGCCGGCCGCGGTGGTCTAGCGGTTCAGGCGCTCAGTCCGGAACCGCGCGACTTCTACGGTCGCAGGTTCGAATCCTGCCTCGGGCATCGATGTGTGTGATGTCCTTAGGTTAGTTAGGTTTAAGTAGTTCTAAGTTCTAGGGGACTGATGGCCACATGTTAAGTCCCATAGTGCTCAGAGCCATTTGAACCATTTTTTGATTAATTTTGTGATAGCCGGTAACAATAGTATAGTTGATGCATGTGAGAGGCGGGCTGTGATGAGAGTGACCTAGTGTTGCGTGTTGTGTTGCAGGCTCCTTCTTCGCACACAGCGGCATCTTGGCCCGCCAGCAGCAGCACGCGGCCGAGATGGAGGAGGCCATGACGGACGAGCAGCGCCAGTTTTACGGCGAGTACTTCAAACGCTATCAGGTCAGTTGCCAGCAAACATTCCAAGCCGTCTCTTAGTTTTATTTGTTTCTGGACAGACTGTCAAAACAGTAATGCTGATAACGTATGGGTCCTATAGCGTTTCTGGAGTCTATATATTATGACGAACATGTTAAAATTTTATATTTGTGGGGATCCACAGCCACCAGATGCTTAATAAACGTAAACACGGTGCGTAACAGGCTGTAACGTGATTTTTATTTATCTCGAAATTAAGTAATCTCACGATGAAATAAAAATCACATTACAGCCTACTACGGAGCATGTTTACGGTTATTAAACATGACTAAGTTGCTTTGTCATAGCATTTGTCATTCTTGATTTAAAGACTAATACTTTCTTGTGGTTCACAGACATGGCATTCATACTCGCACTTCTTATTTGTTAATCTCACCACTGATGAAAATAACTTTGTTGACTTCCTGATTCACTCTGTTTCGTCCCACTGCCTTGAACTTATTTTCTTATTCTTTGTTTCTCTTCAACTCGCTTTGTAACTCCTCCTTATCTTGTTGTTTATTTGCTCTCTCTCTCTCTCTCTCTCTTCTTATTTTTCTCTCACGCTGCTTCTTCTTCATTCTCGTTGTCTCTTTCCACATTGTTCTCTCTCTCCCTTTCTCTCTATTTCTTGTTTTTGTTTCTCTACCTGTTCTTCATTCTGTATCTCTCCAAACTGTTTTCTCTATTTCCCTCTTCTTCATTCTCTGTTTCCACATTGTTTTCTCACTCTTTCTTCCTGTCTTTCTTTTTCTTCTTCATTTTCTCTCTCTCTCTATCTCTCTTGTTAACTGTTTCTCCTTCTTCCATATTATTTTTCTCTTCTTCCCCAGTGTTTGTCCCTCTCTTATTTTCACGGGACTCACATTCGGAAGAATGACAGTGCTAATATGTGTCCAACCATCCTCATTTAGATTTTCCATGATTTCCCTAAATCGTTCAAGAAAAATGCTCCCTGAAAGGGCACAGTGGATCTCATTCCCCAGCATTGAAACATTCTGAGCTTGTGATCTGTCTATAATGATGTCGATGTTGATGGGATGTTAAACTCTAATCTTTCTTGTATTATTTTCTTTAATCCTATCTATTCTCTTTCTCTTCATATTTTTTTCTTTTCATTTTTCTCCATTTTCCTTTACTCTTCTGTACTTTTCGTTTTGCATTTTATTTCTTTCTCATCCTTTATTTTCTTGCTCGGTAGTTCGATACTCTCTCTCTCTCTCTCTCTCTCTCCCCTACTTTTATTTTTCTCCCTGTACTTTTATTTGCCCCTCTTCCTATCCCTTCCTTTTTTCCTTCTTTATCTTCACATTTTTCACCCTCGTTAGTGTTTTTCCCCTTCCTTTCACTTTGTCCCTGCAGTTGGTATAGGAACCAGACAGATATTAGTAATTGTATCGCCTGTCTGTCAGGCGTACCTGCGGCCGCTGGGCGACGCGAGCGCGTGCAGCGCGGAGTCGCCGTCGGCGGTGCCGGACGCGGGCATCAATGATGCGCTGGACTCTGCGCTGGCGTTGGTCTCCCCCCAAGCGGTGTACGAGCGCGCACCGCTGCGCTACCGCGTCTACCACACGCTGTGCCGCTTCTCACCCTCTACCACCCTGCGCGACGCCCTCGTGCGACGCTTCGTGGGGCTGCCGTCCTGGAAACCCCGTACACCCTCTGCAAACTACACCACCTGACTTCGTTCTCTGTTCCTCTAAGATGTCACGTTTCACTGCCAGTGCCTTCACGAATTTCTACAGTCAGGGTTGTCATAGATTATGACGACGAAATGATTATTCTTTTGTAATATGTAAAAACAGCTGAAAATAAAGTATTACTGACCTTACAGTAATCACAACAAGCAACAATTTTTTTTCTATATTTCGACCTCTTCCTCTTCTATTGTATTGTATTGTATGTTAAGCGGGGACCTAGAAACGACGCAGCCACAGTGGTCCACAGCCCCACGACGACTACCGCAGTCCATTTCACCCCTCCACCGCCCCACACCGAACCCAGGGTTATTCTGCGGTTCGGCCCCTGTTGGACCCCCCAGGGAACGTCTCACACCAGACGGGTGTAACCCCTTTGTTTGCGTGGTAGAGTAATGGTGGTGTACGCGTACGTGGAGAACTTGTTTGCGCAGCAATCGCCAACATAGTGTAACTGTAGCGGAATAAGGCGAACCAGCCCGCATTCGCCGAGGCAGATGGAAAACCGCCTAAAAACCATCCACACACTGGCCAGGCGCTCCTTCCCGCCCGGAAAGCCGTGCGTTAGACCGCATGGCCAACCGAGCGGGCTTTCCTCTTCTATACTATGATTTAAATTAGATGGACGTTATAGGTTCAAAGCTGACCACCACATTGTTCCGCTCCCCGTGGCGATAGATAATCGCTTTTGATCTTCGTCTCCTACCAAAAAGGTAAAACACCCGATATTCACGTCTGATAGAGACCTCTATTATGTCTGTAAGCATTTCAAAAAATCTGTTCTTAACTTTAATTGGGCCACAGCTGTGCTAATTATTTTGAAACTGGAGGAGTTTTTCCGATTGTGGCACAGCTTCAAACCAATCACGACATACGAGATCTGTTCAGAAAATAACGTAAGTTTTTTTCAGATTTATTTTACAGACTACAAGTATTTACCCCATTCAAAACACTTCCCCCCCCCCCCCCCCCCCCCTTTCTCCCCTGCAGTCACACACTTTTCACAGCGATGTTTCCTTTCGTGATGCACTGGCGGATACTTTCATTGGAGAACAGTTAGTTATTTTTGGCACAAAGCCAACGAATTGACAAAGTTGAATGCGCAAGAGCATTTTCGTGGTGCGACGACCATGAGTCGCCTCGCCACAGCCCTGGTCTCTTTTTACGGATTTTATCACGTAACCGTTGGAAAACGCCTTGACAGTTTCACCTCTCCTGAACGTCGGAGTCATTAGGTAAAAAAACGAGACCTTTTTTGTAGAATATCATCTTCAATCGACTGACGACTACTTTCAGATCGTGGAAACCATTTTTAACATTGCGTGAGAAACAGAACATGGTCTCATAAGCTTGCTTCAAAAGTTGAAATGTTTCTGTAAAAGTTTTCCCCAGTTCCACGCAAAGTTTTATGAATCGTTGCTCCAGGAAATCGCACATTTCAAAAATCACTAATAACACTTAAAACATGTTGCACTCAGATGACGATATCGCGAAAAGTAATCGAACTATCAACACTCCAAAAACAAGTGGTTACAAAGAAGTTAATGGGCAAAACAGTGCCGCCAACTGGATGTCACTAAATATCTCTGTTTGCGCGTAATTCAAAATGTTCGGTTATTTTCTGAACAAAACTACTAAAATCAATTAAATACTTACTTCGTTAAGTATCAAAATTTCTCACTCGGCAACGGATCTTGCTTTTGATATATAAATTTCGGAAAGGGTTGTTTGTTTACAGTTTTGTCGACATTTGACTCGGTAAAAGTATGGCGATGAAGAATATGCGCTTCCAATGTGCGTTCACCGCAATGTCGCCAAACACGGAGGCGACCATCATGATGCTGTAAACAGAACCTGGATTCATCCGAAAATATGACGTTTTGCCATTCGTGCACCCAGGTTCGTCGTTGAGTACACCATCGCAGGCACTCCTCTCTGTGATGCAGCGTCAAGGGTAACTGCAGCCATGGTCTCCGACCTGATAGTCCATGCTGCTGCAAACGCCATCGAACTGTTCGCGCAGATGGTGGTTGCCCTGCAAACGTCCCCATCTGTTGACTCAGGGATCGAGACGTGGCTGCACGATCCGTTACAGCCATGTCGATCAGATGCCTGTCATCTCGACTGCTAGTGATACGAGGCCGTTGGGATCCAGCACAGCGTTCCGTATTACCTTCCTGAACCCACCGATTCCATATTCTGCTAACAGTCACTGGATCTCGAACAACGCGAGCAGCAATGTCGCGATACGATAAACCGCAATCGCGATAGGCTACAATCCGACTTTTATCAAAGTGGGAAACGTGATGGTACGCATTTCTCCTCCTTACACGAGGCATCACAACAACGTCTCACCAGGCAACGCCGGTTAACTGCTGTTTGTGTATGAGAAATCGGTTGGAATCTTTCCTCATGTCAGCACGTTGTAGGTGTCGCTACCGGCGCCAACCTTGTGTGAATTATCTGAAAAGCTAATCATTTGCATATCACAGCATCTTCTTCCTTTCGGTTAAATTTCGCGTCTGTAGCACGTCATCTTCGTGGTGTACAATTTTAATGGCCAGCAATGTACTTTAAGTCGGAATTTACGGGTCGTAGCTGAAGCTACGATAATGAAACTGCTAAAAAAATGACTTCTATAATTTGGTTTTTGTTTTTGTTTCAAGAGGAAATATCTTTCTCAGCACTCTTTCGATACAGCACCTGTGTAATGCAGGTTCTTAGTGCAGTTGAACAGAGCGCGTTGCAACTGCAGTCAACATGACAGGGCAACACAGTCCGAGTGCACTTATTTGTTTAGTTTATCAGTGTGCCTCTGAGGGTCATGTCAAACGAATACTGCGCCTGTACTGAATTTTATGGCAACAATTGTTATCAGCACTAGAAGTAGCCTGGCAAATCGGAGCACACGACAGAGATATATTCAGTCACCCGCTATCAAACAATTTAAAGTCTGTCTCGTTGTAATCCTCCACGGTCGGCAATATCAGCTGAACACTGTTACCAGGAAACTGTAGCTCACAGATACCCAAGAAGAATGAAACAAAGGCTGCATCTTGGGAGGACTGTGCCGATCCAGAATATATGTAACTTGTCCACTCTCTTTTTTTATTATTATTATTTCTTCCCTGGCGTCTATTAGGATGAACAGCGTAAACTCCCTAGCACGCAAAGAACGTGAACATCGGAACACCTGCGATGGCTACAATGGAACGTTTTTATTTATTTATTTTTCGAAGCTGTGTCACTTTTATCTTTATAATTCCGAGATAGCACAAATCACGATTTCAGTGATTGGTAGTGGCCTCTTTCAAAGTGGAATCCATTTGGGTCTTTAAATACGCCTGTCTACAATCGTTTCTTCCACTACGAGAAACATTTCCGAGTGGCAATATCCGTGAAGCTAAGCAGATGTCCTGCAGTCACCAGAATAAGTCTCTCATTCTGCAGCGCAGTGTCCACTGCTATACAAATTCGTGGCAGAGTAAACCTGTGTGCTGGATCTGTACCCGAACCCGGAACTTTGTCTGTTCCGGGTTCGTCCAATCGAGTTTTAATTTATCATGAAATTACAGCGCAGAAGTATTTGCCTTTACCTGTTACACTATCGCAAAGTGAATCTATTTTAAAGGAGAGTAGATTCCAGGAAGCAGAAAAAAGCAACACGAGTTCAGATCAGAAGAATGAGGTGGACGTTCAAGGATCGTGTTTTTGTTAGACAATGGTTACTTAAAGATAAAGTATTGTGGGCGCCGTTTGTCCTGAGGCAAAATTCGTCTGCAACTGATGGCGTTTCTGACACTTCATGTAGTCTTTCCCAGAATTTCTTTGTAATATTTTGGGTTACTTCTTTACTGAGCCACATTTATCCAAAATCATGTCCTGGATATCACAGAAACTGATAAATATTGCTTTGAACATTGAACGACTTACAGGGGGTGGACAAAAAATATGGAAGCACCAACAAAGCAAAATATTATGAAGCATGCTACGAGGTGGGAAACAACGTTGAAATTCAAACCAACTTCCATTTATCTCGGAATGGATAAATAAAAGTTCTGTATGGTTTTCAAGGGAATCTTATAAAATGCAAAATGGTGCAAAATTCAGGCCAAGGGAGAAGCTATAATTCATCGTCATGCTCACAAAACCAGCCCTGGACGACTCGAGCTGTGTGAACAGCGGCCCTGTCGTCCTAGAAGACAACATCACCATTGGGGAACAAACATTGTGCCATGGGATGACCCTGATCAGTAAAAATTTGCAGTAATGGAACCTTGCAGAGTACCTCATCGGGTCCACGGAACACCACGATATCGCTGCTGAAATCGTCACCGAATCCACGCTGTGTTTCATTCTTGGGACGTAAAGTCAGCCAGAAGTTGGGAACAAGAGTGAAACGAGACCCAGCCGACCAAATGACACTCTTCCACTGATCCGTAGCCCAGGTCTTATGGCTTCGGCACCGTGTTTTCCTGTTACCGGCATTTGCATCACTGATGAGTGGCTTTGGAATTCCAGCTCACCCTGTAATTTCCTGTTTCTGGAGCTCCCCTCATGCCGGCCGTTGTGGCCGAGCGGTTCTAGGCGCTTCAGTCCGGACCAGCGCTGCTGCTACGGTCGCAGGTTCGAATGCTACCTCGGGCATGGATGTGTGTGATGTCCTTAGGTTAGTTAGGTTTAAGTAGTTCTAAGTCTAGGTGACTGATGACCTCAGATGTTAAGTCCCATAGTGCTTAGAGCCATTTGAGCTCCCCTCATGTTGTTTTGATGATGACAGAATTCGCGAATGCGGCATTCAGCTCTGCACTTACTTTTGCTTATGTCGCCCTCTTACTTTTAGTCGCAATCCTCTTCAATGACTGTATGTCATGATCAATCAACACATACTTTCGTAAGCGTTGTGACATAGCGGGTGATGTTTCTTCGCTTTCCCTGCATGCGGTATAAATCTTCGATAAGGCGCCTCTTGAAACACGAAGCATTTTAGCCATCTTGGTTACGGAAGTGCCCACCATACGAGCACCAAAATTTGCACACGTTCGAAATCACTTAGCTCCGACATAATGCTCTCACGACTGGTCGGAACACAGTTCTGACCACGGCTGACACTTGCAACATATTGGGGACAGCCTCCGTGCTTCTGTCCAATACCTGTATGTGTGCTTTCTTCAGCAGATGATAATTTCTAATGGACACGCTGCCTGCCGCCTGCTCTCTGGATCGTACTTAACTAGAACTATGTACTATGCTGTTCAATAATATTGTTTAAAAATGTTATCAATAATAAATCGAAAATTTGAGATACATGGCTCTCTTAACTTTTGTTTGATTACAAATGTTTTGAGGTTAAATATTTCTAGCCAGATTTGACGTTATAGTAGTAACTAATTGAGCAGAACCTAGTCGTTGTTGACATAATGATTGTTATGCATAGGGACGCTGTGCTGGTAGTTTCTACGGTTGAATATGATGGTTTATAATCAAAACTGGTAGCGAAAAATGAATTCATCTTACATTCTGTCGGTATTTTCAGCATTTCTCCTTTTCCTTTTTCCATTTCTCTGCTGGGTCAGCGTTGTTATTGGGCTGTGGCAAATGCTACTGGTAGTGGTCTGACGCCCTCGCTGACACTACCACTTTCCCCAGGACGTAATCCCTGTATCCTTGCTGTCTGCATCTTCAGTAAATCTCCTGTGCAAGCGTGAAATCGTTTTCTGTTTGGGAAGTGTGTATCTGAGGCGGGATGCGGGAACCAGTTCGGTATTTACATAGTGGGATGTGAGAAACCGCCTAAAAGCCACATCCAAACTGGCCGACTCACCAGTCCCCGTCGTTCATCAGCTGCGCGGATTCGGTCCGGGCTTGTGTGTCCCCCCATGTCTCTGAAGCGGCCGTTTTAACGCGCTCGTCTATCCGGGCTAGGGAGTTAGCGATGCGATTTTCTTTAAATCTCTGACAGCTGCGGAGCACCGCTTATCGAAAACGTTATATGAATCAACTCATATATGTGACGGGATGAGGAGAGTGGATAACCACTAATGTGGTAAAAGCGTGACTAAGGAGGAGACGTTTACTTCAATATATACCCTACATACTGGAATGTTCTATATCCTTGATGATCTCTTCTCTGTATGTCTATCTGTCTATCTATATCTCTATGTGAAGTGGCTGAAACATTCTCATGTGACGTTGGTTACTTGTTACTATTTTCGCAACTGTAAGAACTCCAGCACAAAAGAAAGTGCTAGACTTGTAAATGACAAACTAATAGACAGATATCTGAAAAGGAATCTGAATTCAATAAAATACATCCATTTTTAATTTAATACCCACCAGGTTAGCTGAGACCGCAAATGTGCTGCTTCCTGGACTCGGTTAGGTGCACCAGCCCCGGCTCGAATCTGCCCAGCGGATTAACGATGAAGGGCCGGTGTGCCGCCCAGCGTGTATGTGGTTTTTTAGGCGGTTTTCCACATCCCACTAGGTGAATACTGGGCTGGTCCCCACGTCCTGCCTCAGTTACACAACTCGCAGACATCTGTGACACGTTCACACTCTTTCATGATTTACACCAGATGCAGACAGCTGGGGGGAGGGCGGGTACGGGGTGCCGGCATGAAGGGCATCTGGCCACTCCTTTAAATTAACCATGCCACATCCGATTGTAAACCTGCCGACCCTGCGAAAACTGCGGGACAAAGGCAGTAGCAAAAGAAGACATCCATTTTTAATTTAACATGTGTTTATAGTCTTGCAGTGTGGTTTCCAAGAGTTTAGTATTGACATTCGCACATCGTTTTGCTTTCAGCAAGCACAGTGCGAAATAATTCGTAGCCCACGTTATAAATCCAGGACTACCCTGGCTTCCATTCCATTAACTACAGTACTTAGCTGCAATCCGTTATCAAAGCTCCGTCATCAACACCTCATGAGTTGAGACCCACACCCTTGTTTTTATTTATTTATTTTATTTATCTGTTTGAAGTTCAAAATAGTCTTTGATGGTATGTGGTCTTCATCAGATGTGTTTCTCTTACTAAACTAGTAAATGAAGCATTGTCATAAATGCCATTAGACAAATAGCAACAGAAGAGTTGACAAATGATGTTTTTCAAAGAATGATTAAGTGGCTCTCTGAAAATAGACTCTCACTAAATTTTAAAAAAAACGTACTATATTCAGGTCTGTACAACAAATGGTCATACCAGCAATTAATGTAGCACATGAGCAGGAGTCAGTAAGTGGGGTAGAATGCTCCAGATTTTGGAGTGCTCATGCTGATAAAAACTTGAACTGAATGAATCATGTTACTGAGCTTCTCAAACAGCTAAGTTCAGCTACTTTTTCTCTTCATACAATTGCTAATCGTGGAAATAGATGTATCAACAACCTGACATGTCTTGCATGTTTCCAATCAATAATGTTTTAAGGAATTGTTTTCTGGTGTTACTCGTCACTCAGAAAGAAAGTATTGATCTCGCAAAACCGAGCTGTAAGAATAATATGTGGCGTTCACCCGCGAACCTCTTCAAGGTGCTAGGCATTCTAATCGCGCCATCACAATACATATATTCGCTGGTGAAATTCGTCATAAATAATCCAGCACAGTTTGAGAAGAGTGATGTCCATACACACAACACTAGAGGGAAAAATAACATTTATTATCCATTGTTAAAGCTGTCAGTAGCTCAGAAAGTAGTTCATTATGTAGCAACAAAGATATTTGATCACTTGCCCAATAACATAAAATGTCTGACAGGCAGCGAAGCAAACTTTAAATCTGATTTAAAATCATTTCTCCAGGACAACTCTTTCTATTCCATTGAGGAACTTCTGCTTAAAAACTGGTAGCAAGTAAATAATTTAAAAAATGAAGTATAGTTACGTGAAAAGGACTAAAAATAATAATAGTGTGTTCATTAATGTTAACACTAATCATGAACACATATCCTGTGAACTGACTCGTACCATATCATTTCGATAAAAGAACCGTTCAAGTGATCTGTGGCACAAAAAAAACTCACTGACTTGCATCCAAGATAGTACCTCCGAAAGATTCCCCGATGTAGTCGCTCCAACATCAGCGTACATAAAAGTGTTCCCAGCGCCAGGAATTCTCTGACTCGTAAGCCGTAATACACTTACCAAATGAGGCGATGCAGTGGTAGGGCACTGAACTTACATTCGGTAGACAGAAGTTCAAAACACGTCCAGTCATCCTGATTTAGATTTCCTGTTGCTTTCCTAAATCACTTATGGTAAAAGCCTGGACAGTACTTTTGGAAAGCACTCGAACGATTCCCTCCCTAAACTTCTCCAACCCCAACATATGCACCGCTTTTAATGACTTCATCGTCAATCGCCAACGGAACGGTAAACCCTATCTTGGTGCTATCATAAAATATTTGGCGAAATGGTGTCTCATGGCTAACCTCCCTGAAGATGCACCTAACTTTTCCTTTCTAAGTAACTTACGAAAAGCACCGCCACGTGAAATGTAAGACTCGTTTGGGAATCTCTCATACCTCAACGTCCCAAAAGCCCAACATTAATGGGTGTCTGCTATGAAGAGCTCGGCGCAAACTCTTGTCGAGTAAAGCCATAGGTAAGACGTGGAATCATAGAAAAAGATGGCTTTGATAATGCTTGGTACCTGTCCAAAAGTAGTAAAAGCGTTCTTATTAACTCCTCGAACTGGAGAAAGACGTCTTCTTGACCGTCAGTTATAGCCACTGTGTAACTGAATGAGTACATAGTCTAATCAATTTTGTATTCATGCCTTACTAATCATGTAACAAAGACAGCGTCAGGATCTCTCATCTTGCAGGAAAAAATACACTGGTAGTTTGTGAACCGTTGCTATCTGTTATTGCTGTTTAAAATTATGCACTTCTCTTCGTTCGGAACTTAAAAGCCATACACGAACACAGAAGAACGGATGTAATGTCACTGAAAGTCTTACTGGTTCAAGGATAAGGACCAGAGCAATAACCATACCACCTCGTGAATGAAACTTATGTAACTGGAGAAGTTCGGGAGGATTTTGAGTATTACGCCTCCAATGAAAGCAAGATCCGGAACTGAGAAAATTGCCACACAGTCTAATATCACATACAACAAAATTAGTTACAAGAGAACTTTATCAAAGAATGGAAGGGAAAATTGAAAGTAGATTTGGTGACTATCAGTTTGGTTCCAGCAGAAGCAGAAGCAGGGGCACTGACATGGAATTTTAGCGCTACAGTTAATAGTAGGGGGAAGTTTTGCGAAAAAACAAGGAAACATGCATTGTATTTCTAAATTCTAAGGCTTTTGGCAAGTGGAATGGAATACGACGTTTACTTAGGCAATGTGGTGTGAATTACGAGGGAGGGAGGGGGGGGGGGGAAGAGTGTGATCCATTCCTTTTAAGCGAAGGACTGCTAGAAACGTACAAGAGACCAAAATAAAGAAAGGCATGAGGTAGGGTTGTTCTTTGTCACCACTGGCATTTAAATTGTAAGTTGGGAAGGCAATGAAGGGTGTAAAGGACATGTGACAGTGGCTTGTCTCGAACAGAAAATCAGGACGACGCAATTTGCTGGCAATAAAGTGAACGGGATCCGAGTCGGGTGTCCAATGAAATGGAGCGAGTGCCAGCTGACTGACTGTGATGTCCACAAGAAAACATCTTTAGGACGTGCTCGAATTTCGCTATCTATGGAGCAGAATAGATAATAGAGGGAGGTGCAAGAAAGACTTAACAGCAAGCACTGCACCAAGACAAAAGTGCTTACTATGATAAGAACCAGATGCCAACATTCGAAAACATGAATCTTGAGATCAGAAAAAGGTATGATGCAAAGCTATCTCTGTATAACCGATGTGTATGGGTGAGAACCGGGGACAGTGGGGAAGACAGAAATAAAATCTTCGAAAACTTGATTGTATGAATGTGTCGAGTAAGAAATGAAGGCGTCTTGCAACAAGTTAGCGAGAAGTAATCTAATAAAGATCATAATGAAACGAAGAGAGGGATTGGTTGTGCACATATTATGATTCGAGTTGTTACTAAAACTGTAGTTAAAGGAATGTTGAAGGTAAGGCCAATATATATAGGTCGGACGGTGAATGATGAGGTATGAAATGAAGACAAGCGACAGGATTAGAGAAGTGCATGAAACCGAGCGCATGACCGGAACAAGTTCCTTTCTGCCGTGCTGACACCACTGAACGCTGACTCGACATTTTTGCTGACAGCAGCAGGCGAGACAATAGAGACTAACTGCTGATCAGTGAAATACCGCGGGTCCGAAAGTGTAGCAGTACAAAAATTTACGCAAATCGAATGCCAGTAAAAATTTAGCTTCCGTCAAAATTCCTCGGTTAGGGTATTCGACTTGTCGAGTGAGTGTGGTTACAGTAGCGTGGCAGTAGTTTATTTCACGTAACTGACAGCATGCTTCACCCATTTCTGCTCACGAAAGCCAGTGCAGACAGGTTTGGATGAGAGAGACGCATGCTTTCCCCACTGATCATTATTGTGAAACACACTATTATTGCAAGATTCTCTGACCGAGCGAGGTGACGCAGTGGTTAGCACACTGGACTCGCATTCGGGAGGACGACGGTTCAATCCCGCGTCCGGCCATCCTGATTTAGGTCTTCCGTGATTTCCCTAAATCGCTCCAGGCAAATGCCAGGATGGTTCCTTTGAAAGGGCACGGCCGACTTCCTTCCCCATCCTTCCCTAATCCGATGAGACCGATGACCTCGCTGTTTGGTCTCCTCCCCCAAACAACCCAACCCCAACAACCCAAGATTCTCTCTAAAAATGGGGTTACCGACACGAACGGAACTGCTATTGAAAACATGAAGACCGATTGTTGTTGCATTGACTGTTTGGAAGGAAAATATTTGTTTGTGTATTTATCTGCTTTTAGTGAGAAAAACCGTCTAAGATAAAAAAAAGCTAACACCTCTTTCAAAACTACTAGGTATTAATTTTTGCTTGTAGCGCCACAGTGGCTAGCCTGAAAGTTGAATTCCTGTCAAATAATTAATGACAAGCGTCTCGAGAGCCTCAATAGCTGGCCGCCAGGGAGAATTGAGAAAACTTCCCATGTGAGGCAAGTAGTCCCGGATACAAAGTAGGGACGTAACGCAGCTGCATGTATCGGAAGCGAAATCTCAATTGGAGGAGAAGCAGTTGTTTCGTCGAGTCGGAGCTGGCGGTGGTATCTGTGTAATTACCGTTTCAAATTAACGACAACACTATGCAAAATTGTCAGTTCATTTATTCAGATTAAAAATTAGTACTAATGTCAATTACGTTGTAATCGATTACAAGGACTATTGGAAATAAAAAGACGCGGTATCCTCTTAACTTACAACATAGAAGAAAAATTACATTGAGCGTTGAGACTCGCGATTAAACGGGAGGACTTCAAAAACAATCATTTCACAAATTAACTTGTCTATTTCTTCTATGTTAGATACAGCATATCCCGTTTTCGATTTGTCATCAATGAATCTTTCAAACTTACCTGTTTCTCAGTTTATTGTAGCGCCTCAGAATGACAAAAAGTGACAATTCTTTCATGTTTTATTTCCTGCACCCTTGATATTCACAAGTGTAAGGATTTTTAATATCCTTCTAAAGATGTAGTTATATGAATTTTTTATGACTTTTCTCACAGTTTTTACACTGCGCAGCATTTTCGTCGATTTCACTGAGACTTCGGTTCCGATACATGCAGTTCCGTTGCATCCTTCCTTTGTATCCAGGGCTACTTCCCTGGCATGGGAAGTTTTCACAATGCTTACTGGCGGCCAGGTATTGAGGCACTTGTCATTAATTATTTGAATAGAATTTAACTTTCAGGCGAGTCTTTGTGGTGCTACAAAGAAAGACTAATGCCGACAAGTTTAGAAACGAGTGTTAGTTTTTATATCTTAGAATGTTTTTCTCATTAACATGATAAGTTTTCAAGCTCCGCATACCGCCTCACACAGGAAGTAACTGTAGAGTGGAAATAAGCAACGGTAAGCAACAAAAAAACTGACACGAAAAACCCAGCTAAGTGCCTTTGCCAACACCCCAAAAGCGGACTAAGCGCGACGATCAGTTCTAGTAGCGCATTTAAGGCCCGAAAGATACCATGAGCGGTATATGCTGGCCCACTGATGAGGCTAAAGCGGGCAAAGTGCACAAAGCATTGCAATTATTTGCAGCGTGCGACAGAAATTTTGCCCAGATTGAGAAACGTAAGAGGCTGGAAGAATGTCAAAGTGTCAAGTACGTAAGGACCTTGTAAAACTTACGGAGAATGCCGTACCTAACAGACCATTTGTGGTTACTATTGTGCAGCCTGAGGACATTTGTTCTTTCAAAAAAGCAGCCGGTACACATATTAACACAATGAAAATAAGTATTTCCAAACGTAGTTGGATTCAAGTGATAAAAATTGCACCTGATGTTGCCAAGAAGAGGACAATGTTTAACGAACTTGAAGAGTGGAGCACCTACAATATTTTCAAGAAAGCAGTTACCATTGACATAATAAGCAGCTTCGTTTTACCATCACAACAATGTTATAACTACTTGTCAGCTGAAAATGATCTGCATCAGATGCTGCCGTTTTTAAAAATAGCTAATACAACATTGTTCGAACAGTTAATCGATTAACAATGCTTTGCGCTACATAAAATTAAAAGAAGGATTAAAAACAGTTTAATCACAGGGTAGTATATCTGTAAAATGTAATTGTAAAGCGATTATTACTAAATAATTGAAATTTCTTTCATTGGCCGATACATGTGGTAGTTAGCACGTTCTGCGTTTGTCGGAATAGAATATTTACTTTCACTGAAAAAAAGAAGAGAACTCAAAAAAATATTTCGCAGCAGTTGTAGGACTTCTACTGCAGACAATAAATAAAAAAATTTTGTTGAGATTTTTTCATTAAAATATTTTTGGCAAAAGAAAAAAAACTGAATAACTCGGAATCAGTCTCATGGCACTTAGCCCTTTATTGATTTCCACTCTACAACTGAACCGCAAAGGGATGACTGCGCTGAAAAACTAAATTTAAAGTGCTATCGACAAAGGACTGCAGATTAATTCCATGTTTCTAATTTCCAGAACCCTCTTGCCAACGATCCTCACAGATGGCTTCTAATCACACTGGGTGCCCCTGGAGTATAGCCTCAGTTGTGCGATTAGATTCGTCATTTTCTGCCGGAAAGGTCACAGTTCGTAGTAACTGACGGAAAGTCATCGAGTAAAACAGAAGCGATATCTGGCGTTCCCCAAAGAACTGTCATAGGCCATCTGCTGTTCATGTTCTGTATAAACGAATTAGAAGACATCTGAGCAACTCCCCTCAATTGTTTGCAGATGATGCTGTCTTTTACTGTCTAGTAAAGTCATAGATGTGTAAGGTCCTCCACATGGGTACTTCAAAATTCCGTTAAATTATGTTTATACAATAAATAATTCAAATTTTAAAGTTATGGCTTCAACTAAATACCTAGTAATTAAGATTTCAAACAACTGAAATTACAACCATCATATGGAATGTGTTATAAGGAACGAGAACCAGTTTTTTATTGTCAGAACACTTAGAAATTGCAACAAATCTACTAAAGAGATGCCTACGCTACGCTTGTCCGTCCCATCTCTTCTGTAGCATTACTGAGTGGCTGGGATCCATAACAAATGGGACTGAACGACGATATCTAAAAAGTTCAAGGACGGACAATTCTTTTTGTACTATCGCGAGGCAAGGGATATAATGTCACGGATATGATTAACTAGTTGGGGTGCCGATAGATAAAACAAAAGCGTTTTTTTTTTTTTTTTTTTTTGGCTGTATCTCTTCACGAAATTTCGATCATCAACTCTCTCCTCAGAATAGCAAATTATTTTATTGACTTCAACCTACATAGAGAGACATGACCACCGTCCTAAAGTAAGAGTAACCAGAGCTTGTACCATAGCTTTAAGTGGTCATTTTTCCTACGTGCTATTTGAGAGTGGAACGGTCGAGGAATACGCTGAGGTACGGGGTGACAATTATTGAACTACATGAAAAAAACCGTAAATTAGTTACAAACTACGCGTAGAAACGCTTTATTCAACATGTAATCGTCACTGCAGGCATTCGGATTTAGGTTATGACATGTTCGATATGTCTGCCATCATTGGCGATGGTGTGGCGCAGACGAGTAGGGAAATTCTGCATGACCCGCTGAAGTGTCGGAATATAGATGCTGTCTACGACTTCGTGAATGGCTGTTTTCGGCTCAGAAATAGTTTTGAGGTTATTGCTGGACACCTTGTCTTTAATATAGCCCTACAAAAAGAAGTCGCATGTCTTCAGATCCGGAGAATATGGCGGCTAATCGAGACCCATGCCAGTGGCCTCTTGATACCCCAGAGTCAGAATGCGGACCCCAGAGTGTTCCTCCAGGACGTCAAAGACTCTCTTGCTTCGATGGGGTCAAGCTCTGTCTTGCATGAGCTACATCCTGTCGAAATCAGGATGATTTTGGATAATGGGTATGAAATCATCTTCCAAAACCTTCACTTACCGTTCGATAGTCAGTGTGTCATCAAGGAATATCGCACCCATTATCCCGTGACTGGACATTGCACATCACACAATCACCCTTCAAGGTTGAATGGACTTCTCGATCTCGAAATGCGGATTCTCAGTCCCCAAATGCGCCAATATCGATTATTCACGAACCCATTCATATGAAAGTGGGTCAAACCAAACCATGTTCATGTTAATTTCCATCATGCCCCGCGGACCACTGTGCAGTTTGAACGTTCTAACGCAAACCCTTCAATAATTGTCACCATGTAACAGATGTCACGGGATAGCGATACCCGCATGTACGATGGTTGGGACTTTTAATGGTGGCAACTATTTATTTACAGCTCGTACAAAATAGATAAGTGTTTCAAAGTCTTACTGACCTTCAAAGTATTCACCAGCATTGTGTATAACCCGTTACCACCGATGTGGAAGTCGTAGGATACTCTTAGCAGTGCCAGTTGTGTTGACACTTCGAGCGGAGCGGTCCGTTGCCCAACGAATTTGTAGCAGTTCTGAAGCGAATGCCGTGAAGTGTTTCCTTCAGTTTAGAAATCGAGTTGAACTCACGAGGGCTTAAGTCAGGGGAGTGTAGCAGGTGGTATAACACTTAGCAGCCCCATCAGTCAAACAAATCAGTAACAGCTTGCACTGTACGCGCTTGAGCATTGTCCTGCATAATGATGGTCAGGTCCTGCAGAAAGTGTCATTACTTCTGTCTTTAAGATAGTCGTAAGTTGTGTTCCAAAACAGAACGGCATAGAGACAGAAGTGATGACACTTTCTGCAGGACCTGACCACCATTTTGCAGGCCAGTGCTCAAGGACGTACAGTGCAAGCTGTTACTGATTTGTTTGACTGATGGGACTGCTAAGTGCTATAACCACCTACTGCACTCCCCTGACTTAAGCCTTCGTGAGTTCAACTCGATTTCTAAACTGAAGGTAACACTTCATGGCATTCGCTTCAGAACTGCTACAAATTCGCCAGGTAATAGACCGCGCTGCTCGGACTGTCAACACAACTGGCACTGGTAAGAGTATCCTACGACTTCCACATCGCTGGCAACGGGTTATACACAATGCTGGTGACTGCTTTGAAGGTCAGTGAAACTCTGGAACACGTATCTATACTGTACGAGCTGTAAATAAATAGTTGCCACTATTAAAAGTCCCAACCCTCGTACAAATGGAGGTAGTATCACGTACACAAGGTATAAAAGAGCAGTGCTTTCGCGGAACTGTCATTTGTACTCACGTGGTTCATATGATACAGCTTCTGACGTGGTTATGGCCGCAACACGGGAATTAATACACTCTGAACGCGGAGTGGTAGATGTAGCTAGACACATGAGACATTCCATTTCGTAAATCGTTAGAAAATTCAATATTACGAGGTCCACAATGTCAAGAATGTGCCGAGAACACCAAATTTCAGGCATGACCTCTCACCACGGACAATGCGGTGGCCGACGGCCTTCATTTATCGACAGAGAGCAGGGGTGTTTGCGTAGAGTTTTAGTGCTAACAGACGAGTAGCACTGCGTGAAGTAACTGCAACAATCAATGTGGGACGTACGGGGAACGCATCAGTTAGGGCAGTGCGGCAAAATTGGGCGTTATTGCCCATGGCAGCAGACGACTGACGCGACTGTTGCCTTTGCTGACGGGACGACGTCGCCTGCAGCGCCTCTCCTGGACTCGTGACCATATGGGTTGGACGCCAGAAGAATAGGAAATCGCGGTCTGGTCAGATGGGTCCCGATTTCAGTTGGTAACAGCTGATGATGGGATTCGAGTGTGGCGCAGATCCCACGAAGTCATGGACCAAAGTTGTCACAAAGCACTGTGCAAGTGATTGTGGCTCTATAATGGTATAGCCGGCCGCTGTGGCCGAGCGGTTCTAGGCGCTTCAGTCAGGAACCGCGCTGCTGCTACGGTCGCAGGTTCGAATCCTGCCTCGGGCATGGATGTGTGTGATGTCCTTAGGTTAGTTAGGTATAAGTAGTTCTAAGTCTAGGAGACTGATGACCTCAGATGTTAACTCCCATAGTGCTTTCCCATAGTGCTTAGAGCCATTTGAACCATTTTTATAATGGTGTGGTCTGTGTTTACATGTAATGGACTGGGTCCTCTGGTCCAACTGCACCGATCGTTGACTGGAAATGGTTATGTTCCGCTACTTGGAGACCGTTTTCAGCCTTCAGGAGCTTCATGTTCCCAAATATTGATGGAATTTTTAGGGGAAATGCGCCATGTCAGAACAGTCTAGACAATTCGTGTGAATGATTTGGCCAGCCGAGTCATCCGACATGAATCCCACCGAACATTTATGGACAATAATCGAGAGGTCAGTTCCTCCACAAAATCCTGTATCAGCAACACTTTCGCAATTACGATCAATAGTAGAGACAGCATAGCTCAATATTTCAATAGAGGCTTCCAACGACTTGCTAATCCATGCCACGTCCAGTTGCAGCACTTCTCCCGGTAAAAGCAGGTCCGATACAATATTATGGGATATCCCACGTCTTTTGTCAGTAGTCTGAAAGTAGTTGTAAGAAACCTTTGCCAAACACTCAAGAGTGCACTGCAGCGTAATCATGTAGATGTAGAAAGAGTCTTCATACGATTGATGTCACCAGATAGCCGTTCTTGGGGTGTTTACAATTTCCTAATCTCCGATACTCTCTACGACACCATCGCTCGTTGTTGTTGTTGTTGTGGTCTTCAGTCCTGAGACTGGTTTGATGCAGCTCTCCATGCTACTCTATCCTGTGCAAGCTTCTTCATCTCCCAGTACCTACTGCAGCCTACATCCTTCTGAATCCGTTTAGTGTATTCATCCCTTGGTCTCCCTCTACGATTTTTACCCTCCACGCTGCCCTTCAATACTAAATTGGTGATCCCTCGATGCCTCAGAACATGTCCTACCAACCGAACCCTTCTTCTAGTCAAGTTGTGCCACAAGCTCCTCTTCTCCCCAATTCTATTCAATACCTCCTCATTAGTTATGTGATCTACCCGTATAATCTTCAGCATTCTTCTGTAGCACCACATTTCGAAAGCTTCTATTATCTTCTTGTCTAAATTACTTATCGTCCACGTTTCACTTACACACATGGCTACACTCCATACAAATACTTTCAGAAACGACTTCCTGACATTTAAATCTATACTCGATGTTAACAAATTTTTCTTCTTCTGAAACGCTTAGCTTGCCATTGCCAGTCCACATTTTATATCCTCTCTACATCGACCATCATCAGTTATTTTGCTCCTCAAATAGCAAAACTCCTTTACTACTTTAAGTGTCTCATTTCCTAGTCTAATTCCCTCAGCATCACCCGACTTAATTCGACTACATTCCATTATCCTCGTTTTGCTTTTGTTGATGTTCATCTTATATCCTCCTTTCAAGACACTGTCAACTCCATTCAGCTGCTCTTCCAAGTCCTTCGCTGTCTCTGACAGAATTACAATGTCATCGGCGAACCTCAAAGTTTTTATTTCTTCTCCATGGATTTTAATACCTACTCCGAACGTTTCTTTTGTTTCCTTTATTGCTCGCTCAATACACAGATTGAATAACATCGGGGATAGGCTACAACCTTGTCTCACTCCCTTCCCAACCACCGCTTCCCTTTCATACCCCTCAACTCTTATAACTGCCATCTGGTTTCTGTACAAATTATAAATAGCCTTTCGCTCCCTGTATTTTACCCCTGCCACCTTCAGAATTTGAAAGAGAGTATTCCAATCAACATTGTCAAAAGCCTTCTCTAAGTCTACAAATGCTATAAACGTAGGTTTGCCTTTCCTTAATCTTTCTTCTAAGATAAGTATCATCGCTCGTTATTAACGCAAATTTGTGCAGTGGGCATTGGCACAACACGCAGTCTCTAACGAAATATTCGGACCGCTCTTATGTTAGGGTCTACCAGACAAACACATAATATTTTATTATTTTCATCATGGTAGGGACTGAATGATCAGTGTTATTTGAAAAGTTCCAGCTTCTTTGAAGGTTCTCAGCCCGTATTGGGTGTAGCAGATAGGCACTAGTAGTTACTCCATTGTGACATATGATTGTATGTTTTAGAACAATGCTCCAGTAGTATTTTGTCACAAAGAGTCATGAGCCGCTTTTATGTTAATAGTGGTTTATGTTGAGACAGATATGTTAGTGTGCCCTTTGTCATCTTGTACCATGTTACAGCACTCATGCACTAGGGTGCTAGTCGTAGAAATAACGCCAGTCACTGGTAGTGCGGGTATGTACAACGACTACGGTCGGCTGGTAGAATTAGCCCTATAAGCTATTAGAGCGTATGGAGTGAGCTGAAGTTACTTGCATATGATAGTCTCGTTTGCGAATCATGCATCAAATAGTGATACGACATACTTTGTTATATGAAATTGTTAAAGTGCTACCACTCTAATGACGGTATGCAACAGTATTTCATCTGTTGGATATTCGTATTAATAGTACATGGTCCTTCATTTGCACATGTATGCTTGTTAATAATTTACTGTCGCACATATTGACTAGTTGCCTGATAAACGGTGCGACGTGGCTCACTGTGGTGAGCGCCACCTATGGTGCGCGGGGTGCAGCACGTTTGACGACCGTGCGGCCAGTATAACAGAGGCAGTGGCGGAGGACATACGGGGCCATATGTAATTTTACTTAGGTTTGTAACAGGCTTATGTCTTTTGAAGTTATTTTATTGGTCTTGACACAGCCGCTGGGCTAAGACATTTTACATTTATTAGTGTGTATGTAAGTAATATGTTATCACTTACCTAATTTTGAAGTTTATGTGTAGATTCTATCACTGGTCTAGACGTTATTTTGATCATTTTTAAGACTTCTGAAGAAGGCTACATTATTATAGCAGAAACCATGGTCAAGGTTTAAAATAAACATAATTTTGTGCAACTGCGGGCTGTTCTTCAATCGAGACGTAATATTTTGTCGTAGAATTCAAAGTATTTACATTTGCAGTGGTTGAAACAATAAAGTCCTCTCATGCAAGTGATATATCTAGTATCTCACAGAAATGTTTACAAATTGGCTAGACACAAAAACGCTATTAAATGTTCAACATAATTTAAACAAACTCAGTGCCAACCACTAACGAACATAATTATAGGCTTGAAACTGGCGACTTTGGACCTTGGATCTGCCGCTAGAATTCCTCTTAGGAGGAGTAGAGCGCAACAACTATGCCACTCCCATACTCCAAAACAGCTGGGAATTAAGATGACTCGTAGTCCCACCTTCAATGATCATTGCCAAACAATAAAG
The DNA here is from genome assembly GCF_021461395.2 of Schistocerca americana. NCBI lineage: Eukaryota > Metazoa > Arthropoda > Insecta > Orthoptera > Acrididae > Schistocerca > Schistocerca americana. Next base: position 388,078,910 of record NC_060119.1, on the reverse strand, counting down.
CTAAAAATATTTGCTCGGAACATCATCGTCTGTAAACTTATGATACCACCGGAGCTCACAATCAAACGTGCACTGTTAATCTGCCCTGGCATTACGCTTCTCTGCAGCAGGATACGCAGCACCTCTTCGGTGAAATTCCGTACATTTCAAACAATGGGCACGGTGTTGCACGAGACTGGATGCATTGTCAGTGACTGCCTAGGACCATCTCCGTCAACATAATTAATCAAATTATGAGTATAGTGCCACGTGATATACCCCGTCGCAGAAATGAAGAAAAAGAAGCAGGTAGTCGATCCCAGGGACCCACTATTTGGATATGAACCACAAAAACCTAGACTGAGGTCAAGGAGGAGCATGTGCACACCATCAGCTATTAGCAAATCCATCAACACATGGAAGTTGCCGAACAGATCTATGGCGAAATTCGTTAATCGAAAGGGTTGGGGAGAGCATCATAGAGGAAGCTGCTGTGGCGTTCCACCTGCCATATGTGACATAGAAGGCGTGAAGAAAACCGTCCTCAGACATCTCCTTGACGCAGTCTTTGACCGTGAATTTCGTTTATTTAAGCTCAAAAGAAACCTGTTTTACTTCCCAGACTTAACTAAAGTAACCACGTCAGAATTCGGCAACAAACACCAAAAGAACATGTAACACGGAAACTCCCAGAAATAAATTCGGGTATAATCAATGAAGCGGCTATAATTTCGTTTATTTACAACTATAAAGCCAAATAAACTCGCACTTGGTGATGAGAATGCCGTAATATGACTTCTAATTGAGTGTGAACACAGTTTACGTAGTTGGCAGCTGTCAGATTCAAAGGTCCCATCTACAGCGTGTCTTGCATAACTCGCGCAAACTAAGTTGATACTCGGCGCGGTGGTTGATGGGGAGCGACTGTACAGGCATTTCCCATTTACAGTCGCTCCTATAAGTCAGCGCGCTGAGTGTCAGCTTTGTTTGCGCGAGTAACACCAACAGCCAGCGAGCAGCTTTGCTATGATTGGTCGGCGCTTAGAATTTATTGGCGGAAATGACTTTCTTGTAGCTTTACGTTAAGGATAAAGTGTTCAGATCATCAGTTCCTGATGTGCACACTTTTAGGGCGCGAATACGAAATGCTATAGAGGCGGAAGAAATCTTGGCAAAGAGACGTAGAGAAATTAAATATCGCCAGAAAACAAACAGAGCACAGGTGAAACGTATCCATAAAAAACTTCTGAGTGGAGCTATCATGTGCAACAAGCCGCATAACTGTATCTAGCATAGTTCCTTAGGAATAAATGTCTGTAGTCAGGGAAAGAGTTTATACTCATATTGTCTACTTATACCGTCCGTCTTGTCTAGCCACTAACGTCTGAGGGCTACTTTTTTTTCAACGTCTGATTGGTTTCGAAATGGAAACAACAGTGAAAATCAAAATGATTTTATTTGCAACATTTAGCTACACCTACCAGTTACACCAAGATAAGCACCATTCTAATTGACTTTTATCGTAGCGTGGTACCAACTTTCTAATACCATTGTTATAGGAAGACAGCCACCAGGGACATCGGCCAATCCCCTATGCTGGTCTGCTATCTGTTCCAAAATGCTGACCTCATTGACAGCGGTTTATATGAGCCTAGAGATGAAAATCAGAAGGAGCCAAGTCCGGGCTGTATGGTGGGTGATCGAAAACGATGCAGAGAGTCTTCGTTGTTTAGAATACTCAGTATTGTAGAAACTCAGTATAATGTCGTTTATTGAAACTGAACTACATTTCTTAAACAACCACTGTATACACACAAAAACAAATAACTTGTAGTCGATCATTCATCAAGAGCGTCGGTGCGGTCCGTCGGAGCTGGTCCTAGCTCGGTGAGGAACTGGCTGTACTGCTGCTGCGCTGGCCTTATAAAGCCGGTGGAGGCTGGCGGAGTACTCCAACTTTCCCTGCGTCTGTGAGGCGACCTCTGCAGGAAAAGGTTCGCATTAGCCTCTAGCAAGTTCTATTTATTTTGACGAATTGTTTTCCTCTTGGTTGCGCCCGCAAGTGCTTGTGTATGTTATATGGTACACAGGGGTGTCTTGAGTGTAGTCTGACTGGCAGGAGCCATCTGTGGCAGACGTAACATACCTCCCTTTCGGGAGGGAGCTGCGCGAAAGATCGATAGCTGCTACGTCATGGTGACCTGCGGCTGCGGCTCCCTGGAGGAGGCTGTGGAGGCTGCCTCTTGGAGAATATGGTGCTGTACGGCCTGCGATGCGGGCTGACCTGCGTACTGGGTGTAATGGCGGCATGGGTGGGACCAGTGGCATCGGTTTGTCTTCATAGGTGGCCATCGGCTGTCGGGGAGGCGCCGAAGAGGGGCCGGGTAGCTGTCCCTCGGCTGCGGCTGCTGTGTCGGTGGTGCGGGTGGTGGCAACTGATGCCCTGAAACGTCGCCCATGCAACGATTAGATGGCATTAGTGAAGGCGTCTGTGTAGTTGGTCCGGAATGGGTTGTAGAGGTGGTGGTGGTCTGTGTCTTAGGGTGCGGTGCATGTGTTGCAGGGTAGTGAAGACGCAATTGATTTCGATGGCGACAGACTATGTGGCCATCCAAGATGACATCAAAAAGTTGGCGACCCCAGGAACGCTGGATGATGGCGGGCAGCCAACCTGCTTTAGTGCCAAAACCTCGGGTCCAGACTAAGGAGCCAGGGAAGAACTGGGGCTGTCCAGGAGGAATCTTAATTCTTGGAGAGGGCAAGAAAAGATGTAGGAGGGTCCTGGGTTGGCAGCCGTGGAGTGTTTCCACTGGGCTTTTGTACCCTATTGGAGTGGCTCGATAGGAACTGAGGAATAGCATCAGAGCATCTTCAAGGGAGTGGTCTTTGGTATATTTGAGCATTTGTGTCTTGAAAGTTCTGACCAGGCGTTCCGCTTCCCCATTGGATTGGGGATAGAAGGGCGGGGTGAGAAGATGCTGGATGCCATTGTTGGTGCAAAAGGAGAGGAATTCCTGGCTTCGAAATTGTGGTCCCTTGTCCGTGACTATGGCTTTCGGTAATCCTTCCAAACAAAATATTTTTGCAAGGGCTGACAAGGTAACGTGCATGGTGATTGCTCAACACCAAATGACTTACGGGAAATTGGAAAATGCATCCATGACTAGGAGCCATTGTTGGCCCAGAAATGGGCCCATGAAGTCAAGGTGGATACGTTCCCAGGGACTGTTCAGCATAGGCCAGGGAAGGAATTTTTGGGGGGGATGGGGCAATTGTTGGCCACAGACGGTACAGTGCTGCACCATCTCTGTGATGTCAGACGTGAGGCCGATCCAAAAAATATGCCTTCTTGCGAGGGATTTGGTGCAAACGATCCCCCAATGCCCTTGGTAAAGAATGTGGAGGATCGGCGACTGCAGGGATCTCGGAACGATGACCCTTGGTTCTGCTGAATCTAAGCGAAGTAGGACTCTATCCACCACCGAAAGCTGGTGTCAGATGGAATAATCCAACCAGAGGTGGCGTTGCTCCTGAGGAGGCGGCAAGGATGGCCAACCATGGAGAACGCAGTGTCTGACGACTCGGAGGAGGGAATCTTCTGTGGTAGCTGCAGCTACTTTGACAGCTGTAACGGGAAATGCCTTCAGGGCCTCTTGGACGTCATCATCAATCAGAAAAACGAGGAGGTCCAACTGGTCAAAAGCAGGGTCCGGACCTTGTGGTAGACGCAACAAGGCGTCTGCGTTGGCGTGCTGGGAAGTGGTACTGAAATGCATGGTGCAGCGAAATTGGGATAGGAATAGCGCCCAACGCTTGAGACGTAGGGATATTTTGGTAGGAAATCGCGCGGAAGGCGCAAATAAAGAGAAGAGCGGTTTGTGGTCAGTAATAATGTGAATGGACTTGCCATAGAGAAAGGGATAGAACTTGGAACAGGCAAAAACCATGGCAAGTGCTTCTTTCTCGATTTGGAAATATTTGATTTGTGCTGTGGAGAGAGCTTTTGAGATGTACGGTATGGGGCGCTCTGTGCCATCCGGCAATTTGTGAGACAGGATGGCTCCCACACCACACACAAAGGCGTCCGTAGCAAGTATCAAAGGAAGATTTGGATCATAAGGCATGAGACATGCAGCGGATTGGAGCTGCTGTTTGAGGGTATGGAAGGTGGTCTCGCAGACTGGGGCCCAACAAAATGGGACATTTTTGTGGCAGAGGTGGCACAGGGGTGCTGCCACTTGAGCCGCAGAAGGAACGAATTTCCTGTAATACAAAATTTTGCCCAAGAAAGATTTCAACTGATGAAGGTCCCGGGGACGGGCCGGTTGTTAATGGCGTCAGTATAAGAAAAAGATGGAGAAATGCCATTCTGGCAAAATGATGTGACCCAGATAGGAAATAGATTGTTGCAAAAATGAACATTTAGAAATATTACATTTCAGACCTGCAGTTCGAAGGCGGAGGAAGAGGGGCAGAGGTTGGCTATGTGCATCGGAGGAGGACTCTGTGACGACTATGTCGTCTAAGTAATTTATATCAGTGAGAAGTTGTTCAAGGTATCTTTGAAAGATTGCAGGAGCACTGGATAAACCGAATATGAGTCGGTTTAGTTGGAAGAGGCCGAAAGGAGTATTTATAACAGTGTATCGTCGAGAGGAAAGATCAGGAGGAATTTGGAGATATGCTTCTGCTAGGTCGAATTTGGTAAAGTAGGAGCCCCCTGACAATTTGCCAAAAAGATCTTCCGGTCGTGGAAGGGGATAGTCGTCAACGAGAAGCTGTGGGTTGACTGTAGACTTAGACACCGCAGAGGCAAAGGCGGCGGCCTGGCTTCTGCACGATGACTAAAGGCGTGGACCACAAGCTGAACCGCACAGGCTGGAGAACCTCTTCATCTTGAAGACGTTGGAGTTCTTCTTTGAGCGGCTGTTGTAGTGCCACTGGTACCTGGCGTGCCCGGAAGTAGCGGGGCCGGCAGCGGGACAGAGTTGGAGCGAGGCCTCGAAGTCCTTGGCACAGCCTATGCCCGGTGAAAACAGGTCATGGAATTCATTACAGAGTGCATCAACTTCAGGAAAAGGAACGTGCTGAGACACTAGGTGAACATCGTCCACAATGGAAAATCCAAATAAGCGGAAGGCGTCCAGTCCGAATAAGTCTGCTGTGGAGGAATTGTTGACAATCAGAAACGTGACTGGATCGTGAACCGACTTGTACTTGACTTGAGCCGTGAATTGCCCTAGGAGAGCTATTTCTTGCTTATTGTACGCCAATAGGCGCTTAGGGGCTGGAGAGAGGAGTGGTGAACCAATGTTGCCATATGCAGTGTAATTAATCAAGGATACTGCTGCGCCTGTATCCACTTGCAGACGCAGGTGGCTTGTCATTGATAGTGACGTCTATAAAAATTTTTCATGTCGAGGGGTTGTCTACCTGGTTGATGTCCATTGTGGTGTTGTTCTCGCCGTCTGGATATGGCCTGGCCTGGCGGTTGCTGGAGGTGGTGATTTTTGCGCGACAAACGGACGCTAAATGGCCTTCCCTGCCGCAGAGTGTGCATTGCTCCCAGCGGTCTGGGCAGTCTTCTCTATCATGTGTTGAATAGCAGGTGGGACAGGAGGGCGGGCGGAGACGAACCCCACGACGACGTTGCTGGTTGTGTTTTTAATATTTTTTTTTTTGTGGTATTCAAAAAATTTAAAAACCTCTCTCACACCGGCCTGATTTAGCTTCACTGATCAAGATAGTAAAAACATGCGTATGTTAAGGTTGGTTCAGATGGCTCTGAGCACTATGGGACTCAACTGCTACGGTCATTAGTCCCCTAGAACTTAGAACTAGTTAAACCTAACTAACCTAAGGACATCACAAACATCCATGCCCGAGGCAGGATTCGAACCTGCGACCGTAGCGGTCTTTCGGTTCCAGACTGCAGCGCCTTTAACCGCACGGCCACTTCGGCCGGCGTATGTTAAGGGAACGTTCATTCACAGAGCAGGCTTATCACATTCACACAGTTCAATACTGTTCTAACCTGATTAAATTGAGCTTAACTTAAATTCCATAACGCAGTGAAGCAATTTCGAAGTCTCGGTGCAACGAAAATTGTTAGTCGATCTCCTGAAAACATTTGTAATAATTATTAACTTTCGGTGATCACATGGGGAAGACCGGAGATCTGCTGGTAAGACCGTGTTAGCCTATTTATTTGAAGTAACTCGATATCTTGAGCATACAAAACGGCAGGTTTGTCCAGTGTAAATCAGACGTTCCCCACTGATCCCGTGCAACACAGCGTAGTAAGCAGACACTGTCAATAATAATCAGTTAAATGGTACGCAAACACACTTACTTTAGTTTAGTTCATGTATTAAATTCCTTCTCATACAGAATCTCATCAAGATGGCGACTAGCTCAACAATATATACATATACATCCTCCTTCTTTCACGGCTAATCGGCAAGCATTGCCTCATTCTTTTCATAAGAGAAAACAGATAGCAGAGAAGCTATTCCATGGAGTAAATGGACGCTCCAAGGAATAATAGGGCTTGAAACTACTTTGCATTGATAATCATCGTATATTAAAGTTTAGGAATCGGTAAGATAAGAAGAGATATTTCGAGATATGTACTGAGTTATATAATTTATAAAATTTCTGAAAATGTCGCGGAGAGACCGCTGCAAGTGACATTACATCGCCCCTCGCAGCGAGCAAAGTTGATATGTATGCACTTTGCGAGCTAACTATTGGCTTAGCTAACTCGTTAGAATTTGTGTAACATACCTTCCTATAAATTTTAAGAAGTTAAGATTTTTTGATTACAAGAAATGAGATTTGGTATCTTCGTTACCTAGATACCTAGTTTTTGCTTTCACGTGTACTGGGGCATATCCGCATCCCACGTACACAACCAGGGAAGATGGACTTATATAGTTGTTAATCAGGTCTACCTATTCAGGAACTGGCCTTCACAGGGAAACCCGGAAAACCTGGAGGCTTAGACCCCAACTAGGTATCACAGATGATAGGAAAGACAGAATAATTTAGAAATTTGAGAGATATTCTAGAATTCATAGGAAAGATAAAATCTGCCTCATAGCCAAAAAAAATCTTTACACATGCAAATTTTTACAATCTTCTGAAAAACTTTTTTCATCGATGTCTTGTTGAACTGCGGTGAAACTGATCTAACAGGAACATGGGACACGGCACGGAGGACATTGGCGTACCGGACAAGAGACGTAACGGATTTGAGAGACCAGAAGGAACCCCAGGAACAGGTACTCAGGATTGTGGCATGAAACAATCGAAATTCGTCTAAGGAATGGTCAACTATTAAAGATTCCTGGAAGAGAAGGGTTAATCGAATTTCTCCAGATTCATTTTGAACTCAAATATGGACCTGATCCATCCAATCTTCCATCTGAGGAATGGGAAAATCCATTCGTCTTATACTTTCCACACCTAGGTGTCTTAATCGATACTGTAGTTGCACAATATCACAACTCCAGATCGAAAAACAATTTTAAAAACTTGGATAATTTCATCCATCTTCTTGAGTAAGCCGAAAGGTTCTAATACTGGTTTTAATTTGTGTTTCGTTGGCTTTTCCAGGTGGAAGTAGGTCTGAATCTTTCCTAATTTGGTTTCAAGTACGAATGTGGATAGCATGTCAGAATATTAAAAACTTTATTATTTGAGACAATTTCCAAAAAAATTATATCTTATTCATACATGATTAAAATGAAATTTTGCTGAAAGAGAACGTTTAATTAAGTCTTGCTGCATGACCTCTCCAGCTGAAATTAATCTTTGTTAGTAGTGGTTGACGATCAAATTTTTCTCTTTTATACTTCGATTGCCGCATTTTCTCATGAACATATATGAATGCAATATAACAATAAGCAAATCCAACTGGAAAATGACACATTATTATAACTTCAATGAAGAACTTTCTTATTAACTCTAATTTTATAAACACACACTAAGCTAGTTAATTAAATTCTCTTAAACAGAATTTAGCTCGCGCCAAAAAAAACCAGCGAGTCTTTATGTCTGTGGACAGTTGCAATCAATTCTAATTTTCTAACGCGGTTCATTGGTTCTCCTGTGAACTGTCAGTTTACAAACACTAACTTCACACGCAAGCGCCGTATTCGATCATACAGTTTCAGTAAACTTATCATCACTGGAGATTAACACTCCCTGAATGTATATTATTTCACACGCACAAGCTTCTTTGTGATCATCGTGTAGACAGATAATCCGTAAGTCTTCACAGCAGCAATAGCTACAGTTCCACTTACTTTTCTAAATATTCCTATATTATCACAGAAGCAATCGCTTTCTGTTCATTAAACTATCACAGATGCTTGGCATGCTGTCATTTAACCTATCACAGTAGCTGAGGCATACTGTCCTTCGCACTTCAATTTTTTTTGTCAACACCCAAATACTTCATACAGACTTTTCATTTAATATGACACACTTGCCTTAAAAGTACCTCTTTAGGTCTGCATGAGGAAATAATCCTTTTATTCTTCCAGAATCCGGATATGCTAATAAATACGCACCAGGATTCGGTATATCAACTATTGTATATGGACCTGTATAAATTAGATTCCATTTTCTGATGGTCTTCTTCAACCTTGATCACTTGATGTGTCTTCTTAAAAGAATTTTCTGTCCGATATTGAAAGTCTGAGTCCGTTTGATGTTTCTATCATGGATTTCCTTTCGCTGTCTTGCTTTCTCCGTAATATTAATGAGAGCATTGCGAATTTTTTCTTCCCATGACATTTTGGTGTCCTCGAGTTTAGGCAAGTTATCTACCCAAAAGTTTCTTTCGTTATCTCTGAACATCAGTTCATTCGGGGTAAAGTTTGTAGAACTATGTGGTAAATTATTATAAATCTGCTCAAACTCGGTCAAATAGTTTATCCAGGTAGTTTGTTTATCGTGACAGTACGTTCTCATGAATCTGTTTAGTTCTCGGAAAACCCGTTCAATTAAATTCCCTTGTGGATGGTAGCAAGATGTAAATATCTGTTTTATTCCTAGTTGTGATACTAATTTCCTCCATAAATATCCAGTAAATATCTTCGCATTGTCAGAGAATATAGATTTTGGAATCCCTGCATGAGGAATTTAGTCATTTTACAAACTTTACTGCGGCAGCTCTTGTAGTTGCTGATTTTATAGGATATAGTTTAACATATTTTGTAAACACATCCCAGAATCCAATAATGTATTTAACACCACCTCTGGCTCTAGGAAGTGGTCCACAAATATCATATGATATAAGTGATCTTGGTGCTCCAGCTATTATTGAGTGAAGCGCAATTTTATTTCCCTTGTTGTCCGGCTTAGCCTTTTGACAGAAAACACATTTCTGTGTGACTTTGTGCACTTTTCGCCTTATATTTGGGAAGTAACAATAATATCTAATCTTATTAGCACACTTTACAACACCAACATGACCCCAGGTCAAATGTGCAAACCAAATTAATCGTTCTTCATATTCTTCAGGTATGCAGACACACCACTTTGGATTCTCAGCCTTCCCAGATTTAAAAAATAAAATATTATTCACAAGCCGGTAGTATTCCAAATTGACCGTAGGATTTTGTTGATTGGATTGTCGTATTATAGCATTCCATCGCCGATCCTTCTTCTGAAGCTGAGCCGTTGTCTTACATAAATGAATATAATATAACTTATAATGATTTTCTTGAAGAAGAAGCACTGGAAATTCTGCCTTATTATTTACATCCATTTCAGGTGTTATTCCTTCTGGAGATCTTGACAACGCGTCAGCTGTAATATTTTCTTTTTCGGCTACATGAATAACTTGAAACCGATATTCTTGCAGCGAAAGCGTCCACCTTGACAAGCGAGGATGCAGCAACTTACAAGTTTGTAAAAAGGCTAGTGATTAGTGGTCACAATAAACGGTTATCCTTGAGCCATATACATAATAATTAAACCTTTTCAAAGACCAAATAACTGCTAAAGCTTCCAATTCCGTAGTGGTATATGCTCTTTCACAGGTAGATAAAACTCTGCTAGCAAATGTAATTGGACAAAACGTTTTTACACCATCGATGTACCTAATTTGAAATAAACAAGATCCTAATCCCACATCTGATGAATCAGTGGCTAAACAGAATCCGACATTCATATCAGGGTGGTATAATAACGGAGCATTTATCAGTTGATCCTTAATTTTACAAAAAGCCTTTTCACAATCATTAGACCATTGCCATGGTACATCTTTCCTCAGTAGTCGGTTTAGTGCTTCAGAGTTCATTGCTTGAGCTTTAATAAATCGACGAAAAAATGAAGCCAAACCTATAAAGCCTTTCAGTTGTCTTCTGTTTCTTGGTGTTGGAAAATTTTTTATCGCATTAATCTTCGCTTGTGTTGGAAGAATGCCTTTTGCATTAATCGTATGTCCTAAGAATTTAATTCTCTGTAGAGAAAATTGGTATTTTTTTAGATTTGCAGTTATACCAGTTTGTTTGAACACAGGAAAAATCCTCATAATAAGTTGTGCATGTTCCTCCCAAGTTTTAGAGGCAATTAATAGATCGTCCACAAAAATTGTTATTCGACTACGTAGTTCTGGTCCAAGGGCATAGTCCAACACAGAAATAAAAACTCCAGAGCTCATATTGAGACCAAACGGAACGACCTTGAACTGATGCTTCTCCCTCCATATATAAAGGCAGTATATTTTCTTGAGTCCTTGTCTGACTGGACTTGCCAGAACGAACTTTTCAAATCAATACTGGTTAAATAGGATACACCTTGAAATTTCTGTATTAACTCTTCGATGTTCTCCGGATGTGTGCGCACAGGTACTATAATTTTGTTAATTTCACTTGCATCTGATACCAATCGAACTTTTCCTCCTGGCTTTGGTACAACAAGCAACGGAGAACAATATGGGCTGTTCGACGGTTCAATAAGATTCCAGTTTAACATTTTTTGTATCTCCTCCTGAACTGGTTGTTTTAATCGCCAGGGAATGGGATAGTGTGTGCGGCAAAATGTCTTATGGGGCTTAATCTGTAACGTACAAACATATCCTCTAATAATTCCGGGCTTTTCATCGAAAACTGACTCATATTCTGTTAAAATATTAAATAATTGTTCCCTCTGACTATCCGTTAGGCAATCTGACTTAGCAATCTTCTGTTCGACTGTTTGTCTGAAATCCTCTACTTGAATTGACTTGATCGGTAGTCGGTACATATTATTATTTTCAGCACAAATCAACTGCACAGCAGCACCACGGAAATATCGCTCATACACTGCCTCCTTTCTCAGTAAGATCAGTGTAACAAATTGATCTTCGATTTTAAAATGCACCTTTCCTTCTACCAAGTCCAACTTGCAATTGCAGGCTTGCAAAGATCCAATGCCAAGAATACAATCTACTAACAACTTTTCCACTACAAGGAATGTGCATTGTTTAGCTACATTTCCCAATTTTATCTCTATAAGCATTTGTATCTTGACGTTCCGGGATTTTGCTCCCACTGCACCTATAACTCGGCAATTTTGTACTGGTAGAACAGGGATTTTCTTAATTTTATTAATTCTGCGAAACAACATTCCGGATACTACGTCTGTAGATGAAGCTGTGTCCAATACAACATTGGTTAAAATTCCTCCCACTTCTGTGATGATCTCAGACACAGGAATCCTTTTATCTTCGACTACACAGGCCTCCAAGTCTCTCGTCAATTCATCTGTCATTAATTCGCCCTCATTATATCTCAACATTGCCACGGAATAAATTTCGTTTAAAACAGGTTTGCCCATTTTGTTTTCCCCGGCCGACTTTACGGAGCATAAAGCGGCCCCCTTCAGTTTAAATGTCGATTATTATTTCCTGTTGAATCATCTACTACTTCTGTTATGATTGGTTGTTGTTGATGACTGGTTGTGTTATTTGCTTCAAATCGTGGGTCAGAATTTCTGTACGCATTATTATTGTTTGAAAACTACTGGTTCTGATAATCTCTTGCATTTCCAAACATTGGGTTGTATCTGCGACCTGTTCGATTGTCTCTGAATCTGCCCCTCGCAGCACTGTTATTGTAATTTCCATTTCTGTTGCAATTGTTTCCATTGAATCTCTGACTATTCCTAGTATAACAATTATTAAATCCGCTTCCGTTCCGGTTTGCGTTTGGCGCCTCAATCGCTCTCCTCTGCATAACCGGTTGTCTTGGCCGATGTTCATCTTCCTCGATCATATCTATAGTGTCAAGCGTAGTCATGAAAGAGTCAAGGTCATGCTCATTAATATACAGCATTCTATTTCTGATGCTGGCCGGAAGTCGAGATTTTAATATGCCAATCACGTCTTGTAGAGGCATAGGCTTATCCCGGCTGGGTCGGAGATTTTCTCCGCTCAGGGACTGGGTGTTGTGTTGTCCTAATCATCATCATTTCATCCCCATCGACGCGCAGGTCGCCGAAGTGGCGTCAAATCGAAAGACCTGCACCAGGCGAACGGTCTACCCGACGGGAGGCCCTAGCCACACGACATTTCCATTTATCCCAATACCGCGATTTGTTTATATATTTCTCAAAGTATTTCTTTAAAGACCCACGTGAAAAGGAAAAAGGTTCCGGGTATAATACCTCCTGCCTTAAAGGTTCTTGTACTCCTTCGGACCAGTATTTGGATAAAAATGCTCGTTCAAAATATGTGTTCCAAGTTGATATCATACCAGATGCCCATATAGCTCCTGACCCCTGAATATAACCGGTCACGAAACTAACCTTTTGCCACTCACTCCAATTTTTTGGCAATACTCCCCTAAAACTTCTTATAAACACTACTGGATGAACATTTTTCTTGTCTGGGTTGTAGATCTGGAACTGACGTTGTTTCAGCATTTTCTCCTCAGTATTGCTTTTACAATTACAGTCATTATGACTGCCCTCGTAGTGTTGTGATTGATGTTGATTGCAAAAACGAACGTGTGCATTAATGTCCCTTTCTGTACTTGATCGGTTAAGTAATGTAGTTTCATTGATAGATCTTGTTATGGGTTCATTTCCTTGCGTGGAACACAAATCTTCTCGAGATAGGTTTAAAGATCTCTCATTGTTTTCTTTCCATTGTTTAAGTTCTTCGCCTAGTTGTTCTCAGGCTTTTCGCAAACCTTTGTTAAGGAACGCAAATTTTCTCGAGATAGGTTTAAAGATCTCTCAATGTGAAGTAATGTAGCTTCATTGATAGATCCTGGTATGGGTTCATTTCCTTTCGTAGAACGCAAATCTTCTCGAGATAGGTTTAAGGATCTCTCAATGTTCTCTTTCCATTGTTTAAGTTTTTCGCCTAGTTGTTCTCAGGCTTCTCGCAAACCTTTATTAAGGAACGCAAATCTTCTCGAGATAGGTTTAAGGATCTCTCAATGTTTTCATTATTAAAGTTCTTCGCTTAGTTGTTGTTTGGCTTCTCGCAAACCTTTATTAAATAAACTTTCTTCAGAACTCTCAGTCATAGATTGTATGGCTGCACTGCCCGTATGTTCAATATTGTCTGAAGAAATGCTTTGCCTTTCCAAACTTAACTGCGAGAATTTTCCCGCGAGAATGTTTACCTTATGATCAACCTCATCTTATCTCTCCTTTATGTTATTTATGGATTTATCCAAATTTTGGATGTCCTTCGGAATCTTGTCTTGTGATCGTCTCAAATCCTGCATATCTGCTGACATCTCATTTACTTGTTGCTTTAATTCATCTGGAACTTCAACTAATACCGGAATTACCGCCATAGAACATTGCATCTGTTCTTGTGCTTGAACTATCTGTGGGATTGACTCGACCTGCTCTTTAATAGTATCAAGCTTAGTAGCAACATTCTCGGTTAGCTCTAGGCGTAACTTCTTCGCATTTTCATTACACTGCTGAGTGACTTGCTCAATTTGAGCAGCTAATTTTAATTCTGTTTTTTCATTCTGAATTTTCAATTCTTCCGCAGTTTTATTTAATTTATCATCAAGTTTCTGAAAACTCTCTACTAACTTATTTAATTCCACTTGATTAGCTTCTAATTGCTCATTCAACTTTGTTTGATTAGCTAGTAATTGCTCCTGGACTTTCACTTGATTTGCTGCTAATTGTTCATTCATTTCCCTTTTAGTCTCTATTTGCGCTTTAGTTAAATCTGTTACATTTTTGGCTAACAGTGTTAACTGCTGCATGATTACAGTCAATGGGTTTATTTCGTCCTGCTCAGATGACATTAAGCTTTGTTGTGGGGCCTGATTAATGCTGCCGCTAGGCATTACTTCAGTTAAGCTAGCGTCTAATGTTTCACTAACCCCAGAAACAGATGAGGGCTGTTGTGATTCGCTCTGCTGTTGCATTGGCGTTTTATAAGCCGCCCTAGCAAGAACCATTAATACACAGAACAACAAATATATAAAGTCACTCGCATCTGAGTTAATAATGTCACTGACCTAAACTTTGCATAATACTCACTTATAATAAGCACTTCCTATCTAAAGTTCAGCCCAACAGTCACTCAATCAATCAGATTCAAACCGATAGACATTTAAATAGTTATTCTAAATTTCTATCTACAAAAATTTAATTGTATATTGTCTGGCCTGAACGACGTTCTCGTAGGTTGCGGCGAAATTGTGACTTCTGGAACAGGCCTCGTCTTCTTTTCTCTCGTGCACATGCAACATAAAATTCACACAATGTTTAAGTAATGCTCAAAAATGTTGTCCTTTCACAGTGAAGCCAAATTTAATATTTTTTTGTGGTATTCAAAAAATTTAAAAAACCTTTCTCACACCGGCCTGATTTAGCTTCGCTGATCAAGATAGTAAAAACATGCGTATGTTAAGGGAACGTTCATTCACAAAGCAGGCTTATCACATTCACACAGTTCAGTACTGTTCTATCCTGATTAAATTGAGCTTAACTTAAATTCCATAACGCAGTGAAGCAATTTCGAAGTCTCGGTGCGACGAAAATTGTCAGTCGATCTCCTGAAAACATTTGTAATAATTATTAACTTTCGGTGATCACGTGGGGAAGACCGGAGATCTGCTGGTAAGACCGTGTTAGCCTATTTATTTGAAGTAACTGGATATCTTGAGCATACAAAACGGCAGGTTTGTCCAGTGTAAATCAGACGTTCCCCACTGATCCCGTGCAACACAGCGTAGTAAGCAGACACTGTCAATAATAATCAGTTAAATGGTACGCAAACACACTTACTTTAGTTTAGTTCATGTATTAAATTCCTTCTCATACAGAATCTCATCAAGATGGCGACTAGCTCAACAATATATACATATACATCCTCCTTCTTTCACGGCTAATCGGCAAGCATTGCCTCATTCTTTTCATAAGAGAAAACAGATAGCAGAGAAGCTATTCCATGGAGTAAATGGACGCTCCAAGGAATAATAGGGCTTGAAACTACACTCCTGGAAATTGAAATAAGAACACCGTGAATTCATTGTCCCAGGAAGGGGAAACTTTATTGACACATTCCTGGGGTCAGATACATCACATGATCACACTGACAGAACCACAGGCACATAGACACTGGCAACAGAGCATGCACAATGTCGGCACTAGTACAGTGTATATCCACCTTTAGCAGCAATGCAGGCTGCTATTCTCCCATGGAGACGATCGTAGAGATGCTGGATGTAGTCCTGTGGAACGGCTTGCCATGCTATTTCCACCTGGCGCCTCAGTTGGACCAGCGTTCGTGCTGGACGTGCAGACCGCGTGAGACGACGCTTCATCCAGTCCCAAACATGTTCAATGGGGGACAGATCCGGAGATCTTGCTGGCCAGGGTAGTTGACTTACACCTTCTAGAGCACGTTGGGTGGCACGGGATACATGCGGACGTGCATTGTCCTGTTGGAACAGCAAGTTCCCTTGCCGGTCTAGGAATGGTAGAACGATGGGTTCGATGACGGTTTGGATGTACCGTGCACTATTCAGTGTCCCCTCGACGATCACCAGTGGTGTACGGCCAGTGTAGGAGATCGCTCCCCACACCATGATGCCGGGTGTTGGCCCTGTGTGCCTCGGTCGTATGCAGTCCTGATTGTGGCGCTCACCTGCACGGCGCCAAACACGCATACGACCATCATTGGCACCAAGGCAGAAGCGACTCTCATCGCTGAAGACGACACGTCTCCATTCGTCCCTCTATTCACGCCTGTCGCGACACCATTGGAGGCGGGCTGCACGATGTTGGGGCGTGAGCGGAAGACGGCCTAACGGTGTGCGGGACCGTAGCCCAGCTTCATGGAGACGGTTGCGAATGGTCCTCGCCGATACCCCAGGAGCAACAGTGTCCCTAATTTGCTGGGAAGTGGCGGTGCGGTCCCCTACGGCACTGCGTAGGATCCTACGGTCTTGGCGTGCATCCGTGCGTCGCTGCGGTCCGGTCCCAGGTCGACGGGCACGTGCACCATCCGCCGACCGCTGGCGACAACATCGATGTACTGTGGAGACCTCACGCCCCACGTGTTGAGCAATTCGGCGGTACGTCCACCCGGCCTCCCGCATGCCCACTATACGCCCTCGCTCAAAGTCCGTCAACTGCACATACGGTTCACGTCCACGCTGTCGCGGCATGCTACCAGTGTTAAAGACTGCGAAGGAGCTCCGTATGCCACGGCAGACTGGCTGACACTGACGGCGGCGGTGCACAAATACTGCGCATCTAGCGCCATTCGACGGCCAACACCGCGGTTCCTGGTGTGTCCGCTGTGCCGTGAGTGTGATCATTGCTTGTACAGCCCTCTCGCAGTGTCCGGAGCAAGTATGGTGGGTCTGACACACCGGTGTCAATGTGTTCTTTTTTCCATTTCCAGGAGTGTACTTTGCATTGATAATCATCGTATATTAAAGTTTAGGAATCGGTAAGATAAGAAGAGATATTTCGAGATATGTACTGAGTTATATAATTTATAAAATTTCTGAAAATATCGCGGAGAGACCGCTGCAAGAGACATTACATGTTGTTGCTGCAGTGGTTTCTGGCTCCGGCCGGGATGGTGCTACTCGGCGTCTTGTTGTGGAGGTGGTCACCGACCGCGGCGGCGGTAGGAGCGCGGCGTTGAGCACAGGATTGCTGCTACATCTGCCCAGGATTCCAGTCGAAGATCGGTGGCTGTAGAAATTTCGAACTTATAGGCTAGTTCTATGACCTGCTCGAGGGACAGGTCTTTTAACTTGAGGCCGTCGTGGCGGGCGTCTGGCGCTGCCTGTATCAAGTGGTGACGCACCATGTCATCAGCGTATGATTCCTTGGAAAGATGTGTGTGAAACTTACTTTTCCTGCTGAGACCTTGCAGCTCGGCGGCCCACTGGCGATAGGTCTGCTCGGGTTTCTTCCGGCATTGGTAGAACTGGACGCGGGCTGCGAGTACATGATATCGGCGTTTGTAGTAGGCATTTAACGTCGCACAGACGGCGGTGAAGGTGAAGGAGTCGGGGTCCTGCGGCTGTAGTTTCGTGAGCAGGACGTACGTCTTCGATTGGTTCCACGACAAGAAAAAAGCGCGCTGCCGGTCTTCTTGGGTGACTTGATGAATCGTGAAGTGTTTGACGGATACGTCGTTTGTGTGTTTCCCATTCTTCAACTTCATCGTTGAATGCTTGGAACGGCGGTGGCGTCGCGGGGCGGTGGAGGCTTCGGATTTCGGCGATCAGTTGTGTCTGAGTTTCCAATAACTGGTGCAGAAGTCCTTGAAAGAATTGTTGCCATTCCGTAGGTGCTGCTGTCGTAAACATGATGTTCGTCGGTTCGTTCCACTATACTCGTCGCCACTTTAGAATACTCAGTATTGTAGAACACTCAGTATAATGTCGTTTATTGAAACTGAACTACACTTCTCGAACAATCACTATATACACACAAAAACAAATAACTTGTAGGGCTGTCCATAAATGGGTAAGAGTACGAGGCGTGGAGATCTCTTCAGAACAGCGAGTTGCATCATATACCAGATATACTCAATAATGTTCAGGTCTGGGGAGTTTGGATGTTTAAACTCAGAAGAGTGTTTATGGAGCCACTCTTAACAATTCTGGACGTGTAGGGTGTCACATTGTCCTGCTGGAATTGCCCTAGCCCATCGGAATGCACAATGGACATGAATAGTTGCAGGTGACAAGACAGGATGCTTACGTACGTGTCACCCATCAGAGTCGTATCTAGACATATCAGGGGTCCCATATCACTCCAGCTACACACGTCCCACACCATTACAGAGCCACCACCAGATTCAACAGTCCCCTGATGACATGCTGGGTCAATGGATTCATTAGGTTGTCTCCATGCCCGTACACATCCATCCACTCGGTATAATCTGAAACGAGACTCGTCCGACCAGGCAACATGTCCAGTGTCAGTGCTGACCGGCCCAGGCGAGGCGTAAAGCATTGTGTCATGCAGTCATCAAGGGTAAATGAGTGGGCCTTCGGCTCCAAAAGCCCATATCGATGATGTTTCATTGAATGGTTTGCACGCTGACACCTGTTGATGGCCCAGCATTGAAATCTGCAACAGTTTGTGGAAGGGTTGCACTTCTGTCACGTTGAACGATTCTCTTCAGTCGTCGTTGGTCCCGGTCTTGCAGGATCTTTATCCGGTCGCAGCGATGTCGGAGATCTGATGTTTTACCGGATTCCTGATATTCACGGTACACTCGTGAAATGGTCGTACGGGAAAATTCACACTTCGTCGCTACCTCGGAGATGCTGTGTCTCAACACTCGTGCGCCAACTATTACATCAAGTTGAAACTTACTTAAATCTTGATGGCCTGCCATTGTAGCAGTAGTAACTGATCTAATAACTGCGCCAGACACTTGTTGTCTTATATAGGCGTTGCGGAACTCAGCGTCGTATTGTGCCTGTTTATGTATCTCTGTATTTGAATACTCACGCCCATACCAGTTTCTTTGGCGCTTCAATGTATTTTCCAGGCAAGTTTACGTGCTCACTGTGCACTCAGAGCTGAGAAGTGTGTTGCCACGATAGGCGGGCATAGTAGAGACACTGCGCAATGCATCTGTGCAAAGCTTTACCATCCTCCCCCTTACCCAGTAGGGCTTCCATCTCTGTCGATGATCAACTCCTTAACCTTGTCAACCTTCTCTCCCACAAACTTAATTCCTCCGTTGCTCCACCATTTTTGTTTCCCTCGACCTCCAAAATGCTTATGACCACTTATGGCATCCCAGTCTCCTCTTTAAACTCCAAACATATCCCCTGCCTATCAATTTTGTCCATCTGGTCACTTCCTTCCAACCAGTGGTTCCTTCATATCAACCCTCTAAGACCCAGGCTATCATCTCCTTCTGTCTCCATGATTTCGACGTAACCATTTATGGTCATCCCATCCAGCTCACCCCCACCCTGATATACCTTGCCCTCACCCTCGATTGGCACCTCACCCGGACCCCTCATCTCCTGACCCTCCAGCAGAAAGCCCATACCTGCCTCCTCCTCCGGACAATCCTGTCCGGCCGTACATGAGGGCTGCATCCTTCCATCGTTCTCCACACCTACAAATCCCTCATCTGTTATGCCAACACTGCTTGGATCTCCAATCCCCCCCCCCCCACTTTTATAAGGCCATTCAAATCCTAGAATGCCATATGTTCTGCCTTTCCTTCCGTATCTACCTTCTTCCAACCCCCACATGGCTCCTATATGACATCATCCCCTTCCACCATCTCCTACTTTTACTCCAACATATCCTCATCCTTTACACTGTCCACGGGCTTGATCCCCCCACCCAATGGTGTCCTCCTTCCTCTCCATCACCCACCCGTTGCTGTGGGTCTACCGTTGTATACCTCCCACTCTCCACCTCCACACCCTCCATATCCTTCATCAGAGCAATTTCCAGCACCTCGCCCTCCAGATGATGAACTTCACCATGACAGCTACCTCTCCTACCAACTGTAGCCTGGTCTTGTCCCCCCCCCCCCCCTCCCCAGCGCCCTCCCTTTCCCTCCTCTCCTTCCCACAGACCAGTTTTTCCTCGTCCCCCCCCTGAGTCTGTGCACTCCCTCCTCTGCTGTTTTCCTCTCCCATTCTTCCCTCCCTGGTCCCCTTCCGTGCGCCCCCCCCCCCACCCCATCTTTCCTTCTCTGCCCCCTCTAGCACCGCCCCTACTACCCTTTCTTCCCTTCTTCTTTGTATCCCTACCCTTGGCAGATCCTCTCAGTTTGTTCTTTGTCATCAGTGTGCTACCTCAGTGTTGCTTTCGGTGCCGTTCTGCAGTGATGTCAAGTGATGTGGTTTTAATCGTGTGCCTGACTTGTACATGGTGTTACTGTCCGTGATTGTTCTGTGCTAGAGTGCCCATCGCAAATTTTATGCTCCAGCCATACTTCGCCTTGTGTTCTTTTAATCCTTACAGTGTGTGTGTTTTTTTTTTTGTGTAAATTACTTTTTATTTTTATCTCCATTTTTACAATCATCCCCTTTTTTGTATGCTCTCTTCCTTTCGTATATCTATGTACCGCCATATTCTCTCCTTTATGTTGTTTTAAATGTCTTCTGTTATGTACTTAATGTCTTTCGGCTGAAGAGTAGCACCTAAGCTGCTGCCAGCCCGCTCCAGATGGGGAATTGAAATACAATAAAGAAAAAAACCCGCACGTTTTTACGTCGATAAAACTATCGTTAGCTGTTGCGAAACTCCTGTACAACACTATGCCATAGGTTATATTTCCTCTAAGTGTTCTCTCATGAGGTAGGAAAGTATTTTTCTTATCTGTTAAGTCCTGCATCACAGGACTAGAATATTAAACTCGTTTTTGGCTCATGACGGAGTGTAGAACATGCTGTACCTTTGTCTCAGAATGCCTCCCCACTTTCGAACTCCCTCTTAAAGGAACCACATGCTTCGCCACATATGAGGCCTCTTAACGTAACAGCACAGAGAAGTTGTAAATATCACGTTTATAGTACATGTAATTTTATAAATTCGATATTATAGCTGATCTTGTTTCGATGATCATCTCACCCCGCGCTGGTTCCGTAGATCTCACCGCAATGAAAAAACGCCTGATTAAGACCTCTTTACTTTCGAACTCTCTCTTAAAGTAGACAAATGTTTCGTCACCAACGAAGTCTCTCAAGGTAAAAGCACAGAGAAGTTGTAAATATCAGGTCTATACTATGTGTCACTTTCTAAATTCGATAATACAGCTGAATTTATTACAATGATCATCTCGCCCCGTATATGTTCGGTTAAAATACACTCCTGGAAATGGAAAAAAGAACACATTGACACCGGTGTGTCAGACCCACCATACTTGCTCCGGACACTGCGAGAGGGCTGTACAAGCAATGATCACACGCACGGCACAGCGGACACACCAGGAACCGCGGTGTTGGCCGTCGAATGGCGCTAGCTGCGCGGCATTTGTGCACCGCCGCCGTCAGTGTCAGCCAGTTTGCCGTGGCATACGGAGCTCCATCGCAGTCTTTAACACTGGTAGCATGCCGCGACAGCGTGGACGTGAACCGTATGTGCAGTTGACGGACTTTGAGCGAGGGCGTATAGTGGGCATGCGGGAGGCCGGGTGGACGTACCGCCGAATTGCTCAACACGTGGGGCGTGAGGTCTCCACAGCACATCGATGTTGTCGCCAGTGGTCGGCGGAAGGTGCACGTGCCCGTCGACCTGGGACCGGACCGCAGGACCGCAGCGACGCACGGATGCACGCCAAGACCGTAGGATCCTACGCAGTGCCGTAGGGGACCGCACCGCCTCTTCGCAGCAAATTAGGGACACTGTTGCTCCTGGGGCATCGGCGAGGACCATTCGCAACCGTCTCCATGAAGCTGGGCTACGGTCCCGCACACCGTTAGGCCGTCTTCCGCTCACGCCCCAACATCGTGCAGCCCACCTCCAGTGGTGTCGCGACAGGCGTGAATGGAGGGACGAATGGAGACGTGTCGTCTTCAGCGATGAGAGTCGCTTCTGCCTTGGTGCCAATGATGGTCGTATGCGTGTTTGGCGCCGTGCAGGTGAGCGCCACAATCAGGACTGCATACGACCGAGGCACACAGGGCCAACACCCGGCATCATGGTGTGGGGAGCGATCTCCTACACTGGCCGTACACCACTGGTGATCGTCGAGGGGACACTGAATAGTGCACGGTACATCCAAACCGTCATCGAACCCATCGTTCTACCATTCCTAGACCGGCAAGGGAACTTGCTGTTCCAACAGGACAATGCACGTCCGCATGTATCCTGTGCCACCCAACGTGCTCTAGAAGGTGTAAGTCAACTACCCTGGCCAGCAAGATCTCCGGATCTGTCCCCCATTGAGCATGTTTGGGACTGGATGAAGCGTCGTCTCACGCGGTCTGCACGTCCAGCACGAACGCTGGTCCAACTGAGGCGCCAGGTGGAAATGGCATGGCAAGCCGTTCCACAGGACTACATCCAGCATCTCTACGATCGTCCCCATGGGAGAATAGCAGCCTGCATTGCTGCGAAAGGTGGATATACACTGTACTAGTGCCGACATTGTGCATGCTCTGTTGCCTGTGTCTATGTGCCTGTGGTTCTGTCAGTGTGATCATGTGATGTATCTGACCCCAGGAATATGTCAATAAAGTTTCCTCTTCCTGGGACAATGAATTCACGGTGTTCTTATTTCAATTTCCAGGAGTGTATCTCACCGCAACGGAAGAACGCCTGATTAATGCTCCAGCTCTCAAATCATATCTCTGGTACTTTCACCCCTATTTCCACCCGCCCAGCGGCACGTCATTGATATTAAACTGATAGGCTAATTAATTAGTTTGATCATGAGAACCCCTTTGCATGGTGAAAAACTTTTTTTCTCCTGGAATCGGATTACACTCGCCAGGTAACCGTTACAGATGTTTTCGTGGTGTCTCTGGAGGCTTCCCACAGGCGAGATAAAAACTTTCTCTGACAGACTGCTGTTAATGATTCCAGACTCGCAAAAGTTGTCCTATCCTTCCCAGAAGGACTCGGCCCTTTAACGTCGCTGTTGAAGATACCGGGACGTCGAACAATATAACCCCCACCTCCTCGTCCCTCCAGCAAACTGAAACGTTCTGATTTCTGTTTCAGAAATATCCTGGAAAGGATGACACAGTGAACAATAACAATACATCAGTATACTGACCATCACATCCGAAACTGTACGAGTCTGCATATCTAAGTTTCCCTCAGAGTACAGCCCTATAGAAGCTTTCCTGTCGCCTCCCGCCAAATTAGTGGACAGATGATTCGAGAACTCGAATGGGAATCCCTGGAGGAAAGACGATGTTTTTTTTTTCGAGGAACACTATTGAGAACTATTCTTTGAAGCTGACCGCAAGGGGTTCTACTGCCGCCAACGTACATTTCACATAAGGCCCACGAGGATAAAGTACGAGAAATTAGCGCTCATAGGGATTCTCCCTTGCTGTAATTGCGAGTGGAGTAGAAAAGGGAATGTTAGTGGTGCTACAGATACCCTCCGCCACACACCGTACGATGGCTTGCGAAGTGAGCATATAGATGTAAGTTTAGCACACCTATTAAAATGTGAGCCCATACATTTATAGACGCAGAGAAGTCACAGGAGTCTGTTATTTATCGAGAAAACAAAAGATGGAACTTCTGCTGCTGCTGACTGTCTCTCTGTAGAAACATTCGTATTAGCGCATAATTTTCTCAGTGCACTCACTTTGCGAGACGTATGTGAAAGTTTGTAACATGTTTATCCACAATACTTAGAAGAAACGGTTCAGAGCTCACCCTAGTCGTCACATAATCGCTTACCTGCTGTATTTCCACGAATTTTCCATTCTTCGATATATAGCGTTTAATCCAACAGCGACTAAGAGATGTCCGCCCAGCAACATTACAGACCCCTCTAACTCTCTCAACATCCCATCACGCTTCGACAGCACTGATCCATTCGTTAGAAGACCGTCTAGTCCCCTGTCCATCACTGACTAGGTAGAGAACTATCACAACAAGAAAAAAAGCACACTAACGTACATGAAGAAGTTCGTAACTATGCAGAGTATAGATGGGCTTCACAAAGAAATTAAGAAGTATGAGCCCTACAATTCATCGATATTAAATGACTGACTATAAATATCTCTCCTGTACATGACCTAATCTCCTTTATCGTATATGACAGTTTAACGGTGCCCGAGTCTTATTTTTTTGTAACACACAACTGAATAAGACTAGAAACTATAAAAACTTCGCCAAAGTCTGTTGGTAAAGAACTCAATAAGATTTTACCACCTCTCCCTCTTCCAATATATCAGGAAACAAAGACTGTCTGCGTGTTGGTGCCAACCGTATCTGGTGATCCCATTAACTATACGTGTATTGGTCCACTGGAGCAGGTGACCAGTGATTGAAGTCGCTTCCACAGAACAGCTTGTTGCCTGGAGGAAGACCATATCGAATATCAAATGTACAAAATCCTAAGACCAATACACTGGCTTTTCAGATACATAGTGTTACGCTTTCTGGAAGAAATGCTGTCTGCGATATGGAATCGAGTCTCTCCATTCAACCACATACTTGGTTTGGATCCTACGGAGATGTCTTTTAATGATTACAGACACTCTTGAAGCCGGCCAGAGTAGCCGAGCGCTTCTAGGCGCTTCAGTCTGGAACCACGCGATCGCTACGGTCGCAGGTTCGAACCCCGCCTCGGGCATCGATGTGTGTGATGTCCTTAGGTTACTTAGGTTTAAGTAGTTCTAGGGGACTGATGACCTCAGAAGTTAAGTCCCATAGTGCTCAGAACCATTTGAACACTCGTGAATCATATTCGTGCCTCTCTCATATCACGAAACGAGTGACCTTTTTCAAACATATCTGCTAACGACCCTATACAGCAAAACTCCAGTGTCGCTTTAGATAGTCCCTCTGCATCTTGAACAATACCTCTGTCTCTGCTCCATCCTTCCTGGAGCTCTGTTCTAGTGATCTGGAAATGTAAGATAGCTGATTTCAGAGACGGAAATTAGTAACAGAAAAGTTAGAGGACGCCAGTTTACCTGAGCGATAAGATCTTGTATTACAAATCGTGATGATAATGAAATGATCGTATGGCGCTACTGGCTGGGAGACAATTTCTGGGGTTGCTTGGATGCCTGCCGAAAGTCTTTTTACTTTGTATATGATGCCTCTTCGACGACTTCTGCTTCTACATCTACATTTATTATCCGCAAGCCGCCTTACGGTGTGTGGCGGAGGGTACTTCGTGTACCAGTGCTATTTTCCCCTTTCCCTGTTCCAGTAGCGTATGGTTCGCGGAAGAACGCTTGCTGGTAAACCTCTGTGTGTGCCCGAAACCTGTCTTGATAATCTCTTCGCGAGGTACACCATGCGTGAGAAAATTATTGAGACTGACAACACTGCGAGCAATCTGGCTGTACTACTCGTGTAGACGAGTTTGTTCATCCCTTCCAGATGCTCAGTCTGCATATCAGCTCCGTAAAGCCACCACGTGAATTTTGAAAGCACTGTCAGTGAAGTTGTGTTTTTGTTGTATGTTACGAAAACGGAACAGAGGAATTTAGAGCAACGTTATGCAATCAAGTTTTGCGTTAAACTGGGGGAATTTGCAAGTGAGACTTTTGAAAAGTTGAAGCAGGTCTTTCGGAAACGTTCCGTATCAAGAGCACAAGCTTTTCGCTGGCGCAAATTATGTTTGGAAGGCTGAGAACACCTTGTAGAAGAACCTCGCTCAGACAGACATTCAACTTCAAAAACCGACAAAAACGCCGAACATGCGCAGTCTCTTGTGAGGTCAGGCGACGTTTAACAATAAGGATAGAGGATGACCTGTTAAACTTAAACATTTTTAACGTAAACCAAATTTTGACCGAAGATTTGCACGTGCGAAAGGCTTTTGCCAAAATGGTGCAGAAGAACCTCACAACTGAGCACGAGTGCAGTCGAAGAAACGTGTGCGTTGATCTTTTGGAAAGAATTGCCAACGACTACGAGTGGGTCAGTTGTGTGATCACAGGTTATGAATAGTGGATTTTTGAGTATGGTCCTGAGACAAAGCGTCAAAGCGAGCAGTTGAATTTCTGAGACATCTCCTCGACCGAAAAAAATTCGAACGAGCAATTCAAATATTAAAACAACGCTGATTTGCTTTTTTGACAGTAGGGGTACCGCGCATATGGAATTTGTTCGTCCAGGACAAACCGTTAAACAAGTGTTTTACAAAGATGTCCTTGAAACACTCAGGAAAAGGTCGATTCGAGTGGGACCGGACATTGCAGACAAGTGGATGCATCGTGACGACTCCCCATGTCACAGGGCTACTTCAGTCAAGGAATTTTTGACCTCAAAAGGCATTCATGTCGTTCCACAGCGGTCCTATTCACCTGTTGTTGTGACTTTTTTTTCCTGAAGTTGAAAAATGATTGAATAGGATGTTATTTTGGGACTCTAGAGAACATTAAAAAGAATGTAACCGACATGCTAAAGACCTTACTAGATGAAGCCTTTCAGCACTGCTACCAAGACTGATAACAACGACTCCGTTGGTGTACAGTTGCCGAAGGGAACTACTTTGATGGGGACAATAGCGTTGCCTGAAAGAAATAAAAACTTTGGTACATAAAAAATCTGCCTCATTACCTTTCTCACCACCTCGTATGTAGAAGGAAGTGATGTGTTAGTTGACTCTTCGAGGAACGTACGCTCTCTGAACTTTAACGGTAGACCATGCAGTGATGCAGAACGCCGCTCTTGCAGCTTCTGCCACTGGAGTTCGCTGATCATCTCCGTGACATTTTCGTGTTTACTAAACGAACCTGTAACAAAACGAACTGCCCGTTGGATCTTCTCATTTCCTCTGTCAGTCTTACCTGGCACGTATCCGATACTGAATAGCAATATTCAATTGGTCAAACGCGTTTTTTTGTAAGCTACTTCCTTTCTTGATGGACTGCGTTTCCTGAAGATTCTTCAATGAACCTCAGTTCGCCATCTGCCTTACTCGCGATTAAATTTATGTACTCGTTCCACTTCAAATCGCTCTGTACGCGCACTCCAAGACATTTTTACTGCTCACACTAATTATTTTACAATTGTGTAATCATACAATAAACGGTCTTTCTGTCTATGTATTCGCAATACTTTTCATATGTTTACACTGAGGGTCAGATGCCACTCCCTGTGCCAAGCGGCCATCCTCTTCAGGTCTTCCGGCATTTCGGTACAATTTTACTTCTCTGCCTACAACAGCATCATACGCAAAGAGCCTCAAGAAATATATATATATATATATTAAAAGTAAATGCCGTATAACACTACCCTGGGTCACACCCGAAGTTGCTGTTACGTCTGAAGATTTCTTACCGTTCAGAGTGACGTGCTGTGTTCTGTTTGCTAGAAAGTCTTCAGTCCAGTCACACGTTTAGTCTGATATCCCGTAGGCTCGTTCTTTGTTCACGAGGTGGTAGTGCGAAACTGTTTCGAATGCCTTCCGGAAGTCAAGGAATACGGCATCTACCTGAGCGCCTGTATCTACGCTTTCTAGATCTCACAGACATACAGAGCGAGCTAGGTTTCACACAGAGATTGTTTTCGGAAACCATGTTGGTTCCTACAGATGAGGTTTTTGGTCTCCATAGATCTCATAATAAAGCGAGCATGAAACATCTTCCAAAATTCTGCAACAGACCGACATCAGTTTTGTGCGTCTGTTCGATGACCCTTCTTCAGAAGGGGAATGACCTGTGCTTTTTCCAGTTATTAAGAATGCCTCGCTCTTGTAGAGACGTACGGTACACCGCTCCTAGAAGAGGGTCAAGCTCTTTCGCGTACTTTACGTGGAAAAGAATTGGTATCTCGTCATGTCCAGCGACCTTTCTTTGTTGTGCGATTTCAGTCGCCTTTCTATTCCTTAGTCACTTATTTCCATATCTGTCGTTGTGTCGTTCGTGCGACGATTTAAAGGAGGAACTACAGTGCGATCGTCCTCTGTGAAACAGTTTTCGAGAAAGATGTTTAATATTTCGGCCTTTTATCTGCTTCAATGCATTACAATCACAGCGTCTGCGTAGATGGCTTCGATCCGTTAACTAACATAAGACCAAGAACTATTTGGATTTTCTTTCAAGCTGGTAGAGAGAACTCTATTGTCATATTCGTTGAACGCTTCACGTACAGCCCTCCTTACGCTAATTTTGGCACAGCGTCTGAGTGAAGAAAATTTTGAGCGAATGTACTGAGGGTCTGTGGGCAGCAAACTACTGACGACGAATCGTAGATGGGGTGCAAAATGGAGCACGTGTCCCCTCTGGAATCCAGAGTTATGGACTTCATGTTCATCACAAAATTCTCGCAATGATTGTCCGCAATTCCGTTACACCGCAGATTCAGCTCTATGGAGTCCGATGGGACATAAAGTATTTTTTAAAAAGTTTATTACTGTTTCTCCACGTGGAGGAGTATTAATTTGACATTTTATGTTAATTATCATTGATACTATCCAATAGGGCTTCCTCGATTGTACTAATGCTTTCACTATTTCAGATTTTTAATTTTGTGTGTCAACCTAACATTTTTGAATCAGAATAAAAAAATTTCCCATGAGTAACACTTTGATGGATTTAATCATAGTAAGGATGTAATTTCAGATCATTGAATCAAACTAGTGATATTCATAGTCATACTGATAGTAAAAATATGTTCAGCAAAAAAGACATGAAGTAAGCAGGAATAACACAGCTTGACACACCAGATAGAAAAAAATTCAGGCTGTAAATAGACGACTAGCCGGTTGGCCTGGCGGAAACACCCAAGAAGTTCGTAACAACTTACCGAGCGGGGTGGCGCAGTGTTTAGCACACTGGACTCCCATTCTGGAGTACGGCGGTTCAAACCCGCATCCGGCCATCCAGCGTTAAGTTTTCAGTGGTTTAACTAAATCGCTCCAGACAAATACCGGGAGGGTTCCTTTGAGAGGGCACGGCCGATTTCCTTCCCCATCCTTGAGACAATCCGAGCTTGATGCTCCGTCTCTAATGACTTCGATGTCGACGGCACTTTAAGCCCCGTCTTCCATCCTTCCCTCCGAAACAACTTGGTCTGCTGAGCCGGAAAACAGCCAGTTATGAGACAGTGAAAGTAACATAGGCACAAAGAAAAACTATAGCGAAACATTTGAAATGCCCTTTGTTGTAAATCACCTCCTCTTTTAGTACTCAAACGTCAATGATAATAATAAAAATATGTACTTGGCATACATAATTGATGTATACTTGCCTTTTCGGTATCAAAGTAATCTACCTCAAAATCATTGAATGGATAACTATGAGTGTTTTCTTTACAGTAAGTTTTGTATAATGCCTGTGAAACGTATTTCTTAAGTCACCACTATGCAGTGTCGAATTCACCGATTTAGTTACACCGGTATCATAAATGGCAATTTTTGAATCTGTTTCTCTCTCGCGTTAATTTCCATTGCCACCCACGGCCAAGAAGGAGAGAGACGAGGTTTGTTGTCCGGCCTCGTACCGGCCAGAGAGAGCACATGTGACTGCCTGCGGTAGCGTGCTCAAACAGATGCACGTCTCAGTCAAACTCTGCGCTCAAACATCCGCAGTTATCTCGAGACGGGCGAAGGTTAGGGTTTAACGTCCTACTGGCGAAGGGTCGTTGGGCCGGGGATGAAGGAGCGAACTGTATTAGGATACAGCTCCAGTGATTTAGAGGAGCCGTGGAAGGCCTAACTCTGGTTGAAGAATCGAGCGTTGGCAACCGCTACTGCCCTACACTAATCCAGGGTGTTGACCATCGTGGTAGCTCCTTCGATAGTTAACTTGAGTCATCGCAAGATTTCATTGCTCGTCAGTCACAGCAGTCAAGATTTAGCACACACAGACATTCCGTGAGTGTGAGTTCCTGGAAGAGTTGGACAACAGATAACTACCTCCCACATATTTCGTACGACATGACCACGTTGGGAAAATCATAGAAATTAGGGCATGTTCAGAGGCTTACAATAGGAATTCTTTCCACTCACACGGCTTTCGCGTGGAACAATAAATGGAATGGAGGATGTGAGACGTAGGAGGGGGGGGGGGGGGGTAGGGGTGGTGGTGGAAGTATAATGTTGCGAGGCTGGGAATGGTAGCGATATCCGAAGTACCCCCTGACCTCTACGCACACAGTGAGGTACATTGCGGAGTATAGGTGTGTGATTAGAGAAGACTGTTTCAACAATCTATTTCGAAACTTTTTTAAAATCTTAGAAACATGCTGAAGTTTTTCTGTATAGTAGAACAGTATTTTATGCGTTACGAAGGAGCTCGTACGTAATTAATCAGAGATTCCCACCTTTTTTCGATGTAGTAAATGTGTACCATCCATTGTGAGGAAGAGAGCAGGAGGCAAACATTCACAAAAAGGAAGAGTAATCATCTTTGAATGTAATATTAACGATTACTAAGGATTTCTTTACAATCAGTTTTATTCCAAGATTTTATGCACATCTAGATCCTGAGAGCAGATATCCATCCAGTAACTCAATAATATGCGTTACACCCCCAGATTTGGCATCTTAATAAAGCTGGTGATCGTCATCATAAAGGTGATGTTTATAAACGCCTTTGTAGACAAGAGGTCGTTGACATGTAGGCCAAAGCACAGTGGCACTCCAGAAAGAACGTGCTTTCGATAGCTGTATCAGCTCCACAGAAAATTCGTTGCTGTCGAACCACTTTAGTGTAGGCCTACTATCAGAACAAGAAATATATTAGAAACTTTTTATCTTTTAAAAGTTTGTTACCAGGCTGCGCGTATGAAAGACTTCGCTGAATGATGTGTCAATACAATAGCCTGCAGAGCCCCCAGATATGCCAGATATTTCGATTAGCGGCGTTTCGCATTCCAGTGGTTTCAAATGAAAGATCGATAATATTCACTTATGTTAGAAGAATTCAAACAGTTAGTCACTTGGTCGTGTCCTTTAACAATGAGAGAAAAAATGTTGATTGGCCATTAAACGCGACGTGATTTATGGGCAATAATT
The DNA here is from genome assembly GCF_021461395.2 of Schistocerca americana. Taxonomy (NCBI): domain Eukaryota; kingdom Metazoa; phylum Arthropoda; class Insecta; order Orthoptera; family Acrididae; genus Schistocerca; species Schistocerca americana. Next base: position 388,047,835 of record NC_060119.1, on the reverse strand, counting down.
CTTACGGGCAGATCAAGCATTCCTTCCTATTTGAGCGCAAATAAGACTCTCACAAGAGATGTGTTGTTGTTGTGGTCTTCGGTCCTGAGACTGGTTTGATGCAGCTCTCCACGCAAGCTTCTTCATCTCCCAGTACCTACTGCAACCTACATCCTTCTGAATCTGCTTAGTGTATTTATGTCTTGGTCTCCCTCTACGATTTTTACCCTTCACGCTGCCCTCCAATACTAAATTGGTGATCCCTTGATGCCTCAGAATATGCCCCACAAACCGATCCCTTCTCCTAGTCAAGTTGAGCCACAAACTTCTCTCCAATTCTATTCAATACCTCCTCATTAGTTATGTGATCTACCCATATAATCTTCAGCATTTTTCTGTAGCACCACATTTCGAAAGCTTCTATTCTCTTCTTGTCTAAAATATTCATCGTCCACGTTTTACTTCCATACACTGCAACACTCCATATAAATACTGCCAGAAACGACTTCCTGACATTTGAATCTATACTAGATGTTAACAAATTTCTCTTCTTCAGAAACGCTTTCCTTGTCATTGCCAGTATACATTTTATATCCTCTCTACTTCGACCATCATCAGTTATTTTGCTCCCCAAATAGCAAAACTCCTTTACTACTTTAAGTGTCTCTACCTAATCAAATTCCCTCAGCATCACCCGACTTAATTCGACTACATTCCATTATCCTCGTTTTGCTTTTGTTGATGTTCATCTTATATCCTCCTTTCAAGACACTATCCATTCCGTTCAACTGCTCTCCCAAGTCCTTTGCTGTCTCTGACAGAATTACAATGTCATCGGCAACCCTCAAAGTTTTTATTTCTTCTCCATGGATTTTAATACCTACTGCGAATTTTTCTTTTGTTTCCTTCACTACTTGCTCAATGTACAGATTGAATAACATCGGGGATAGGCTACAACCCTGTCTCACCCCCTTCTCAACCATTGCTTCCCTTTCATGTCCCTCGACTCTTATAACTGCCGTCTGGTTTATGTACAAAATGTAAATAGCCTTTCGCTCCCTGTATTTTACCCCTGCCACCTTTAGAATTTGAAAGAGAGTATTGCAGCCAACATTGTCAAAAGCTTTCTCTAAGTCTACAAATGCTAGAAATGTAGGTTTGCCTTTCCTTAATCTAGCTTCTAAGACAAGTCGTAGGGTCAGTATTGCCTCATGTGTTCCAATATTTCTACGCAATCCAAACTGATCTTCCCCGAGGTCGGCTTCTACTAGTTTTTCCATCCGTCTGTAAAGAATTCGCGTTAGTATTTTGCAGCTGCGGCTTATTAAACTGATTGTTCGGTAATTTTCACATCTGTCAACACCTGCTTTCTTTGGGATTGGAATTATTATATTCTTCTTGAAGTCTGAGGGTATTTCGACTGTCTCATACATCTTGCTCACCAGATGGTAGAGATTTGTCAGGACTGGCTCTCCCAAGGCTGTCAGTAGTTCTAATGGAATGTTGTCTACTCCCGGGGCCTTGTTTCGACACAGATCTTTCAGTGCTCTGTCAAACTCTTCACGCAGTATCATATCTCCCATTTCATCTTCATCTACATCCTCTTTCCTTTCCATAATATCGTCCTCAAGTACATCGCCCTTGTATAGACCCTCTATACAGGGTGTTACAAAAAGGTACGGCCAAACTTTCAGGAAACATTCCTCACACACAAATAAAGAAAAGATATTATGTGGACATGTGTCCGGAAACGCTTAATTTCCATGTTAGAGCTCATTTTAGTTTCGTCAGTATGTACTGTACTTCCTCGATTCACCGCCATGATTTCATACGGGATACTCTACCTGTGCTGCTAGAACATGTGCCTTTACAAGTACGACACAACATGTGGTTCATGCACGATGGAGCTCCTGCACATTTCAGTCGAAGTGTTCGTATGCTTCTCAACAGCAGATTCGGTGACCGATGGATTGGTAGAGGCAGACCAATTCCATGGCCTCCACGCTCTCCTGACGTCAACCCTCTTGACTTTCATTTATAGGGGCATTTGAAAGCTCTTGTCTACGCAACCCTGGTACCAAATGTAGAGACTCTTCGTGCTCGTATTGTGGACGGCTGTGATACAATACGCCATTCTCCAGGGCTGCATCAGTTTATCAGGGATTCTATGCGACGGAGGGTGGATGCATGTATCCTCCCTAACGGAGGACATTTTGAACATTTCCTGTAACAAGGTGTTTGAAGTCACGATGGTACGTTCTGTTGCTGTGTGTTTCCATTCCATGATTAATGTGATTTGAAGAAAAGAAAAAAAATGAGCTCTAACATGGAAAGTAAGCATTTCCGGACACATGTCCACATAATATATTTTCTTTCTTTGTGTGTGAGGAATGTTTCCTGTAAGTTTGGCCGTACCTTTTTGTAACACCCTGTATACTCCTTCCACCTTTCTGCTTTCCCTTCTTTGCTTAGAACTGGGTTTCCATCTGAGCTCTTGATATCCGTACAAGTGGTTCTCTTTTCTCCAAAGGTCTCTCTAATTTTCCTGTAGGCAGTATCTATCTTACCCCTAGTGAGATAAGACTCTACATCCTTACATTTGTCCTCTAGCCATCTCTGCTTAGCCATTTTGCACTTCCTGTCGATCTCGTTTTTGAGACGTTTTTATTCCTTTTTGCCTGCTTCATTTACTGAATTTTTATGTTTTCTCCTTTCATCAATTAAATTCAATATTTCTTCTGTTACTCCGGGATTTCTACGAGCCCTCGTCCTTTTACCTACTTGGTCCTCTGCTGCCTTCACTACTTAATCCCTCAAAGCTACCCATTCTTCTTCTACTGTATTTCTTTCCCCCATTCCTGTCAATTGTTCCCTTATGCTCTCCCTGAAACTCTGTACAACCTCTGGTTTAGTCAGTTTATCCAGGTCCCATCTCCTTAAATTCCCACTTTTTTGCAGTTTCTTCAGTTTTAATCTACAGTTCATAACCAATAGGTTGTGATCAGAGTACGTGTCTGCCCCTGGAAATGTCTTACAATTTAAAACCTGGTTCCTTAATGTCTGTCTTACCGTTATATAATCTATCTGAAACCTGTCAGTATCTCCAGGCTTCTTCCATGTATACAGCCTTCTTTTATGATTCTTGAACCAAGTGTTAGCTATGACTAAGTTGTGCTCTGTGCAAAATTCTACCAGGCGGCTTCCTCTTTCATTCCTTAGCCCCAATCCATATTCACCTACTACGTTTCCTTCTCTCCCTTTTCCTACTGCCGAATTCCAGTCACCCATGACTATTAAATTTTCATCTCCCTTCACTATCTGAATAATTTCTTTGATTTCATCATACATTTCTTCAATTTCTTCGTCATCTGCTGAGCTAGTTGGCATATAGACTTGTACTACTGTAGTAGGCGTGGGCTTCGTGTCTATCTTGGCCACAATAATGCGTTCACTATGCTGTTTGTAGTAGCTTACCCGCACTCCAATTTTTTTAATCATTATTAATCCTACTCCTGCATTACCCCTATTTGATTTTGTATTTATAATCCTGTATTCGCCTGACCAAAAATCTTGTTCCTGCTGCCACCGAACTTCACTAATTCCCACTATATCTAACTTTAACCTATCCATTTCCCTTTTTAAATTTTCTAATCTACCTGCCCGATTAAGGGATCTGACATTCCACGCTCCAATCCGTAGAACGCCAGTTTTCTTTCTCCTGATAACGACGTCCTCCTGAGTAGTCCCCGCCCGGAGATCCGAATGGGGGTCTATTTTACCTCCGGAATATTTTACCCAAGAGGACGCCATCATCATTTAACCATACAGTAAAGCTGCATGCCCTCGGGAATAATTACGGCCGTAGTATCACCACAGCAAGGCCGTTTTGGTTAGTGTTACAAGGCCAGATCAGTCAATCATCCAGACTGTTGTCCCTGCAACTACTGAAAAGGCTGCTGCCCCTCTTCAGGAACCACACGTTTGTCTGGCCTCTTAGCTGATACCCCTCCGTTGTGGTTGCACCTACGGTACGGCTATCTGTATCGCTGAGGCACGCAAGCCTCCCCACCAACGGCATGGTCCATGTTTCACGGGGGGCTGACAAGAGATATATGGCATATATTCAACAAAATTATGTTGGTTTCAGCAATATTCCTTATCGGTCACGATCACCACCACACACGGGAAGCTCACGTTCGTCGCAGCCTACTTGAGCCCTGGCGCGGCCTTCACGGATGAAGACTTCATCTCCATCTTTGATAGATACGACAGAGTCCTCCTTTGTGGGGATCTTAATGCGAAACATGTAGCATGGAACTCGCGGCAGACGAACGCCAAAGGCACCCGTCTCTACGACCTTGAAATTCGGCTCCAAGCATTCACACAAGGACCTGAAGAACCGACTTACCTGCCTACTGTTCCACGCCATCAGCCAGATGTCCTGGATGTGGTCATAATAAAAAATGTGAACCCCGATCTGTCACTCCAAACGATCAATGACTTGACTTCTGATCACCAACCTGTACTCGGAACACTGTCTGGAGCTCTTCCAATATTGCCACCGAAAACGAAAGTCTCCACAGATTGGATATCCTTCGCCAGGTGGCTAAACAACAATGTGCGCCCCACGGAGCCATTAGCAACTCCGGAGCAACTCGATGACGCCATCACTCGTCTGACTTCGAAAATCAAGAAGGCCGCCCACCAGGCCTCCACGAAGTTACTCTTCTCGACACCATATCGCGAACCACTGCCGCCAGCACTGCAAGACTTGAAATATTTGAAGAATCGAGCCCGTAAAAAGTGGCAACAAACTCGCCACCCAGCATATAGACGAGAAATGCGAAGCCACAGCGGTCACGATCACCACCACACACGGGAAGCTCACGTTCGTCGCAGCCTACTTGAGCCCTGGCACCGACAACGTTTTCTTTTTTCGTACTGTAACGTTTAACTGACGTCTGTTTTTGTTGCATGGCCTTGTAGCTTTCTGATTTTTTTCCCTTTAACTAGGGGCTGCAAGTAAAAAAAAAAAAAAAAAAAAAAAAGAAAAAACCAGTCGAGTTCATCAGCGTAGACTTCAATTAGAGACATCGATTAGAGTAACTTTACGATTGACCCCTCAGCGAATCGAGTGGTAGGGATTAGCTATCAGCCAGTCGCAGTTCTTTCTCTCTGCGATGCCTGTTCTGTGGGCGCACATGGAGCCTTGTCAAGTGTTGAGTGATGGCATGTGGGCAGTATTTCCCCGTCACTGACATCTGTTAATCACTAACTTATTTCATTTGAGCTGTACAGCCAACTATGTCACAGTGACGTTCATGCTACGCACCCCGCTCCATGTAGTGAATGGGCGTGTCTAACTGTGGAGTTAGGCTACCTTCACCCTCTCAACACAGCTTTCTACTTTTTTAGTGTGTTCCGGCTTCGAATGTAACTTAAAATGTCAATGACTGTCACCATCGTTACACATGATTTAAGTGCAATTGAGTTTCCGACCACTGAAAGGAACTGTTCCCACTGACAACAATCGTGTCTTGGGACAAGGGCCTCCCGTCGGGTAGACCGTTCGCCGGGAGAAGGTCTTTCGATTTGACGCCACTTCGGCGACTTGCGCGTCCATGGGGATGAAATGATGATGATTAGGACAACACAACACCCAGTCCCTGAGCGGAGAAAATCTCCACCCCGGCCGGTAATGGAACCCGGGCCCTGAGTTTTGACATTCTGTCGCGCTGACCACTCAGCTACCGTGGGCAGTTACTAACAACAATGTGGAGCGCCTTTATTGTGTTTTTGTGGCCTTCAGTCCGAAGACTCCCTCCGCTGTCACGGCTCTGTGGACTTTACTACACTTTTGTTGGTGCCGCAGTACCATGGCACTTCTGACCAAACAGTTTTGCATCATGGTATTTCCGACCAGAGCTTGCCCCACTATCGTGGCTTCCTTTGGCGGTCGGAAAAGCTACGGCTAAGATATTTGCTGTCGGAAACACCACGCTGACGTCAAGGGTTGCAAAGCCACGGTCGGGAAGTGCACAACACCGTCGTCCCTCACACGCACCAGTTTCCCTCCATTACCACACCACAATAACCGGAGAAGATTTTAACCAACCAACAATAGATTTGTAAAATTTTCTTCGAAGCTGTTCTAAACACTTTTTTCTGAAAATTTGTGAAGGACAACTGATTCGGAGCCTGACACTTGAGGGACGTAAATTACATTAAATTCGTTGCCACTACCTGGCTAACGTGCTCCTACCATTCATTTGCGCCTTCTACAGTGGCGTGCAGTAGTTGTACACTCTTTGGTGTCTAACCATGAGCCGTTCATAGACTTAGGCGCTTGAAACCCACTGCCTGAACGATGCTGGTACGGCATTGTGGCATACACATGATTTCAGTATGACTTCTAAATGGCTTTAAAAAACTCGGTCGAACTGTAGCTCTCAAGCTATTTCACTTTTCCTGAGTCGTATTTAATAGCAATGGTTTACAGGTCACTCAAATTACAAACCAAATATTAACGTCTACAGTTTGTCGCTGTCAGTTACCTGCAAACAGCATGAAGGTGTGCTGCTGTTTTACGTCTTACCACTGGCTGCAACGGCAGTCTGCAAAGCGACTCATCACGCTCGTCGAGCTAACAGAACAGCAGAAACGGTGTGAAACGAGCAAGTTACAGCTAACATGCTTCTACGCTTGTACCATCGTGACTTAACGCTAGATAAAATGGAGACTTCTATCCACACATCGTAATTCTGCGAACCAATCAAAAGAAATTAATCTTAAAATTACTTTTCCGGAAAAAAACTTGTCGGAAGACGCTAACAAATTAATAACGAACGTTTTACGAAATTCTCATTACATTTTATCGGACTACAGATCATTTTTTTATCTTATTAGCCATGACAGGTGTATCAGATCGACTGGCAAGGCAAAAACTGATTGATGAAGCAATTGTTACGGAAAATTCGTGTGGGTTGTATTTTTGAGAAACGCAACGATACCACTTCTTATCACGGCATGAACTGTAATAATAGATTTTAGCTAACCCACCCCGTCTACTCTCATCTTTTCTCACAACTAATGTGCATCTTGTAACAAAGAAACTTCATTTATATGTTCCGTTCTGAAAATTGACAGGCAAAACACATTGTACGAATACACACAATAGTATCCGAAAGCCTATTTAAATCAGAATCATATATGCACCTGGCCGTTGAAATTGCGAAGGGTACTAAATAACAAAAATTTTACTTGTTGCAGTGCTTAATTTCCAAAATTTTAGGTGCCAGAACGCGCCTCTTCAACCGTACAACCTTACTTCTTTCGCCCCCCCCCCCCACCCCAAGCCATAATATGAAAAATCAAAATTATTCAAATGGCTCTGAGCACTATAAAACTTAACATCTGAGGTCATCAGTCCCCCAGAACTTGGAACTACTGAAACCTAACTAACCTAAGGACATCACACACATCCATGCCCGAGGCAAGATTCGAACCTGCGACCATAGCGGTCGCGCGGTTCCAGACTGAAGCACCTAGAACCGCTCTGCCACAGCGACCGGCCATGAGAAATCATTTTTTACAAAACACTGTTCTGAAATTCACGTTTTTAAAACAAAATTTCTTATTATCAAAAGAATAAAACTACAAGATTTAATATAATCAACTGGTGCTACTAGTTCTGCTCGATACATATCGGCACAAGTCGGTAGGCTTCGTGACTACGTCGTCATGTTTTCAACTGCTGCCAGCCGCATCGTTCAGAGTTGCATTGCTGTTTTCGGTTAACGTGCGTCCAGTGTCAATCAACGAAGCATTCGGCGATGAATGGCTACGAAATTTTTACTGCCCCATCAGGATCCCGTACAATTCCGACTTACCGAAGAGTTAGGAAAAACAAAACGCAATGTGACATGAGACACAGAGTTAGATATTAAGTAAATGCTTTAAACTTCATTGGTCTTCTACTTACTGAGTTTATATTTATTACCACAAATACGCAACACATACGAATACGAACGTTTAATACACGTGTACTATTTTAAATTTCCGGTGCCGACTTCTTTCAGAGAGTTAAAAAAATATCCTGGGAGGTGCGGGAACGCCGTCCTGGCGCGTTCAGGCCGAAATTAAGTCCTGTCTTCTTGTGCATATACAGCTGGATAAAATGTAATGGCAAAACCTTTATACTTCATATCAGACTTTATTGGCAGATGTCCACTGTATTCATGCTCTCAATATAATCGCCTCGCATCTTGATCACCTTCCCCCAGGCAATCAGCGCGTCCATTGCTGTCAATTTCTCACAAGTACTGCCCTATGGCACGGATGATGTCTTCTGTTATAGGTTGCTTCATTTTAGTAGACAAGCCGTAACCGCACGGACTAATATCTGGTAAATACAGTGGATGTTCCACTATCTTCCACAAGCAAGTACGTAGGAGCTCCTACACGGGATTCGTCGTGTGGCATTGTGCATTCTCATGAAGAATGATGAGATGCAGAGCCAGAAGGTCTGCCGCTTTCTTCTCTGTGCAGCGCGAAGGTGATCTCACAAGAAATTATAATAGTAGGCTGCAGTGACCGTCTGCCCCCGTGGTACAACATTATGCAGGATTAACCCGTAGACTTCGTAAGCCATAGTTGCTATCACTTTGGTACCAGCTAGTTCACGGAGCGCGTTCTGAGGGCTAGGAGAACCAGGGCGTTTCCATTCATTGGACTGCCGCCTAATTCGCGGTTGGTACGACCGTGCCCAGGTTTCGTCCATAGTGACGATCCTTCCAAGGAGCGCTTCACCCTCCCTGTGATAGCGGTTGAGCAATTCCTCTGCAAGTGCAATGTGCGTTTCCGACCACGAGCCGCTTCAGTCTTGATACACGCACGTGTTTCGTGTTTCCTAAACATACTATTAGGGCGCTTGAACTGGCCTCCAGCTCTTTCAGAGAGTACACACTGCAACTGACTCACTGCACTACTTCAATTGACGTTCTGCTGTCAGCTACAGCCAGCGTAAGTCCTGAATGGGATTTTCACTCTGCAGCGGAGAGTGCGCTGATATGAAACTTCCTGGCAGATTAAAACTGTGTGCCGGACCGAGACTCGAACTCGGGACCTTTGCGTTTCGCGGGCAAGTGCTCTACCAACTGAGCTACCCAAGCACGACTCACGCCCCGTCCTCACAGCTCCACTTCCGCCAGTAGCTCGTCTCCTACCTTCCAAACTTTACAGAAGCTCTCCTGCCAACCTTTCAGAACTAGCACTCCTGAAAGAAAGGATGTTGCGGAGACATGGCTTAGCCACAGGCTGGGGGATGTTTCCAGAATGAGATTTTCAATCTGTAGAGCACTTGCCCGCGAAAGGCAAAGGTCCCGAGTTCGAGCCTCGGTCCGGCACACAGTTTTAATCTGCCAGGAAGTTTCAGCGTAAATCCTATCTGACGCACATTCTTCAAGTTGCGGCAGTGCTTCCGCTACTTTTTATCCAATCCTCGTATATTAGGAAGAATATACAAAGACTTAAAAAATTAGTACATCCTTTTAGAGATTTCCAATTCACTCATATTCTTTGTTGCAACAATGAAAATGGAGTACATGAAATCATTACATTTATAGACCAATAGCATGAGCGGTTCTGAGGTACCAGGTATCGACTTACGCTGAAACACTCATATCTGTTCGTGATGTAACCTCCACGGGCGTCAATTCTGACGCTGACTCTGGCACCCAGTCGATCGATCGACATATTCACATAGTTCTGTAGGAGTGGTTGGTTGACGGGTCGCACAAGTCACTTCTCGTCCATCACATCCCACACATGCTCGATAGGAGATCGGAGATCGTGCTGGCCAGGGAACATGCTGTACGTCTTGTAGAGAACGTTGAGTTTCACGGGCAGTGTGTGGACGAGCGTTAGCTTGTTGCAACAACGCATCAACGTCCTGTTGCAAGAATGGCAAAAGAACATGTCTAACAACATTCTGCACGTACCAGGGCTGCTTCGTGTCCGCCCCAGAAACTAAAGATGAACGAGAGTTATAGCTCATCGGAAAACAGAGCATAACGCCTGCGATGGGGCCAGTGTGTCTTGGAAAAATGCGTTCTTAAGAGACGGCGCTCACCAGGTCTATGTCGTACATGCAGACGATAACCATCACTTGCGTGCAAGAAGAATCTGATTTCATAGCTGAAGACCAGAGGGAGCCATTCCATCTTGCAAGTTGTCCTCTGACTGCACCGGTCGAGCCGTGCGTGTTAATGCTGTGGCGTGAGAAGAAGACTAGAGGTATGCGTGCCCATAGTCCCACTGCTAATAACCGGTTCCTAACCATTCGTATTGACGCTTCTGGGATCACAAGCCCCCTTATCTATCTGTGGTGGCAGGACGATCTGCCACCGCTGCCCTTACAATACAACGATTCTGTTTGCCGTCTGTGCTCGGTGGATGACCAGATCCTCGTCTGCGGATGTGAGACTGTTAATGTAACCACTGATACCAGCATCATACAGAGTGTATGGCAATGATCCGAAAAGACCATCTCGCCTCGTAAGGCCACAATTTCACTCGTTTCAAACTCGCTCACTTGGCTGTAGGAAGCATGAGTTACATCGTTGGTTGTTTGCTTCACACGTTTACACCACACTGAACCTTCTGTCTGTGAGAATTCCCTGTTAAAGGGTAGGCACAGGTGGTGCTCTGGTAACTATACCACTATGCTATATGTTGGCGGATGACATTGAAACCATTATCAGCATGTCTACCATACTCCAGGTAGCATATGCCGACATCGGATCAGAATCGACGTCGTCTTTCCAGGTGCACTAATTCTTTTCCAGCAGTATGTGATTAAGTTTATATGTGATTTTGGGATATAAAGAGTGAAATTTAGTACACAGAGCCGCCATCTTTCGAAATGAGCTTGCTATGCAGATACAGGTGAAACGTGGCAATGTGTTGTGCACGAATGACCACGCTTCAGATAAGCAATAGATTTAAGAACTTCATGTGATACCTAAGAATACGAGGTGGCTTCAGAAAGGAACCTGGTTCTTGTACGGGCAATAAAACTAATGTTATAACCTCTTCAGTCTGGTTTATTAAATCACAAATCACTTTTTAACAATTATGTTAGCCAAGCGTCTACCCAGGCTCACACTCAGAAGTAATGCATAATTAAAGTTTGGTTATACCAATGTCCAAATGTGCATGGTGGGGTGCACGTCCCGTAATTATTCTCAAGTCCAGTGAAGTTCAGTCTCTCCAAGTGAAGTCGCAAGATTTCCGCCGAGCAGCCAGGTAACCTCGAGAGGTGCGGCGAGTCATCCACAAGCAGCTGGAACACGGCGTACTGCACTTCCCGATGAGAACTGTCGTTTGCGGCGGCGGGCGGGTTTATACAAGGCTTGCTAGTTAATGGAGCCGTCGGCTGGGGTCGATGTTTTCCAGGGAAAACCAATCGCAATGTTTCCTGGCGTAGCCAATTGCTGGGTGCTGACAAACGCGCGCGCGCGAAGGCGGCCAGCGATGGTAGCCGCGAGCCGCCCGGAGAAGTGCGGCCAGCGATGTATTCCTCCGCCACGTAAAGAAGCGTGCGTGTGAAGACGGCCAGCGATGGAAACAGCGGGCCGCCCAGAGAAGTGCAGCCAGCGATGTATTTGGCGGCCGCGTACTGGAGCGCGTTGTTCGGTGTTTCTTAGAAGTGGTGTATACCACAATAACCTTTTTCTTAAATTAAGCGAGCGCCGATTAGCATGCAGCGGGATGGCAGACAGACGGACGGGCTCAGTGGAGGTAGCGAGCCGAAGTGTTACGATAAGAGCCGAGTCGGGCGCGGTAGGCCAGCACGGTGACTTGCAAAAACGTGAAGGGGGAAGGACACAGAAAAGCCAGGGGTAGCTTAGAAATACGACGCAGCATCCACAGATGGGCGCCCCTTGGGGATGAAGAAGGTGGACTGGTCCGACCAGAGGCTGCCGAAGGGTAAAAAAGTAGTTCGTTTTTAAAAACTTTAAAATCAGTGCAGAAGGTCAGAGTAAAATTTGCAGAAGAGTGTAAGTCAGAAGTCTATTTGCGCAGAAAGCAACAGGAAAGTATAAGGTAAAATGTGTCTGTTTTAAGGGCAGAGATGGTGGCTGACGCCACAAGCAGTTTAGTGGGGGAGAAGGAGCGCACAGCTCGCTACTGCTGAGGACTAGCGGTTAGACTGGGGAGCAGTACAGACGGCCAGCAGTTGCGCTCCCACAAGATTACCAACTAAGCTTTGCTTTTTGGCTAAATCTGCAAAAGACCGTGACAAAGTGACATGAAGTTATTTTGACTGTGAATGAGTGTTATCTTAATATGTTACAATTACTTAGGTATACACACCAATAGTTAAATGAGCAAGTATTATTGCATGCAACAACACGACAGTCATTGAAAACGGTAAGTCGGTGGTGTGCTCGCTCCTGCTGTTGCAATTCTGTTTTTGTTTCCTGCCAATGATCATTATGACCAATTGGTTATGATCATGCTTATTTTTATGTGGGGTATCAAATGTAAGTAAAGACTGAGTATGTAATAAATTGTATCAAAGGATTTGAGGCCAACGTGTCTCTAGAATATAACTGCTTTTATCAGAGCTGTATTGCATTATTCAGTAGCACCATAATTCCTCTCCAAAACCTTAGTTCTACGTATATTCTACATCCAGAATCCACAGGGTGCCGAATAACATATGAGCGGCTGTACTGCAGGTAAGGGTAGGGTAAGATTACAGGTCGAGAAAGTGCGGAGCCTGACTATGCTGCCACCGTGCAGGTAAGTCACAAAGGGGATCTGCCTTGCACCCCTATAAATCTCCCACTTACCGTACCGGACAGTCCTAGGGGCCCAGTACATAATAATTTAGGGGTTGTCATTCCGCAGAAGGGACGTTACAAGTTGGTACATCAGCCTAGGGAATGTTACACAGGTGCATGCTTCCACATTGTGCCAGGTAGTAGCTATCGCATGGCTGGCGAGTGTTGGGATGCCCTTCTTTCGGCAACCCACGAACACTGGGTGCCAGACACGGAGAATCTGTTGGCCAGGATAATTGGCGAACATTGTCTGTATCGAAATAGGCCAGGACAGCACTCACAATATCCCATCTTGCTTTATCTTGTTGAAACATGTCATGGGGACTTCAAAGGTAGGGTATAGCCACCGGTGTTAACACTTGAGAAATTTTAACACTTGGTGGCCAAATTACTGGTCATGTGAACCAAACATGATTGTGTTGCGTCCCCAATGGAATCGTACAACATTTGCCAGTTTCTGAGCCCTTATCACGAAGATGAATGTAATCTGGCTACGTTCGTTCTCCTCAGAGCCTCCATCCATGGATACGTCCATCGTGATTTTGTACATAGAACCGGGACTCTCCTGTGTGTGGTGCTGTCACTGGACGCACTATTGTTGGCGCATCTCTTTGAAGCTGCTTTGAGGGAAGCCGGAACAGTGGCCACCATCCTGACATTCAGTGGTGCCCAAGACGTAGTCACTCTGCCTGTGTAATACTTTTATTGCTGCAAACAAACGCATTTCCTTACGTGTCGTGTCTGTACGATCCAGTGCACCCAAGCGAACATTATGACTATCCTCTCGTGCGCTAGTCATGTTGGGCCATTGAGATCCCATAACAGCATGGCCCTCCTGAATCCATCGATTCTGTGTTCCCATAAAAAACATAGGATCCTCACTAACGCGAGCAGCAGTATCGATTAAATGTAAACGACTACCTCGATAGACCATGCGCGCTAAAGGTCTTGCTGTCTTGTGCCCGTACAACGATCCTACTGCTGTCGAATTCCGACATGTGCTTGTAGTTCTTTCTCCTTCTTACGCTATGCATGACATGATCTTCTCACAAAAAAGTAACATTCCAGTGCGGTTTCTGAATGAGGAACCCTGGCATAATCTTTCTTACACAAAGAAAATAAGTGGCATTATTCACACCAACTTTGCGCAATTTCGCTGAAATGCTAATCATTTGCGAACCCATGCGTGTAGTGCACTTGATGTCAGTTCGATGTTTGTGGCATGTCACCTTCATGGTGTTGCAAACTTAATTACCAGCACAGTTCCATGAGCATAAACTTCACTCGATTTCTACATTCGGCAAACAGTTCCCCAAGCAAAGCAAAACACGGTAAACCACTGTCCAACAAAGTACAAACTCAGATATACCAGATTTATAATAAATGTCGAACCAGTAATGCACGCAACATTCACGTACTACAAAAAGTCACACAAATGTAAGCACAGCAACTGATGCTCAGCTGTCACACGCTGCCACGTAATACTGGCCCTAATATTCAATCCAAACTACGGCTAGCCAGTCTTCCTAATACATGCCTTTTTATTGGAAGCTCTTTCACCTCCTTGCTACTTTGTATTTCGTGTTTCTTCCGACTTTATTCGTTTTACTTCCAATATAGGTAAATTCGTCCATCTTTTCGTGTGGTCACTAAAGGCCTGCAGAGATGATTCAAGCAGTGGTCACAGCGTGCAACTGACAATAAATTTTTTCCTGGAAAAGGTAATGTATTTGGAAGAAAATGAATATAAACTGATATTGTCCCAAAAGGGCAAGTCATAGAAGCTGAGTGAGGATCACACAAACGGTTTTCAAGTAACAAGAGCAGAGTTAGACGAATCCATGGCTGGTTTCCACAAGTCCAGACGGGACAAGCTGGTGCAGCTGTTAAGACCTCGAATTTGCATTCAGACACCAGCAGGGCTAAACAATAGGGTGACGACAGTAAGTGTCTTTTTATTTAACAAAAGCTTTTGAACGTGTGGACCGTGCAATACTTTTGGATAAGTTGGAACATTAGGGGATTAGAGAAAAATTTTAATAGTGGTTCACTTCATATCCGAAAAGTTGGAAGCACAAGATTGTCCTGCGTTGTCAACAAACGGGGAAGAGATTTTACTCTGACTGGGATAATGTAAAGTGTCCTTGCCACGGGGTTCTATATTGGGTTCGCTGTTTCTCTCTCTCTCTTTCTCTCTCTCTTTCTCTCTCTCTCTCTCTCTCGGGTGATTCAGCTGCCTTTATCAGTTTCTCTCTCTCTCTCTCTCTCTCTCTCAGGTGATTCAGCTGCCTTTATCAATGAGCTTTATGCAACCCGCAATGCCTTCACAAACAAAGCACGAGATTTCCACATTCTCTCGCTCGCTATGTGCAAACTATTAGTCTCACAGAAAAAAAGTGAACAGGACGTTTTTGCGGGAAATTTAAGGTTGTTAAAGTTTGTTCTGAATTTGTTCTGGTATACGTTGTCGATGGAGGCGACGGTTTTCGTGTTACTTAAGAAAAACGTACAAAAGTGACCTCCAATTGCACCTCCACCCCCACACTCATCCCTGATGGCAAGATTTCCCTCATGGCAAGATTTCTATTTAGTTGTTCATGGCACTCCCTCCTATTACTGTAGAAAAATTTCCAACTACACGAACTATTCCCGATGTTCGATCTTCTTTTGTACCTATTGACCGCACTATCAAGCCACCAGCATCGTCGGCTGTTTCGTTGACATTTTTAATTCAAACGTGTGCTTGAGGATGATGAAAGAAAATCGACTTTTGTAAACATTACGCTAAAAGTACTTACGTTGACAATTCGACCCAAACTTAACTGTTACATAGTAGTTTCGTAGTCAGAAGGCCTGACGAATATAACAATGCAATTATAGGAATCCTGACCGGCCGAGGCTGATTGATGTAGTGGGGGGTGTGTTTGAAGGTCAGTTCTGTAAGTTTTTCTTGAATAACTCGATAACTACAGCCACCAGCAAAAATGTAGCCTAGTACAAAATTTAACTACACTACTGGCCATTAAAATTGCTACACCAAGAAGAAATGCAGATGATAAACGGGTATTCATTGAACAAATATATTATACTAGAACTGACATGTGATTACATTTTCACGCAATTTGGGTACATAGATCCTGAGAGACCAGTGCCCAGAACAACCACGTCTGGCCGTAATAACGGCCTTGATACGCCTGGGCATTGAGTCAGACAGAGCTTGGATGGCGTGTACAGGTACAGCTGCCCATGCAGCTTCAACACGATACCACAGTTCATCAAGAGTAGTGACTGGCGTATTGTGACGAGCCAGTTGCTTATCCACCATTGACAAAAAATGTTCAAATGTGTATGAAGTCTTATCGGACTTAACTGCTAAGGTCATCAGTCCCTAAGCTTACACACTACTTACCCTAAATTATCCTAAGGACAAACATACACACCCATGCCCGAGGGAGGACTCGAACTTCCACTGGGACCAGCCGCACAGTCCACCATTGACCAGACGTTTTCAGTTGGTGAGAGATATGGAGAATGTGCTGGCCAGGGCAGCAGTCGAACATTTTCTGTATCCAGAAAGGCCAGTACAGGACCTGCAACATGCGGTCGTGCATTATCCTGCTGAAATGTAGGGTTTTGCAGGGATCGAATGAAGGATAGAGCCACGGGTCGTAACACATCTGAAATGTAACGTCCACTGTTCAAAATGCCGTCAATGCGAACAAGAGGTGACCGAGACGTGTAACCAGTGGCACCTCATACCATCACGCCGGGTGATACGCCAGTATGGCGATGACGAATACATGCTTCCAATGTGCGTTCACCGCGATGTCGCCAAACACGGATGCGACCATAATGATGCTGTAAACAGAACCTGGATTCACACGAAAAAATGACGTTTTGCCATTCGTGCACCCAGGTTCGTCGTTGAGTACACCATCGCAGGCGCTCCTGTCTGTGATGCAGCGTCAAGAGTAACCGCAGTCATGGTCTCCGAGTTGATAGTCCATGCTGCTGCAAACATCGTCGAACTGTTCGTGCAGATGGTTGTTGTCTTGCAAACGTCCTCATCTGTTGACTCAGGCATCGAGACGTGGACGCACGATCCGTTACAGCCATGCGGATAAGATGCATGTCATCTCGACTGCTAGTGATACGAGGCCGTTGGGATCCAGCACGGCGTTCCGTATTACCTACCCTCCTGAACCCACCGATTCCATATTCTGCTAACAGTCATTGGATCTCGGCCAATGCGAGCAGCAACGTCGCAATACGACAAAGCGCAATCGCGATAGGCAACAATCCGACCTTTATCAAAGTGGGAAACGTGATGGTACACGTTTCTCCTCCTTACACGAGGCATCACAACAACGTTTTACCAGACAACGCCGGTCAACTGCTGTTCGTGTATAGAAATCGGTTGGAAACTTTCCTCATATCAGCACGTTGTAGGTGTCGCCACCGGCGCCAACGTTGTGTGAATGCTCTGAAAAGCTAATCATTTACATATCACAGCATCATCTTCCTGTCGGTTAAATTTCGCGTCTATAGCACGTCATCTTCGTGGTGTAGCAATTTTAATGCCCAGTAATGTAAATTACATTTCCTACAAAATGATCCCAACCATTTTTTCTTTAGGAGTAATAGTTTGTGCGTAGTGAGCGAGAGAATACGAAAATGTTGTGTGTACTATTTGAAGGCATTGTGGGTTGCAAAAACCCACTGGTAGGGGCAGCTGGAATTACTATTCACGTGGTGAATCACCTAAAACTTGCACTGAAAATGTTGTGGATGTGGAAAACGCTTTTGATCTGTGGTTTTCACAGAACGATTGGTTGTCAGGGGCCCGTATTGTTAGCCAATCTACAGATTGTAATAATACTTAGAAAATGTTTTTTTGTGCAAACATACACATTTTAAGTGGAATAATACGTATTGGTATAAACAGACTAGGAATAGGGTAAATTTGAATGTCAGACTCTAATGCGAGACTCTAGTGCGAATCGTTTACGAGGTATCGTATTCTGCAAAGTTCCCTCACCAACACTTAAACAATACCTGTGGTAGTACATGCTAAAGAACAACACAAGTGCATACTCTAGTTACGTGGATTCTGTGATAACGAAAACAACTGACTATCACAGGCTGTATGAGAATGTAGAATTTCTCGGCGAATCTCGATGATAAAATCTTCTCTGGTTAACAGCCGAGTCAATGCGTCGTTCTCTGGCATCTCTGGCAACGTTTCAGCAAGTTTTTACTTGCAATCTTCAGGTGAAGTGTCGGGTTCCGACGCTAACGCTCCGTGATTTTTGCTTGCTTGGCATGTTGAGCAGTGTAAGCATTTTCCAGGCGCTGCCGTCGTTTGGTTGAGCATGGACACTAAGTCTGCCCACTCTCTGTTCCTATGTTCTTCGACTGCTGCCTTTATCTCCCGTCGCATGCGGCTGATGCGGCGTTTGGTGTCGCATTGGCGAGTGAATTGCCATTCATGGAACAGTCGATTCTTCTCGTTGATAGCTGCCACGATGTGTGGCGGTAATTGGTGCGAGAAGTCTCGTGGTCGCTCCGGTCGTCTCAGGTTGGCTGAGTTTGCTGCTCATAGAATCCTTCAGTTGAGGAAAGCTAGGGCTGCGTCAGCCCCGACTACTTCGAGGCTAGCCGCGCCTTCTAGAGACTCTAGTACTTCCTCTTGGAAACGGTCGCAGTCCAAGTTTCTGTAACTTGGGCGCTGATCTGCAAGGGAGGTGCCGACCACGGCTATCTCATAAATGGCTGAAACATGGTCGGATGATAGTATATTCCGTGTCTCGGTGTATGTAACTTGTCTGACGCCCTTCAGCAGTGCGAAGTCGTTCACATCCGGACAGCCTCGGGCGGGGAAGTGCGTGGGGTCAAAGGGTCAAAGGCAGGCCGTTTCGATGAACAGCGTGGGAGAGCCGACGCCCACTGGCGTTGGTAAGGTGAGAGTTCCATTCAGGGTTTTTCGCTATGAAATCTCCCGCAGTAAAAAGTCTCCCCTCAAGTGACAGCAGAGAGTTGAAATCTGCCTCGTGTATCGGTCTCTCAGGCTGCCGACTTACTGACATGAAGAGAATTTCCCAACAGTGGTGTTGATGGCTAACTCGTGGTTTCCAGTATGGCGAGCTCTGGCGGTTAGACTTCATGATATTGCAACAACCTCTTGACGTAGATGACAGTGCCACCCTTGTGGGTGGCTCTGTCGTCTTGGTAGCAGCAGAAGTTCGCTGCTTGCACGTTCACCCCATGTTTGAGGAATGTTTCCTGCACCATACAGATGTCAACATCCTCGTCCCTGCTCGGAACGCAGTCCATTCGCATTGAACATGCAGATAGTCAAACCATGGATATGGGCATTATTCATGATATCCCTGGAGTTTGATGGCGTTGGCCTAGAGGGCCACCGTTGCTGCTTCTGCGAGTGCTGCAATTTGGCTCATAAGCTGGCTCAGTGCTCGCAGGAGCATACTGAGTTCGCTGGCGCCTGTTAAGGTGGCTGCGGCGTTTGTCGCTGGGGTGCTAAGTGTGCTTTACACGATGTGTGGTGACGCTTTGCTCTGTCTGACATCGGCATCCCCCTCCTGCAACCTGTGGTGGCGCAAACCTGTTGTTTGTGGATGACGCTTTCCCCCTGTCAGTGTCTGAAAAGCTGCATCCCAGCTTCACACGTCTGGCGGCTGCCTTGCGACAGAAGGCATTGCAGCCCCTGTAGATTGCGGCTCGCCACAGTAGTAGCATGTCGGCAGGTCTGCCTTCTTCTTGCCGCACTCCCTGGTCTGGTGCAGTCCGGTGCACTTCGCGCAGCGGGCTGGCATGTGGCAGTAATGAGCAACATGGCCCATGCCTTGACAGAAGTAGCACTGAGCTCTCCTTCCATTCGCACAAAGGGGCTCAACCTTCACCGAAAAGTTCGTGAGCTTTTCCACTTCGAAAATTTTAGGGTTTCGCTGTTGTCGGCCAGGAAACCAGGAACAGAGGAATGTCCCTGTGTGTCCTAGGTGACTTCATCAGTCCTGCAGAGTGGACTGAAAAAGCCTGAGCAGCGAGCTGCTGCATCATCCATCTTCATTGGAAGGTGGTGGAAAATCACCTTCAACTGCTTCTGTGGATTGGCATAGTGTGAAGCAATGCCACTTTTCTTCTTCCACGAGCTTCATGAGCTAGTGGTAGTGAAAGATACACTCCCGTTGGACCTTGTATCGGTCGGAGTCTCCCCTACAATGAGTTTGGGGACACAGTGTATCTTCTAGTGGAAGTGTGCGTAGCCTCCTGACGGTTTGATGTTGATCGCTGGTGGCAGGGCGGTTTCTTCAGCTGAGGCAGTGGCGTCCCATCCTCTTTGTCTGCCTCCGGCAGACAAAGCAGTCAGTTGTACTTGCTGGAGCTCAAAAGCTCTGGCAGTGCACTTCCGGTTGGGAGCAATGAAGCCATCTTCATCAGGTTGATGCGGGCAGGCGCCACTTCACCTCTTCACCCTCTTCTTCTGCTGCTTCGGCTTGTGGGGCTGGGTGGGGGAGGATCCCTCTATGGCTGCGGCATTGACTCCCGTGGGGTTTGGCATGCTTCCATATCCACACCTGTAACAGTCGGGTTCGTCGCACATTCCTTCAGTGCGGCTGCTCCTGCCACATCGGTCGCATTCTTTCGGTCATTTATGATTAGTTTGCAGGTGTGTAGGCTGTGCAGTGCATTATTTCGACAATTTACAATTGGCAAGCGTGTTTGCAGAGCATTATTTTGACAATTTACGAGTTGTTTTCATGTCTGAACATCAGTGCTATGTGTACTGCTCTATTGTGGTGATTTACGAGTAGTTTGCACGTCTGTAGGCTATAAGCACGTCAGGGCGAAGGTTTCCCATCAGTGTAATAAATATACTATGTGAAATCCACCCCTAAATAAACTGTTCCAAAACACTGTTCCAAAAAAAGTTCATTTCCCCAGCAGCTGGACACAGACTGAATCCTTTTCCCCTCCATTCCCCCCCCCCCCCCCCCCAGACTGCCATGTGATGACAGCACCCTCTGGTGGCAGCACTGTGTACTAGGTCAGTTGGACTCTGGACCTCATGGTGAACACACTCGATGGAGCTACTGCCTATGACAACTCAAACTGTTTAAATAAACACTGCATGCAAAATAAAAACTTAGATCCATCCTATCCAGCAGCCCAGCACAGGCTGTCCTTTCCCCACCAGTTCCAAGGAAGAGAAGGTGGTCAGATGACTTAGGTTAGTGGAGGTAGCCCAAGTGACCTTTTTTCCCCACTTTTTTCTTAGTTTTTTGTGAAGGTAGCCCAAGTGACCTTTTTCCCACAAAATTTGAACTTGCCGCAATTTTCTTGGGGATGGGGATGGGGGTGGGGGGAAAGGGGTGACAGGGGGAGAGGGGTAGGGGAGGGGGTTAGATTTGTGGAGGTAGCCCAATTGACCTATTTTCCCTCCTAAATTTGAACTTCCCGCCATGACATCATTGTGGCATTGTCACATCTATCGGCGCCGTCTTGGCTCCGCTATCTTGAATTAATCTGGCAACAATGTAACGTGGGGCCATGGCGGCTTTGTCTCCCTATTGCGGTCGAGTATAGGCTTGTTCTGCACATCTACATCATGTGTTCTCCGACAACCAATGAGTGTTCATTAGTGTTCTCAGTGGCCTGGTGATAATGTTCTAGCCAATATGAGTATTAAACATGATCATACCGAGTTATTCAGTGAGCTTTTATTCCATTTGTTGTGAATTGTCATGACTGATGGTGGTAGTTGGTTGATTTGGGGGAGGGGACCAAACAGCGAAGTCATCAGTCCCATCGGGTTAGGCAAGGATTGGGAAGGAAGTCGGCTGTGCCCTTTCAAAGGAACCATCCCAGTATTTTGCCTGAAGCGATTCAGGGACATCACAGGGCACATAATCAGGATCGCCAGACATGGGTTTGAACTGCTGTCCTTCCGAATGCGAGTCCAGTGTGCTAACCATTGCACCACCTCCTCAGTGATGGCGGTGGTAAGCGACAAATTATGCACAAGCAAGCGAGAGACGTAATTTGCGTACAAGCGCTTACTTCAAGAGCAGAGCACGTGTATAAGCTTACTGCAACCGTCGCTTGGAACCAGCAACAACGCGAACCCCGTCTGTGTCTCCAGTTGCCTGAATCGCCATCGTTCGTGGATCGGACTATAAATAGGGCACTCTTCCAACTGGAAAACAAGACAGATAAACATCAAGCAGGCTTCAGACTGGGAAGATCATGTGCTGAATAGAAACTCAATTTAAAGACAGTTCTTAGATACCCAGTGTTGAGAACAGAGGAATTGTTTGCGCCTTTCCAGGTTTCAACAAGGCATGTAACTCTATAGACAGATAACCATCAATTCAAGTGCTGGAAGAGAGGAACCTCGGCGAGTAGACAGAGAACATTATCATACAGACACCAACAAACAAAAAATACATAATTAAATTCAAGGGAGAGTTATCAGAGTCCTCAGAAATCAGATCTGGAGTGAGACAGGGCGACATTATTTCACCACTATTGTTCAAAACACAATTAGACAGAGTTATCAGGGAATGGGAAAAGCAACTGAAAATAAAGGTATTTTACAAGCTAACCAGGTTATGAACGAAAACCAAAGGATTCGATATTGGTAGTCTGTAATTCACTGGTGATCTGGCAATGCTCACAGATAATGCAGAAACTACAGTGAAACAAGTAGAGGTCCTGAGAAGAAGGCTCAAAAGATCAGACTACAAATCTCTTCGGAGAAACAGAATATATGTCAAACCAAAAAACTGCATCAAATAAGATCACAACAAAATATATTGAAATCAGGAGATTTCACAAATGCAAGAATCTTGGAAAGCTGATACATGCAAATCGGATAGAGGAAGAAGCTCATGAACAGAGGAATCAAGAGATGACAAGAGCATTCAGGAACACTGGAAACACCTACAATAAATGAAGGCTATCACATAATACAAAAGCGAGACATTACAACACTGTCATCAAGTCAGCGATCTTATTCACTTCAGAAACGTTGGTCATGGATCCAAAAAGTGTAATGGAAGGTATCAAGAACCTGGAGAGAGGAAGCATCAGAAAAATCCTAGGATCCAAAAAGACAGAAAAAGGATACAGAGTATTTACAAGTTTAGACCAATTTAAAATAAGCTAATTCGTGTACACATACATTTACAGTCTTCTAGTTAGAAACAATCATTAGTTTCACTCGTGGTACACAATGTTTTTTTTACAAATAACTTATTAAATAACGTAATGCCACACTGTTCACTCATATCTCACTATCAGTCACTGCACACACTATACACACATTGTTTCATAACACTTCACTCACTACACACACACACACACACACACACACACACACACACACACACACACAGTGCTGATCTCTGAGCCATTTTCTGTACTGCAACTTCCCATTTGATGAGAAACTAAGTCAGCATCTCTCTATAACGAGTGAGATGTTGAGCTCTGAAAGAGAAAGAGGTGTTAGTATTGTGCTGTGCTTAGCTTGGGGGTAAGTTTTTCTAGAAAAGGAGAAAGGAAGGAAAAGAACAGTGTTAAGGTGTTATGTGGAATATTGGACGTTTTATGGTCATTATTATTATTTATTTGTATAAAATTTTTTTACCAAACCCCTACTCTGTTTTATCTAAGTAATCCTTCAACGTATAAAATGTATTGCATAACAGGTACTTTTTAGCTGCCTTTTTAAATAAGTGTATTTTTGTAATTTCTTTAATCCCTTTTGGTAATTTATTGTACAGTTTTATTCCTTGGTCGAAAATGCTGTTTTGAGTTTTATGTTTATTCTTTCTCGGTAAATTTGAGTTGAGTCTAGCTCTTGTTCCATGGTCATGGACAGAGCTGTAATTACCAATGTTATTTTTGATGTGTGCAACTGACTGGTAAATGTATTCACACAGAGCAGTTAAAATCCCCAGTGTTTTGAACAGATCTTTACAATGAGCTCGACTACTATTTTTGGTTATTATTCTTATGGCTCTTTCCTGGAGTTTGAAAATTGTGTTCATATTTTGTGCATTTGTTCCCCAAAAAAGAATGCTACAGCTAAGAATTGCGTGTACATTTGAATAGTATGTAACTAAAAGACACTGCATGTTACACACTGATCATAGGATTCTAAGGGCTTAACATGCTGTTTGCAAGCACCTTTGTGTGTTCACACCACTTCAACTGAGAATCAATATTCATTCCTAGAAATTTTACATTTGTTACACAGTCTATAGAGGTGCCATCTTCATTTAATTTAACATTGTCATTTTCCCTCTTCAAACTGAAATTCATGGCATTAATTTTCTTTATGTTCAGTGTCACTTTATGACATTGTCAACGACAAAGACAAACTCAATTCATTTTGTCATTGGTTTCAGCAATTTATTGCTTAGAGGTCAGGAATATTGCAATACTCATGGTTCGGTGATGAGACGTGCTTCCACCTCTCTGGCTATGTAACTCACAGAATACCCGTTTGTGGTGTAATGAAAATCCACATGCAGTGGTTGAGCAACCCCTGCATACACAAGAGATTGGCGTGCTGTGTGCAATATGACAGCGTCGCATCATCAGAGATTTTTTTCTTTTTTTTTTCGAGTCTACTGTGACATGTGCAGTTTACATCAAAATGTTTCGGGGATTTGTGAACCAGTTGGACAATGAAGGACTTATCCTCGGCTGGTACCAATAGAACGGCGTCATGCCACATATCTCGAGTGACCATGGCTGAAGTGGAATCATTTTTCCCCAGCAGAGCGATTTCGAAAGGGCTGTGGCCCCCAAGGTCACCTGTCAACACTATCTGACTCAAAGGCAAAGCCTACAGGAACGAAACAAACAAATTGGAAGATTTATGAGAGAACATCATCCGTGAAATCCAGGCAGTGTCATCAGAGGTTCTGGCAGCAACATTCGAGAATCTGTAGCGTCGTGTTCATTGTGTTTACATGTCGAGGGCGGTCATTTCTTGCACCTTTTGTGGTTCACCTTTATTTCACCATGAACAAAGTGTGACATCCGCAGAACGAAGAACCAGTCAGAGTTGCAAATTT
Source organism: Schistocerca americana (assembly GCF_021461395.2). NCBI lineage: Eukaryota > Metazoa > Arthropoda > Insecta > Orthoptera > Acrididae > Schistocerca > Schistocerca americana. The sequence continues at coordinate 388,022,904 of NC_060119.1, read as the reverse complement.
TTTCTTTTTATTCTTTCGATGACTAGTTTCGGGCCGAGACTCATTTTCAAATCATCAAAACAAAGTCGACAACGGCATTTCCGAAGATGTCAACAATGTGCAGTGAATATTTACATTTATGCATTGTAGATCTTTAGTTCACATTTTTGACATCTTCGGAAATGCCATTTTCGACTATGTTATGATGATCTGAAAACGGGTCTCGGCCCGAAACTAGACATCAAATGAATAGAAACTAAAAATTTGAAATTTGGACTCGTTTTCCGTTCTACTGATTAACAGAAATTGCTGACCCAAGCTACTCCAGCATGCTGAAAATTCGTAAAGTATGACATGTTCATTTCATTTACTGATATTTATGCAAAACCTTTAACTGTAATTTACTCAAATGTTTGTTTGTGGGGCCTCTTTCGAGTGGGACACCCTGTCTATGACATGAAGAAATGTCACTAAAATTTGACAGGCTTGTGGAGAGAATGCCGGACACCTGACAAATTAAACAGATCTTGGGGTACACAGAAAGTACTGAGAACGTGAAATCAGAATAGACTTGAAGAATGCTCGCAAAACAGACTCAGATATACATGACAGACAAAGTGAAAAGCGAGCCAAGAGGTCAAGAAGTGCAAGACAAATAAAACTTGGTCGGGAAAAGAAGAAAATTCATAGTTACAAGATGCAATAAGTGTGGTGCCTGAGAAAATCTCACGTCAAGTAGACGCTTCTTGTGGTCCTCTAACTCTGTCTGTAGGTGTATAATAATACATATTATCTGCCAATTAAATCATTTTGTGGTATGGCCTCTTTGAGTCTGTGTGCAACATAGGATCCCAGCAGTTTCTTCCATTTCTTTCGATCTTGTGCTTCCCGGTGCTAACTGAATCCACCTGTCTCTCATAAATCTCTGTAACGTCTGTCCAGTGGTCTATCCCTCGGCAGTTTTTGGTAAATTTGGCTCCAGTCTGGTATTTGTTCTTTCCAACCGCCATCCTTTCTTCAGGTGACATGAACAGCCCACCAGCATTTCAAGATATTTATTCTTTCTATTGTGTCACTTATCTTTCTTATATGTCTGATGTGTAATGTTTTCTGGCTTTGTGTAACCCAACACTGAACTATCCATTCCTCTCTGAGCTACTACAAGTTTTCAAACAACATTCTCATTGAATGTCCATGTCTCACCACTGTAAGATATTACAGATTGTATACATTGGTCATAAAACGTTTTCTTCAGCTTAGCCGACATCTTAAGCTTGTAGCTTGAAGAGCATCTTCTGTAAGCTTGCTAGCCCAATGTAGTGATTCGAAATATTACCGGTTTTATCTCCCCTTTCATATTTACAAGTAGCCTCGGATAAACATATTCTGTGACACATTGCACCTTTGTATTTGCAACACACACACTTTCCTCCAGTGTCAATGTTTGTCATATGTCATGGGTCATGTTGGTTTTGTCATAGTACATTTTTAGACCAGCGTCAGAGTAAACCAACGTAATTTCACTAACTAGTACTTGAAGTTCTTCTATACTATCCGCAAATAGACACATCAAAGAAAGTTTTATATCGCCGTGGTTCCAAGAATTCTAGAACTTGTACAGAAAATTAGAATAGAGATCAACATCAACATAATTTCTGCCCTTTTTGTTGCTCATGAAAACCACACATTGCGTGTTGTACAACCATACAGCGAGACATTCAGAGGTGGTGGTCCAGAGTGCAGTACACACCGGTACCTCTAATACCCAGTAGCACGTAATCTTGTATTGATGCATGCCTGTATTCGTCATGGCATACTATCCACAAACAGCCCTTTTCAATCTATCCCAGGCATGTTCGATAGGGTTCATGTCTGGAGAAAACGCTGGCCATTCTAGTCGAGCGATGTCGTTATTCTGAAGGAAGTCATTCACAAGATGTGCACGATTGTGGCGCTAATTGTCGTCCAGGAAAACGAATGCCTCGCCAATATGCTGCCGATATGGTTGCACTATCGGTCACAGGATGGCTTTCACGTATCGTACAGCCGTTACGGCGCCTTCCATGACCACCAATGGCGTGCGCCAGCCCAACATAATGCCACCCAAAAAAAGCAGGGAACCTCCACCTTGCTTCACTCGCTGGACAGAGTGTTTTAAGGCGTTCAACCTGACCGGGTTGCCTCCAAACACGCCTTCGACGAGCGTCTGGTTGAAGGTATATGCGACACGCATTGGTGAAGAGAACGTGACGCCAATCCTGAGCGGTCCATTCGGTATGTTGTTGGGCCCATCTGTACTGCGCTGCATGGTGTCATGGTTGCAAAGAGGGACCTCGCCATGGACATCGGGGGTGAAGCTGCCCATCATGTAGCCTACTGTGCACAGTTTGAGCCGCAACACGACGTCCTGCGGTTGCACAAAAAGCATTGCTCAACATGTGGTGTTGTTGCTCTCTGTATATTCCCCATGTCCGAACAACATCGCTTTGGTTCACTCCAAGACGCCTTGGCACTTCCCTTGTCGAGAGCCTGACTGTCTAGGCATGGTTGAATTACAGACAACACGAGCCGTGTACCTTCTTCCCGGTCGAATGACTGGAACTGATCGGCTGTCGGACCCCCTCCGTCTAATAGGCGCCGCTCATGCATGGCTGTTTACATCCTTGGGCGAGTTTAGTGACATCTCTGAACAGTCAAAGGGACCATGTATGATATAGTATCCACAGTCAACATCTATCTTCAGGAATTCTGGGAACCGAGGTGGTGCAAAACGTTTTTTGATGTGTGTAGAATAATATCATTAGAAAATCTCAGGTTGTTTAATCTCTTTGTTTTTCATTTCAATTTAAACACTACTTTTTCTAAGGATGCTTAAAAATTTTGGAGATATAGGGTCAATTTATTTTACATCCCTTCCAATGGCAAATTCATTTGTTTCTTCAACAACACTCACATACGCTCTGGAGGTTTTGTATATGTTACATGAATTTTAATATAGCCGTGTTCTGCTGCTTGTTCTGGTAGCGTCTCAAACATAGCTGAGTTACTGATCGGATCGAATCCCTTTCTCAAAATCTATCAAGGCGAGGCAATGAGGTATATGTTACTCACTTGTTCTGTAATTTGCTTTGCATAGTGTGAGGATATGGCCAATCGTAAAAAATCCAGTGCAAAACCCAGTTCACTCAGTGGATTGAATCACGTCAAGTGTAGTGCTCAAGCTAGTAGTCAAAATTCTGATGAAAACCTTGTACAGTAAGACAGTAATGATAGAAAGCTGACGAGGTTGATAGTTCTTTATAGCTTTAGTACTACCTTTCTTATGTATTTGAATTATTTAGGTTTTATTCCAGTATCTTCGCAATGTTCCACTGTCCAAACAACACGAAAATATTTCAGCTAAATGCTTTATAGATTCCTCAACCATCAGCTTTAAAATATATACCTCTTTCAGACTTGAATTTTTTCTGGAGTGCACAAATTTTTTCTTTATGTGGTAATGCTCTTAGGTGATTTTTTAACGATTTTGGGTGCAAGACTGACACAAAAATAAGAACCCATTTTCCAAACATGCCTCGTACACTTGGCTTCATTTTATAGACTGAAATAACAAATTACGAAATATTCTCTATCGTAATAAATAGTAAAAAGATCATCCAATAATTATCATGCAAAATAACGATAACAATGTTCAGTTATGTAGTGGATATAGTGAAGCAACTACATCCGTGTATTCTAGTACCACGAACTGCTGTGCACTGCTGCACTGACTTGCTGATATTTTTATGGTGATGCCAAACAGTTGGCAGCACTTGCGCATAATTGGGTTGAACAGTCACAAAAGTGTACCTCACGTTTCAACTGGGAAAAAACATTTCTGTTGCAGCAAAGACACAGTAAAAGTTAATGTACACAATTGTAGGCACACGTCTTAAAAGGTTATACGAGAGATGACCAGAAACTACGGTTACAAGGCCGTTATTCCTGGAGTTTCGTCTGTTATAGAGAGATATGTAGCGGGCGGCAATTCTGATACACGCGGTTAGCAACTGTGCAGACTTTCAGCCACCTGCCACCTACAGCGCTAGTTGCATGTAAACACAAATGGTGACTAGTTTGAAAAACCGCTCTCGCGATGAAATCCGCTCAGTTGTTCGATTTCTGTGCGCGAAACACATAACCACCACTGAAATTCATCGACAGCTGGTTGAGTTTTTGGAGAGACTGTACACCTACATCTACATACATACTCTCGCAAGCATCATATGGTGCATGGCAGAGGATACCCTTGAACACTACTAGTCATTTCCTTTGCTGTTCCACTCGCAAATTAAGCAAGTTAAAAAAGGTTACCTACAGGGTGATTCAAAAAGAATACCACAACTTTAGGAATTTAAAACTCTGCAATGACAAAAGGCAGAGCTAACCACTATCTGTCTGCGAATTAAGGGAGCTATAAAGTTTCATTTAGTTGTACATTTGTTCGCTTGAGGCGCTGTTGACTAGGCGTCAGCGTCAGTTGATGCTAAGATGGCGACCGCTCAACAGAAAGCTTTTTGTGTTATTGAGTACGGCAGAAGTGAATCGACGACAGTTGTTCAGCGTGCATTTCGAACGAAGTATGGTGTTAAACCTCCTGATAGATGGTGTATTAAACGTTGGTATACACAGTTTACAGAGAATGGGTGTTTGTGCAAAGGGAAAAGTTCTGGACGGCCGAGAACGAGTGATGAAAATGTAGCACGCATCCAGCAAGCATTTGTTCGCAGCCCAGGAAAATCGACTCGCAGAGCTAGCAGAGAGCTGCAAATTCCACAATCAACTGTATGGAGAGTCCTACGAAAAGGAACGTCAACTACCCGAGGCGATGGATCGGCCGCCAGGCAGCCCGTGACAGAGCACTTCATCACTGGCCTCCAAGAAGCCCTGATCTTACCCCCTGCGATTTTTTCTTATGGGGGTATGTTAAGGATATGGTGTTTCGGCCACCTCTCCCAGCCACCATTGATGATTTGAAACGAGAAATAACAGCAGCTATCCAAACTGTTACGCCTGATATGCTACAAAGAGTGTGGAACGAGTTGGAGTATCGGGTTGATATTGCTCGAGTGTCTGGAGGGGGCCTTATTGAACATCTCTGAACTTGTTTTTGAGTGAAAAAAAACCTTTTTAAATACTCTTTGTCATGATGTATAACAGAAGGTTATATTATGTTTCTTTCATTAAATACACATTTTTAAAGTTGTGGTATTCTTTTTGAATCACCCTGTATATTCCTCCATATGAACCCTAATCTCTCTGATCTTATATTTGTGGCCCTTATACGAAATGTACGTTGGCTTCAGTAGAATCGTTTTGCAGTCAGCCTCAAACGCCGGTTCTTTAAATTTTTTCAATAACGCATCTCGAAAATAACGTCACCTTCCCTCCAGTGAGCCCCTCTTGAGTAGCTCAGAGCATCTCCATAATACTTGCATGTTGTTCAGATCTACCAGTAACAAATCTAGTAACCCGTCTCTGATTTGCTTCGATGTCTTCCTTTAATCCAAGCTGGTGCAGATCCCAAACACTCGAACAGTACTCAACAACGGGTCGCACTAGGATCCTATATGCAGTCTCCTTTACAGATAACCCACACTTTCCTAAAATTCTCCCAATAAACCAAAGTCGACCTTTCGCCTTCACTACTACAGTCCTTACATACTAATTCTATTCCATACTACTTAGAAACATTACACCTAGATATTTAATCGACGCGCGCTACTAATACTGCATTGGAACATTAAGGGCTTGTTTTTCCTACTCATCTGCATCAACTTACATGTTTCTACACATAGAGCTAGCTGCCATTCATCACACCAACTAGAAATTTTTTCTAAGTCAGCTTGTATCCTTCTACAGTCACTGAACGACGACATCTTCCCACACACCATAGCATCATCAGCAAAGAGCCACAGACTGCTGATTAACCTGTCTGTCAGATCATTTATGTACATTAGTAAATAACAGCAGTCCTGCCACACTTCTCAGGACACTCCTAAAGATACCCTCGGTTCTGTTACTTAAGAAGTCTTCGAGGCACTCACATGCAGGTTGGAGCAGAGGAAACGCATGTTTTTCACTATTGAATGACTGGGTCATGGTTTGATGAAAATAATAAAAACAAGCATTAAGTGATCGATTTTTAATGCAGTTTTGAAATATACATACTTTAATTAGTTTCGAAAAATAATGTCTTGGAGATGACGCCTTTCTTGCTGGATACAAATTTGGATCCTCTCCCGAAAGTTACACATGGCTCCCTGCAACATTTCATTCGGCACGGCTTCAATTTCCTGACGAATGGAATTCTTTAGGTCATCGATTGTGCGAGGCTTGTTCATGTAGACTTTTGATTTTAAATATCCCCACAAAAAGAAGTCGAATATCGACAAAGTGGGTGAGTGAGGGGGCCAGTAAACATCACCATACCTCGAAATACCATTTACTGGGAACATTTGTCGAACCACTTCCGTGGATGCTCTCGCCGTGTGAGCTGTGGCACCGGCCTGCTGAAACCATATTTCTCTCATGTTCACTTGACCCCTTTCAAGTTCTGGACAAAGAAAGTTGTTTAACATTTTAACGTAGCGCACTGATGTCACAGTAACTTTAGTTCTTTCCTCTTCAAAAAAATAGGGTCCAACAATCCCCATCTTTGAAATCCAGCACCACACTGTTACTTTTAAACTGTGGAGAGGTCTGTGGTGTAATTCGTGTGGGCTCTCCGGCGCCCAATACCGACAATTTTGAACATTGAAGCCTACATGAAAATGTGTTTCATTACTCGTGAAGACTGTAGCATCTGAATCTTCCATAATAATTTCGTCCATTACGTAACAAAACTCTCTGCGCTGCACAAAATCCCCTTCACTATGCTGCTGGACGATCATTATCTTGCACGGGTGAAACTTAAGATCATTATGTAAGATGCTGTGAAGCGAACGACGTGACATACCCAGCGCTACAGCCTGTTATCAAGTCGATCGTTTCGGACTAGCAAGAACTGCCGTTCTTACTCGGTCAACATTTTCTGGAGTATGAACTGATGAACTGAATGAAAAGACCAGGTGGTTTCTTTTTCATCACAGATCCAGTACTTACAAACGCTGCAACCCATCAGAGTACAGTATTTCGATCAGGCACTGCACCTCGACGTCTAACTCTAAAATTTTGACGGAAAAGACGTTGCACTGGCTCTGAGCACTATGGGACTTAGGACGTTGCACTGTGACTACGGAATTGTTGTTTCTAAAGTACTGCTTGACAACGAACACACGATGCTCTTACGTTCCAACTCTCCATAGCGACTGAAACTGCATTGTATGGGCAGTCTGCCAACGTTCATTCAAGGTCAATACCCCCTCTCGTCGCCACGTACTAGCGGTTCAAAAAACATGCGTTTCCACTGCTCCATCCTGTACTTTGGGACCTATTCTGTAAGCTTGTACCTCCGTTAACAGGTGGCAATATGGCACCGTGTCAGATGCTTCATGGAAATCTGGAATCCTCCTGTTGCCCTTCGTCCATAGTTCGCAGGATCTTACATGGGAAAAGGTCACGAGCAGTGTTTTCTAAAACCGTGCTGATTTGTGGACAGAAGCTTTTCTTTCTCAAGGAAATTTATTACATTCGAAGTGAGAATATGTTCAAGGATCCTGGAGCATACAGATGTTAAAGATATTGGTCTGCAATTTTGCGGGTCCTTTTTTCTACCCTCCTTATGTAAAGGAGTCACCTGCTCTTTTTTCCAGTGGCTTGGGACTCCGACACAGGGCGAGAGATTCGCGATAAATGCGAACTCAGTCTCGTCAACATGTCGCAGGTGGGTGTCAAAAGTTTGTGGCCGGTACGGAAAAGGTCACCGCCATCGATGAGGATTGTAGTGGTCGACCCAGCACAGCATCAACAGAACAGAACACAGCTCGCGTGGACGAGCTAATGCAAGAAAACAGGATCATCACGTTACGGCATATGACGAGGATTGGGAAAGTCGTTCGGAAGCGTTCGTCACATACTACCTTCTGCAGTACCACAAGTTTGCTCCCAGTGGGTTTCATGAAACCTGACCAATGAGTATAAGGAGAAGCGCATGGGGGCAAGTCTGCTACTTCTGCAGCGGTTTTTCATGAAAGGAAACTGATTTCTTTACTGATTGTCAAAGGTGACGAAACAGCGATCCACCACTACATACCCAGCAGTAAGCAGTCGTAAGCGGAATGGAAACACCCCTCTTCTCCATTCACAAATATGTTTAAGGTGACGCCATCTCGAGGAAAGGCGATGGCCACAATATTTTGGGACAGTGCAAGTGTCATACTCGTGGAGTTTTTGAAAAGAAGGAAGATAGTGACTTCTCATTAATATTGCGAGACCTTGACATGAATGCACAAATCAATCAGGATGGCACGGCCTGGACGTGACCCTCCTTTACGACAGCGCGAGACGTCATTCAGCCAAGAAGAACACCACGTTGTTGAAGTAGTTTCATTCGGACTTCACCATACCGCCAGGATCTCGCGCCACACGACTTTCACATTTTCATCACTTGAAGAAGTACCTACGAGGCCAACGATTTGCTTTAGATGAGGATGTAAAACACTTCGCGATGACGTGGCTCAACATGCAAGGACAAGATTTTTACCAGGAAGATACATTCAAACTCAAACTGCGGAGTGACAAGTTCCTAAACTGAAATGCAGTCTATGTCGAAAAACAACCTATTGTATGTACTATCACTTGACTGTGTTGGTAGCATGAAATAAAAAGTTTCTGATCAACACTCATATGCATGATCTGTCAGTAAATATAACAGATGATTCAAAAAAAGTTCTCTTCACAAATGACACAAGTGCTATTGTGAAAGACGTGGACTATAACACAAATGATGTAGCTAACAGCGTAATTCGTAACAGCAGCATGTAGCTTCTAGAGAAGAGATTAACGCTTAACTGCAACAAAATGCAGTTCATACAGTTTCTGACATGGAACTTTTGAAAAAGCCAACTTTTATTTTCCCAAGGTGGTCTAACAGTGAGTGAAGTCGATCATTTTAAATTATTAGGAATGAGGGTAGATGGGAAGCTTTCTTGGAAGAACATTCAAAGACAAAAAAAAAAGAAAGAAAACGATGCACCACGAAGGAACTATACGTATGAGACGGAAATCGGTAGATGTTGTGTGCAAGTACAGACAAATAAATGATCAGACGATTCCGATTTCAGAAAAAATGGCTGTTTTATTCAAGAGAAAGAGCGTCTCAAATTAAGCAAGTCTGGCCGATATGCAAGAAGCTCTTAAGTGACAGAATTGTTGGATGTCCTCTTGAGGGATATCTTGCCAACTTTTGTGTAATAGGCGCAATAGATCATCAAAATTCCTAGCTGCTTGGAGGGCCCTGCCCACAATGCTCCAAACGTTCTCAATAGGGGAGAAATCTGGCGACTTTTCTGGCCAAAGTAGAATTTGGGAAGCAAGAATATAAGCAGCAGAAACTCTCACCGTGTGTGGGCGGGCGTTATCTTGCTGAAATGTAAGCCCAGGATGGCTTGCCGTGAAGGGTTTAAAATATCGTCCTCGTACAGCTGTGCTGCCGCGGATGTCAACCAAAGGGGTCCTGCTATTACATGAAATGGCAGCCTCGAGCATGACGCCTATTTGTCAGGCCGTATGGCGGACTACAGTCAGATTAGTGTTCCACCACTGGCGGGAGCTTTTCCAGACACATCTTCACTTGTCACCGGGCTCAGTTCAAAGCAGGACCCATCACCGAAGACAATTCTAGTGCAGTCAATGAGATTCCACGTCGAAGTTTCTGGAAACGCCCCGGACAGTGGTGGGATAACAGTCTGACTGTCGCCCGACAACCAGGAGTGATGGTCTGGGTTGCCACTTCTTTTCGTAGCAGGACGCCTTTGGTTGGCATCCGCTGCACCCTTACGGCACAGCTGTACGAGGACGATATTCTGCGCCCCTTTTGTTCCCTTCATTACAAGCCATCCTGGGCGAAATAATGCCCGCACGCACACGGCGAGAGTTTCTGCTTCTTGTCTACTTTGGCCAGAAGGTCGCCGGATCTCTCCCCAGTCGAGAACTTTGGGAGCATTGTGTGTAGGATCCTCCAATCAGCTTGGGATTTTGACGTCCTAACACGCCAGCTGGAGAGAATTTGGCACAATATCCCACAGGAGGACATCCAACAATTCTATCAATCTATGTCAAGCCGAATAACTCCTTCTCCAGCAAGGATTTAAAGTCACTTACTCTTGTAAAAAAAAGGTGTGCATTCTTCAGGAACACACATTTTCAATAACTTGCCAGCAGCAATAAAAAGCGTAACAACCAATGAAATTTAGTTTAAGAGAAACCTAAGGGATTTATTGGTGGCCAACTCCTCCTACTCCATTGATGAATTTCTCAGTAGAACCAGCTGATGTATGTATATGTACAATACAACTTCTGCACCATTTTAGTGCACTAATGTGTTTATTACCTCATACATAAATAAAACTTTTTTCATTTTAAATTCGGTGCATTAGTGTTTGTAAAATGATTCTTTCATATAGTGTTCATTTAAAAAAATGACGATCATTCCACTTGGGACATGTGGAATGGTACATTAGCTTATTTATTTGAGTTGTAAATATTTATCATGTATTATTGTTTTTCTGACATGTTCTACATCCTGGAGGACCCCCTCATTGTAGATCAATTGGAATGAAAGTAAATCTAATCTAAGCTAATCTAATCCTTGCATATGGACCAGAGGTGGACCTACATGTTGACTTGCTCAATCTGTGAAGCTCTTTCTCTTGAATAAATCCTCGATTCTGTCTGAAATAGTAATGTTTGTTTGTCTGTTGTTTGGGAAGCACCCTCGAAATCAAATAAGTCTGATTCGACACTACTTGACTTTGACGTCGCCAATTCGTCCTGAGAAAAAATGATGAATATCTGAACAAACAGTAATTTAAACGACCGAAATATGAGTTAAAATATTAACATTGAATGAGTGGTGGATTTTTTTTCATATCATTTTCAAACGTGTTTGTGCATGAAATTTCTGTTATAAATGGATAAATAAATGGCTTAACAAATTCTTTAGTTTCCTACTCTATTTGCTCTCACTTTTACCTAGGCTTGTTCAAACGATAATTATCTTTCTCAGTTAGCCGTTGGTCGATTCCATCAACGTAGCCTGCCTGTCATTTCAGCCGTTAATTGTTAAAAAACTAGTAGTAATTATATTTAAAGCATTAGCATAGTGATTTTGTTTATAACCTCTTCCTGTGTATATATGGCTAGATTACAATTTTGGTAACTGCCAGTGCTATTTTGTTTTTATCTTTGATCGCTATTTCCATAGTTGTGGAAAGTCATGGTACAATGAGATAGATTGTAATAAAACATTTTTTCGCTAAACGTTTGTGGCGAATCAACGACGCAGACAACGTCCGCCACCTTGTCAAATTTCCCGTCAAACAAAATTTCTCGCGATACGTCAGACACGCTCTATACTTGACAAGCACGTCAAACAGCACCGTACACCGTCAAATATTTGGCAAGCATAGTTAAGTTTGGCAAAATTTTTGATGGTTTACGGAGGACTTAAAGGCTTCTAGAATCATTTTCCGTTCCTCTTGAGACCACTTGCGCAGGTAAATAAAATAAACTAATAATTCGTAAATCAAACGGAAACTAGAGTGACTGACATTATTATCGAATATTTTGTATATGTGAGGCGTAATTATCACAGAGGACGTCTATTTATTCCATGATGCTCAGAGTACATAAGTCACATTTGTTAGTGAGGGAAATGCTTTTCAAGAATAATCGCCTGATAACACCGACAGGAGTGTTCGACAAAAGCGAATAACGAGATCTCTTGGCCTTCGATTTTCATTACAGACAAAAGTAAGTCCAGTGCTTGAGTACAGACCACGTCCATACCAGTTTAGGAAATTATATGTAGTACTAACACACTCTTAGGAGGGAAATCTGCTACTCAAGAGCACAATATATCTTAACGTGAAACTTGTATTAGTTTATTGTAGGAGTTACATAAATGGCGGAAGGAATACAGGCTGCGAACGAATCTATCAGAAATGGCAGATCCAACGGCGGAGCAATATGCACAATATATGGACGTCGTCCCCATTACGCCTACTACGTCATACACCAAATACCACATATAATCTAGAAATACGCTAGATTTCGTTATTAAGTCGAAATAAATTCTAGGAAAACCTACAAACGACCACAAAATTATAATTTAAGCTATCAAACCCCCAAGAGAAACAGTCGTTCGGCGCACTACATAGGCTTCTACGGAATTAGAGTAGTCAATAAACTATGGCTGCCACAGCATAGACCTACAGAATATCATTGCTGTTCACTTCCCCCCCCCCCCCCCCAAAAAAAAAACGGTTGATGCACATTACCACATCCTCAAAATAGTTTACGTATTTAAAATGTTAGAAACTGGTGGTAGTAGTCCCACAGGAAGCTGTTGCTGCTAAACCAAAGTTGCAACTAGCTACTCCAATGTTTCATCTTATATTGAACTTCCAACGATTTATACAGGAATCTGAGATTTGTGAATGAGACTCCACATTTAGTGAGTCTAATGGGTGGAGATAGAGCCACCATTTCCGATTCCAAAGAATATGATTAGAAACGAACACACGACGAATAAAGAAATACGAAATCCCTCACATTCAGTAAGACTGCTGAGAAAGAGTTTCGAATTTTATTTTTTAAGAAATTGCTTTTCGCTTCCTTCCTCCTTCCCCTTCTGTGCCACACAGACAGGCGTATCAATCTGTATCAGTTTGAAGCCAGAACATGTACATAGTTGGTAACAAGTGTACACGGAATCTTTTGTCGTGCACTGTTTCGTCGTTCACTACTGTTCTTGCAACAGTAAATTCAGATGCCTCTGGATCTAAAAGCTTTCCGTAGCGTTGCAACTTCAGTTCGCCATTTTGTCGCCGAGTTATCAGCCAATACCAGAAGGGGGAAAAATATATATGAATATAGAAACGATTCCTATGTATGTGAAAGATACCTGCTCGACACAAAATACGTATAAATGTCATACAAACTATTCACATACTCACGCACAGTGTGTCGGAGAAGCCCCTATATTCCCACCTTCCCCACGTAAAACAGTATACTGTATATTGGAGTATGTATTCAGTGGATTTGTATGTGCACCATCGCGCGTTAAACAGAAATCTGTCCCCACGTCACTGACATCTTGCGGAGCATCGCCGGCGTTGTGCTTCGAGAGGCTTTCTCAACACTTGTGCCATTTTTTATTTATCTTGTACATGAGACTTAATTATTCCACAAATCTGTTTAAATTTGGTAATATATTTTAAGTAGTACTTGAAGGTCCACTGTTCTTTTCCTGTACTGATTTCATTGGAGACTGCTCCTTTGATAGAGCAGTAGCTGCACATGATTCCTCTCACTTCTTATTGTTGAGCGTTGTGGATTCTTGAACATTCTGTACATTGTAGGCAGCAGGTACATGTAGCAGCATTAGTATGTTCGGTGATTAATAAAGGCTGTTTTGCAACAATTTCGAGTTATTTTCTATGAAATTGTGCTTCATTTCCTTCACCCTTCTCCTTCTATGCGACTAATGTGAGTCCCCCACCCCACTTTAGATCCTATGTAGGCTCTTGAGAGGCTTTGCTAATGCCTCAATGAAAGAAGATTAAAATTTAACGTCCAAATGATGACAAAGTCATTAGCGTACTTTCTCGGATTGCTGCAAAGTGGGAAGAGATATTGGATCTGAAGTTATCAAAGGAACCATCCTGGCATTTGCCTTAAATGAGCAATGAGAAACAGGAAAACATGAGTCTGGACACGTCCGAAACGGAATTTGAGTACCAGTGCTGCCGAACGCGTCCCGAGTTCGGTGTCCTATCCACCGCGCCACCTATGTCGGGACGAGTATCCTGAGGAACGGACCCAAAATTCCTGTTATACCAGCTAATTCAATTGCTTAACTTCTTAATACCTGAATAAATTTCTTCGTGGAAGGAAGAAAACAAAAATCAAGTCGCTCTAGAAGTGCCATACTCAGGCCGTGGCAGCACATGTCAGAAGCATTGGTAGTTTCATGTAGAATCTGCACTTACCAACACTGGCGCTCAAAACCAATTAATCTTACACTTATTATAGTCGCACTGATATTCTGTTCGTGACGCCTGATGTTATACGGGGTTAAGCCCCTTTTACATTTGCAACATTCTTAAGTCAATCGACTGCTTGTGGCGGATGAGTTTACTGCAGTGCCCGTGGCATATTGTTCCGGTACTGAGTTCCGTCTGTCATGAATGGTCATTCTTGTTTACAAGTCAGTGCTATAATTGCTTGTGTTGTGAGCTGTCTGCTATGCAATTTGGTACCACACCTGTGACAGGGAGGTTATGAGGGGCCATCCTTCTTACAAAACGTCGAAATACAGTTACAAATGGTTCAAATGGCTCTGAGCACTATGCGACTTAACTTCTGAGGTCATCAGTCGCCTAGAACTTAGAACTAATTAAATCTAACTAACATAAGGACATCACACACATCCATGCCCGAGGCAGGATTCGAACCTGCGACTGTAGCGGTCGCTCGGCTCCATACTGTAGCGCCCAGAACCGCACGGCCACTCCGGCCGGCACAGTTACAGAATTAAGGAACTAGCAATGACAATAGCTTATTTCTATTGATTTCACTGTGAGTACTTCGTGTAACATTATTATATGAAAAAAAACACTTATTTGGCACTTGTCTCACCAGCCTAAAATTGCACCCTAGGTTTTGGGCTGTTAGCGCATTTTCTAGCGTTACTGACATGGATATGTTGTGCTTAATCATATGTTTATGTCTGCATCATTCCGTCAAAGTTCAGTTTGTCAACACTGCCACAAAACGGGCTAATTGCTCAAAACAAAGGTTGCAATAATGAATAATTAGTGAAACAAGCAGTAAATAAATTACAACAGGAAAATTAATGACAGTGGGAAAATTCATAGTGGAAAGCACAGTAAATTCACCACACCTCTGAGAATACTGGTAGTACAAGGGTGCGCACAGAAAGAAAGCAGGCCATCCCTGTGCGAGGTGACTTGACGCAGTGCAGAAAATATCCCCTTGTTATCTAATGAGGCAGCACACATTGGCCACGACGAGCGCGCATAATCGAGTTGTTCTCCTTGCAATCTATCTGAAACGATTTTACAGAATCTATTCAATAAAACAATTTATTTTTACATTGCTTACAGCACATGGCGAAATGCCCGTCATCTCCCTAATAGTCATAATTATTAAGATATTCTCATTGAAAGACCCTGCGCAAAATTCAACAAGTTTGAAATGAAAAATAGGAGTCGCTAAGATTTTGATTGCGGTGCATATTACAATATATATTGCCGCAAAATTTAGATAAGATACTGAATTTTTGTTTATACATCGGAAGTGGTCTCTATCTGCCTCCAATCTCGAGAGAAATGGGTTTTATGTAGCGGATTCACTTCCGATCGCACTCGCATGACAATGCCTCATACCTACTATACTGTTTGAAATCTGGAAACGAGATTTTGGCAAATGATAGCACGCAAAGAGGAGAGTATTTTGCCATATGACTAACATACAAAACTGTCTTATCTATGTCGATATAGCCGAAGCTATAGTTTTAATTTTTTTCACTCTAGTACCGTGATTTTTTAAAAATTTATCGACAGCTAGTCAAAAGAAAATTTGCTAGTATGAAAGTAAACTTGACATTTCTTCTCATATGTTACAGCAAACCGTCACAATGGTGTTTTCTGTAAGGTGTTGACCTCTCTGGTCGCCGGTGGCTTGCTTACTACGATACACTGTTGCAACAGCTATTGAAATGTGAGTGTGCAAATCATACAGTGTTTTAGCAACAGACGCAAAATTAAGCCTGCCAATAAGAGAATGTAACTTTTACTGATAACTGACGATGCTTCTTCAAATGAGAAAAGATTGACAATTCAACCAAAAATAAATCGCTAATTTTGTTGCAATTTGGATGGAATGCTGTAACCCATTGTACTTTTATTAGGGAACGACTGGAATGCAAACTTGTCAAATAATGTTCTCCCTATTCTTCTTCTGGGAAATATGGAAAATAATTCACAGCAAATGGTGTACCATGTCTTTGTTCCTATCCCCATTCAGAGTGATGAACTTTTTGACCTTAATTACCTTTTGATGTGTTAAAGATGGACTAAATATTTTATAATCTATTTTGAAATTAATGAGTTGTTTCAAGCGGTTCATAAATAATAACTATAATGTTTTTGCAACCTCGTTATTCGCAGATAAACAGGCATCAAATCTGCGTAGTAGTACTGACCCAACGATACTCTTTCGTAGCTCTGAACACACTGGCGACTTGCAGAACCTTGCCAGCTATCCGTCAAAGCCAATAGCAACTGATGAAGTAAGGGATGTACATTTGTAGTAAGAAGATTCACTCTCTCAGTCTGTACAGGCTGGCCTGGGAACGGAAATATTGTACACTATCTGCTGTACCTTTTCATGTATCAAAGGTAACTGAAATACAGAAATAAAAATCCTTTGGTAAGTTTGTGTCCCAGCTGTTCAGTGGCAGAGAGATACTGGGTTACAGTATTCCCTGGAATTGCATCAAAATTGACTATTTATTTTCATCTGACTTGTTAAACATTTTTTTCCCCTTCAGGGACGTCTATTCAGTGACAGGCTTTGAGTAATGCATATGGTACATTTATCTAGAGGCCACATGAGATTTTGCTGCTTCTGCCAAAACAAAACAGAAACTGAACACGGAGATGACTGATGTTGCAGCAAAAAAACCATTACAGTGCCAGAAATACATGATAGGACCATTGCGTGAATGGCAGGTGTGTGAATACGAACTACCACACGAGCTTGTTCTTCTGATTTTACGGAAACAATTTGGAAAAAAAAATATTTGCATTATCACTGTACGCATTGACAAACTATCTTTCCATTTATGCGAATAATCATTAAGTTTTTTTTTCAATTTTTGTTTTGTTTTGACAAAAGGAGCCACTTTAATGTGGAAACTAAATAAATATACCATACGTGTTACTCAAACCTCGTTAATTCTAAAAAAAAGTAAGATGAAAATAAATCATCAATTATAATTCCCGCAGAATTCATGGTGTATCTTCACAAATAAGCAGCTGGGTCTGAAGCTTACCATAGGACTTTTTTTTCTACACTTCAGTTACGAGTAAAAGCTACATTTTTCTCGTTGACAGGTTTAATTTTCGTTGTTTAGTCAAAACGCAGCATAATTTACACAAACTCACCTTGCAATAGCTATTGTAACAGAATATTCAAACAGCGTGTCTAATTTAACAAGCATTTGCCGACCAGAGAAACCAATATCTTACCAGAAAACCTCATACTCGCAGTTTTTGAGTGATATAAGAGAAGAAATTTCACGTTTATTTTAATACTAGCAAATTCTCTTTTCACCAGCTATCAATACTCGTTTGAAAGTAAAATTATATTAAAACTTTCGCTTCGGCTATGTCGACGTATACAGGGTGTTACAAAATGGTACGGCCAAACTTTCAGGAAACATTCCTCACACACAAAGAAAGAAAATATGTTATGTGGACATGTGTCCGGAAATGATTACTTTCCATGTTAGAGCTCATTTTATTACTTTTCTTCAAATCACATTAATCATGGAATCGAAACACACAGCAACAGAATGTACCAGCGTGACTTCAAACACTTTGTTACAGGAAATGTTCAAAATGTCCTCTGTTAGCGAGGATACATGCATCCACCCTCCGTCGCATGGAATCCCTTATGCGCTGATGCAGCCCTGGAGAATGGCGTATTGTATCACAGCCGTCCACAATACGAGCACGAATCGTCTCTACATTTGGTACCGGGGTTGCCTAGACAAGAGCTTTCAAATGCCCCCATAAATTAAAGTCAAGAGGGTTGAGGTCAGGAGAGCGCGGAGGCCATGGAATTGGTCCGGCTCTACCAATCCATCGGTCACCGAATCTGTTGTTGAGAAGCGTACGAACACTTCGACTGAAATGTGCAGGAGCTCCATCGTGCATGAACCACATGTGTCGTACTTGTAAAGGCAGCACAGGTAGAGTATCCCGTATGAAATCATGATAACGTGCTCCATTGAGCGTAGGTGGACGAAACTAAAATGACCTCTAACATGGAAATTAAGTGTTTCTGGACACATGTCCATATAACATCTTTTCTTTATTTGTGTGTGAGGAATGTTTCCTGAAAGTTTGGCCGTACCTTTTTGTAACACCCTGTATAAGAAAGTTACGTATGATTATCATAGGGCAAATTACTCTCCTCTTTGCGTGCTATCAGCTGGTAATTCGATGTCTCAAAAGGTTCTGGAGGTAGGAGGTACGCTATGAATATTTCATTCTCACACACGTGCGATTGAAGTAAACGTTCTACACAAAATCCATTTTCTCCAGAACGCATAGGGAGACCTCCTCCGATGCCTAAATAAAAACTGAATACCTTAGCAAAATTTAGAATATGCACTAAAAGCAAAACAATAGCGACCCATATTTTTCATTGCACACTTTTAGTATTCCTTTCAGCATCTTACGTAAGTGCAAATATCGCAATAAGTGTGACCATTAGCGAGATAGGCATTTCACCATGAAGCTGACATATAAAGCTATACGTAATAAAAAAACAAAAATATTTTTTTCAGTGAACAGTTTCTGTAAAATCACGTGAGAAAGACTGCAGTGCAAACGGAGCACGCGTGAAGTTGTACTCTTAATGACATTGCTGCCCCTCTACCAGCTGGCTACCCAACGTTAACTGTGCGCACCCGTGGGTGCATATAGCTGCGCTGTACAGCGCGGCGAGTCTGCACATGTAGAGGGTGTTACAAAAAGGTACGGCCATACTTTCAGGAAACATTCCTCATACACAAAGAAAGAAAATACGTTATGTGGACATGTGTCCGGAAACGCTTACTTTCCATGTTAGAGCTCATTTTATTACTTCTCTTCAAATCACATTAATCATGGAACGGAAACACATAGCAACAGAACGTAGCAACGTGACTTCAAACACTTTGTTACAGGAAATGTTCAAAATGTCCTCTGTTAGCGAGGATACATGCATCCACCCTCTGTCGCATTGAATCCCTGATGCAGCCCTGGAGAATGGCATATTGTATCACAGCCGTCCACTATACGAGCACGAAGAGTCTCTACATTTGGTACCGGGGTTGCGTAGACAAGAGCTTTCAAATGCCCCCATAAATGAAAGTCAAGAGGGTTGAGGTCAGGGGAGCGTGGAGGCCATGGAATTGGTCCGCCTCTACCAATCCATCGGTCACCGAATCTGTTGTTGAGAAGCGTGCGAACAATTCGACTGAAATGTGCAGGAGCTCCATCGTGCATGAACCACATGTTGTGTCGTACTTGTAAAGGCACATGTTCTAGCAGCACGGGTAGAGTATCCCGTATGAAATCATGATAACGTGCTCCATTGAGCGTAGGTGGAAGAACATGAGGCCCAATCAAGACATCACCAACAAAGCCTGCCCAAACGTTCACAGAAAGTCTGTGTTGATGACGTGATTGCACAATTGCGTGCGGATTCTCGTCAGCTCACACATGTTGGTTGTGAAAATTTACAATTTCATCACGTTGGAATGAAGCCTCATCCGTAAAGAGAACATTTGCACTGAAATAAGGATTGACACATTGTTGGATGAACCATTTGCAGAAGTGTACCCGTGGAGGCCAATCAGCTGCTGATAGTGCCTGCTCACGCTGTACATGGTACGGAAACAACTGCTTCTCCCGTAGCACTCTCCATACAGTGACGTGGTCAACGGTACCTTTTACAGCAGCAACTTCTCTGACGCTGACATTAGGGTTATCGTCAACTGCACGAAGAATTGCCTCGTCCATTGCAGGTGTCCTCGTCGTTCTAGGTCTTCCCCAGTCGCGAGTCATAGGCTGGAATGTTCCGTGCTCCCTAAGACGCCGATCAATTGCTTCGAACGTCTTCCTGTCGGGACACCTTCGTTCTGGAAATCTGTCTCGATACAAACGTACTGCGCCACGGCTATTGCCCCGTGCTAATCCATACATCAGATGGGCATCTGCCAACTCCGCATTTGTAAACATTGCACTGACTGCAAAACCACGTTCGTGATGAACACTAACCTGTTGATGCTATGTACTGATGTGCTTGATGCTAGTACTGTAGAGCAATGAGTCACATGTCAACACAAGCACCGAAGTCAACATTACCTTCCTTCGATTGGGCCAACTGGCGGTGAATCGAGGAAGTACAGTACATACTGACGAAACTAAAATGAGCTCTAACATGGAAATTAAGTGTTTCCAGACACATGTCCACACAACATCTTTTCTTTATTTGTGTGTGAGGAATGTTTCCTGTAAGTTTGACCCTACCATATTGTAACACCCCTATATACCTATGTTGTTATTTATGTGCAGTAAAGGTTTCTTTTCCTTTGTACGTGTGTTGTAAATCCTAAATAATCATTAAGTTTCGGATGTCTGGCCTCACTTGTCGAAAAATACTACTAGGAGAAATTTCAAAGCATCATGCAACCTTTACAACGTGTCACGAAAACAAAGCAAACCATTTAATAAACATTAAGAAGAGGAAAAACCCACAAAATCCATTGCTACAAAATGAGTGAGCATGGCAAGAACTGGCTAAATTCCAGTATTACAGCAGACGACATCAAAAACTGTTTATTTGTAAAAGTTAGTCTCGATTGCATAGGTTACACAATTCACAATCACCAGTTTCTGCTGTTGCCATCTTCTGATCTGTTACAAATACAACAGTGGTAGTGTCAGAAACACACTGCAAATAGCTGAAGCTACAAAAGGCCTATGAATACACAAGAAAAAATAAAATAAAAAATAACAGAACCAACAGCCATGTACACTACATATACCATAAAATATTCTGATATAAGTATCAACATCAATATCTGCAAGGGTGGTTTGGTAAGTGTGGTAAATGACCATGAAAGAATGGAATATTTTTGTCCACCTTCATGGTTGGTGAACTAGATTATTCCAAGGATCGTATAAAGAATTTCAACACTGTACAGAATACAGTTCATTCTTTAACAGCATCTAAATTTGTCACTGCGTCGATTGACACTGATAATAGAGAAAACTGAGTTTCGTACTATTATTAAATGTGTTCATTTGAAAGGATGGACTGCCGCACAAATCAGAACTGGATGAAGTTCATACAGACTCTGAATCCATCATTGAAGACCATTTACTTTCAGATTAATGAATTTAGACGTGGTCGGGCAAGCACTGAAGATGAAGTCTGCTCCAGCCATCCAATTTATGTCACCACAAAGGAAATTATTGACAAGCTATGGTAATGCAAGATCACCAAACAGAAATATGAGATTGCTGAGACTTCAGACATTTCAACTGAGTGACTGCATAATATTGTGAACGGAGAATTGTTTGTGAAGAGGGTGTGTGCGAGATGGGTGCTCAGTCGACCAAACTCACATTCGACACAACATTTCAAAACAATGTCTGGCGATGTTCAATTGCACTCTGCAAGACTTTTAGCACCGATTTGTGATGAAACCTGGATTCATCATTACACATCACAGTCAAAACAATGGGCAAAGGCAGTGAAAGTGCTCCAAAGAAGGCAAAGACGAGCTGATAAAGTGATGGCCACTGCTTTTTTGGATTCCCAAGGACTAATCCTCATAGATTACTTGGGAAAAGACAGAACCACTACTGGACCAAGTTTGGCAAGTAAAAAAGTGCTTTTTCATGAGGATAATGCATCATCCGACACATCAGCGATAACAATGGGAAAACGCGTGAATTGTTCTTTGAACTGGTTCCTCATCCACCCTATTTACAGACTTAGTTTTAAGTGACTTCTTCCTGTTTCTTGACTTGAAACTTTGGCTCATTGGTAAGAAATTTTCATCACATGAGAAAGAGATAGTTGCAGTCAATGAGTATTTTGCAGAGTTTGACAGAACCTATTTTTCTGATGGCATGAAAAGGCTGTAGGATCGCTGTACCAAATGCATAGCCATCAAAGGAGACTGTCAAGAAGCAAGTTGAGTTATTTATGAAACAAACATTTTTTCGCTTCTTTACCACACTTATCAAATCACCATCGTATACACTACATACAATTTAAGTGCTGGTATTCTAAACGGTTACAGTGTGTATCTGAGGTGGAATATAGGAACTCACTTGGTATTCACCTAACAGGATGTGGGAAACCGTCTAAAAACCACATCCAGGCTGGCCAGCACACTAAGTCCTTGACCCGGTACCAGCATACCTCCCTGTCCCAGAAGCGGTCGCGTTAAAATTCACAACTACTCGGGTGGGTTTTCTATTCATAACGGATCTGAAAATGGCAATAGCTGAAACCATTAATCATGAATTGTACAACCTAGGTGATCAACATGGACCTTCACACACAACAATCTCATTTACGGACTTTCTGTCTTCAATTGATAAAGTCCCTGTTTCTGCTCTTGTGCAGTTTGCAGCATACTCAGGATTTTGAAACTATACAATCAGTTATCACCATTGCCATGACCGACATACTCACAATGTGATTGGCTGCTAATTTATACCCTGGAATGCGACATGCACCTATCATGAGTTGATTATTTTGATCATAGATTCATTTCTGTAAAATGGCCTTTAGTAAACACTGTGTAATGCCCACACACATTATCTCTCATAGGTTTCCTACACAGCATACACTCAGCTGTGCAGGTAGTGGTATGCTGCAGTGGGCGGTGGTTGCATCCCTGCTGACAGCGGCCGGAGCGCTGTATTGTTACCAGTGCGTGTCAGACAGCCGCGATGAAGAGCCACTGTGTGACACCCAGTTCTGGGGCCAGACGACGCAGCGTGAGCGGCACGACATGCTCACCATATGCCCGAAACATTTCTCTGCCTTCTGCACCAAGGTCGTGGTGATTGGGAGCAGCTACACGCACACGTCGCGTGGTTGCTTCAGTGCCACAGATGACATGGGTGCACGTCTCGGAGAGGGCTGTGCAATAATGCCGCATGACGACATCGAAACCACAGCCTGCTTCTGCAACACACATGCCTGCAATGGCACGGAGTCTCTCCCACTGCCACAGATGCTGGCATATGCTGTCGTTCTGGCAATAGCTTCTGGAATGCTTAACTGAACATTGCACGCACAAGGCTAGTTTTCTGCACTTACTGCGCACCACATACAACACACCACTTTGTCTGCAGCCCTGATGTCTTAGGAGCAGCATACTGACTCTTCTCACTGCAGTATAACAGTACCCTTAACATCTGAAATCTCAACATACCTCGCATTACTTAAGTAAAATGCTGCCCACAATTTACAGACTGTTTAAAAAAAGAAAGGGGATAAAAAACAGACAACAACCAGGCTACTTAAACTGAAGATTACAGGAAAACATATGCGCTTTATGAAGTCACCACTATGTATTTCAAGAGACATTCTAACCATCACTTGGTCTCTCCAAACATTATTTGCCTGTTGTTGGCTTTAGTAGATGCTTACTGCCCATTCAAATGGGACATTACACCATTCAGGCTCATATTCTTAGATTTTTTTCCTGTCATTGACACCTGATCTTTAAGTTCTGTTTTTCTTTGTGTAATAATCTTCAACTCTTTTCACAGGTTCAGTTCTGTGGCTTGAATTTGGCTACTTCCTTTGGCTTTTGATCTCTTAAGTAGCGAAAACATGGACTGCCGTGGTCTTTGAGATCATGGCAGTTTTGCCACTAGTATTCAGTTAGTACAAAATATATGTGATAAACTGGCTAATTGAATCACAAGTTAGTGTCTGTTCATATGTGGTGTCATGGGCAAACTGACTTAAACCTAATGTTTTCAAGATTGACAGTGTGCAACCAAGCATTTATTTTATAATTCTTTTTTATGTTACTGGTTAAAATCTTGCATTATATAATTAGCTTTTTTCTTAATTTATCTTCACATGTGGTCATTGGTAAAGATTAATAAATTTATTCCTTTATGCTGGAAGTCTACAGTGACTATTTCTTTCCATTACACATTACAACATGAACAAGACTGGAGACAAGAAGCATCCTCCTCTGACAATTTTATTAGCCATCAGGTCTTATGATATTGTTACTTTCTGCATAGTCTTAATGCAAGTTCAGATACAAGCAATTACATATCTTTCCATTTTTGCAATGTATGCTACCACTGCACGCTGCACACTAAAGATCTGTAGCTAATTTTCACTGCTGTTCCCCCTACCCCAAAATGCAGCTCTATTCATTTCTGTAAATTGTTTTAAAATACTCTGAATGAAGTTTGATATCTGATGAATTAAAATTTGCACATTGTCTTAGCAAATCAATTTGTACTATAGCATGACTTTTTTTCCTGCAGTATGGTACACAGCCAAATCAGAATATTCACCCTCACACACATTTACTAACTTCTCATTTAAAACAATGCAATATTTGCTAGTTGCTGCTTCTTTCCTCAGTTTCCACCACAGACTTGCCTACCTTGTCTGTAGGCCTTTGGATGACACTTCCAACAGTGTCGAATTTCTGTTTATGATAGCATTAAAGCAGCGTTCTTGCTTTATACATTCCACTACAACTATCTGCTTTGTAACAAACAAATTAATTATTGACAATCACATGTGTTGCATGACATCTACATAAATACACCTGTAGCTGAATCAGTTTCAAATTTTTTGTGTCTCCTTTTAATTTCATTTGAAGTTAGAGCCACTTTAATCCTCAATATCTAAAACACTTTCAGTGAAAATTGATTTAGCAGATCTCTTACACTGTAAGAAATATGTTACTTTGAAGACCTGAACTACCTTTATCACACATATTTATTTAGATAGCGTTACGATGACCCATTAAATATTAAGGATTAATTATTTTGCTTACATACTAATTTAGACAAGACTGAGGTTGAAGTGGTATTTTCAGAATACTTTCTTCAAGTGGCACCACAGCTGGAGGACATTTTGAAACTTATCTTCACCAGCTTTCTTCAAGACTACCACTGACAACTTCTAAATCTAATGAAATAGTTCTAATTAATTAATGGAAAATCTCACATAAAGATGTGAAACAAATACTAACAAAGAGAAAGAGGGGCTGGCCAGTACTTACCTCAGCTCAGTACAGATGATAGATACACAAAACAGAACAGAAAATTTACGTATCCTAGCTTTCGGAACTTTGCTCCTTCATCAGGGAGGAGAAGGGGGAAAAAAGGGGAAGAAGGGAAAGTGGATTCAGTTACTCACAACCCAGGTTATGGAGCAACAGGGGAAAGATAAACAGGGAGGGTAGCAAAGATGGAGGCATGGGTGTGAGAGGAAAGCCAAAGATATTGTACTGTAAGTACTGTGCCAGCTTCAAACCAAAGTGGATGCATACAGTAGTAAAGAGGTATATAGCATAAAGATAAACACAACTGTGTAGGATGAAAAGATGCGTGAATGGCTAGAAGAGGAAAGGGAAAGAGGAGAAGACTGAAGAGCAAATGGGAGTGAGGTTGGTTAACGTAGGTTCAGTCCAGGGGGATGGCGGGATGAAAGGATGTGTTGGAGTGCAAGTTCCCATCTCCACAGTTCCGAGGGACTGGTGTTGGGTGGGAGAAGCCAAATGGCACGTACGGTGTAGCAGGTTCCTAGGTCCCTAGAATTATGCTGGAGAGCATGCTCTGCTATTGGGTATTGGACATCTCCTTGTAAAACATACACAATTCAAGGCAGGGCCACATGTGAAACAACACATCTCATTTTATCAGCTGACATGCCTGCACTGAACAGCCTTTTAAATTGGTATGACAACACCTAAACTGGCTGAGCACATGAATGGGCACAGACGAACTGTCTGCCTAGGAGATGAGGTGGTGCCAGCACTTCTGCTTAAGCTGACGGAGGTGAGGAAGCCAAGTCAATCGGGCATCGAAAACCATGAATGGTACAACGCCGACAGAAGTGCGTAACACACGACTTTGCAGCCAAAAACTGGAAACCGTAGACTACAGCCCATGACCGCGCCTTTTGGATTGTTCCCTGCAGGTGCTGCTCAGCAACACCAGTGCTGTTAGACCAGTAAGACATGCAGAAGTCATCTGGATACAGAGAAGGTGAGGTGGATGACCCTGCAGCTGCTGCTAGACCATTAATGGCCATTAAAAATAGAGACGCACTCAATACGGAGCCCTGCAGGACTCCATTCTCCTGGATATGGGGGAACTATGGGAGGCACCAACTATGACACGGAAAGTATGAAGCGACAGGTAATTGTGGATGAAAATCAGGAGCGGGCCTTGGAGACCCAACTCGTATAATGTGGCAAGGATATGATGTCGCCAGGTCGTGTCATACGCTTATTGTAAATCAAAAAAGATGGCAGCCAGGTGTTGGAATCTGGAAAAGGCTGTTTGGATGGCAGACTGAAGTGACACAAAGTTATCAGTGGTAGAGCGACCCTGGCGGAAGCCGCCCTGACATGGAGCCAGTAAACAGAGAGAGAGAGAGAGAGAGAGAGAGAGAGAGAGAGAGAGAGAGAGAGAGAGAGGCTGCCATTTTCAGAGCATGTCAGTCATCTTATTTTCAAGCAGCAAAAGCCCCCCCCCCCCTTGCCCCTCCACTGTAACCACCCAATTGATTGTCTGGGTGAAAGCAATTCCATCTTACACATGCTATAGGAATTTCCAGTGGTGGATTTTGGTTAATAAAAGCAAAATTCCAAAGCCACACACTAGAGAGCTGCACGCTCCACATTTGACCAGATAAGCCTGATGCTCAAGGGCAGACAGCCATCAGTCTGGTCCCATGTGACTCTGCTCAGTCACATACTTGCATCATGTCTGTTGTCTGGACTCTGGATGTGTGAATAATCAAGCATGACCTGTCTTTGCTGACATATCACCTCACCTCCCCACACTGCACAAACCCAAAGCCAGTGCCCATCTCTCAACACAAAAGCAACATTTCTAAGAACACTTATGTGACACAGTTAACATCATACAATACATTGAAAATAATTCGATATTCATTACAAGCACAGAAAAAGAGACTCATTCCAAACAGAAGATTTATTCTACTTGTCAGTAATAGGAACTACATACACTTTAAACAAATTTAATCCCTGGAATCTAGGAGATGACTATTTGTACAAAGAAAACATACCAAGAATATTATATATTCACAGCTGTAACTTCTCATTTCAAGAAAATTTACAGTTACTGTTGATGAGCAGTAGATCACTGACACAGTCTGTATTTAAATGGTTGTGCCAATTTGTTAACAACGTGCTAGCTTTTTCAAAATCTAAAGCCCTGATCACTAGGTTCACTTGCTGCAGGAATACATAAAATACTTCATGTAACTGCAGCCATCACTGGTAAATCCTTTCCATGCCTGCAAAATCACTTTAACATGCCATCATCTTCAACATGCATTAAAATATAGATACCAACTTCACCTGCAGTGTAGATTATGTTATTCTTCAGTCCTTGAAACAATCTCTCTTTCTGGGTGGCGGTGACTTTATATTTCAAGGCTCTATGTTAACAAATAACAGAGGGAGAGTAATGATAGAGAACTTCATTATAGTGTACCCAAAAAAATAGTATTTTATGTTGATAATATATTGTATGAATTATAATACTTCGTCGGGCTATAAGACACGGCACCATCTTCACAAAAATGATTGCGTTAACAATTGCCTGTAGCACCTGAGAAACTAGTTTATCACACACTACTAAGATTTTCCTGTTTTTCATTTACGTAAGCATATTGAGATCACAGAAAAATGGTCAAAGGAAAGTAGCAACTTTATGTTTGGAAGTAATTACAACCTTCTCACATAGAAAAATAAAAGCTCAGTTTTTAATCCCTTTTAACCCTTTGCATCTCCCATTAACAAATACATATCTATCAGTACAGATCAGTTAGGCTAGTTAATTAAAATTCTATCTTTTCCTCATATCATACAGAAACAGTACTTGTAACTGCAGTAATTTAACACTCTTCACAACCATTTTCATTGACACTGCAGATTTGTCATCAAAACAAAGAAGAATTAATAATTGTAAAATCTTTTTTCTTCTAATTCATCTATGGCCTCTTTAAATAGGTTCAGAATATGCAGATTCTTCCCGGAAGCTCATTACCATATCTCTGTAACCTGTAAGCAGAATTCTCATCTGTCACTAAAACAACAATTCATTATACTTAAAGTGTAAGGACTCTAGCACTGTTCTAGTGTGTACTGACCTATTGTTTCAAAGATGACTTCAAAGATAAGCAGAGATCACTTTTCTACATGCACCATACAATTTGGAGTATTTATTGTTGCTGTGACATTCGGGGCATCATTACACAAAAACCTATATCCGTCAAATGTGTGTAATTGCTGTGTTAATATGAGCAGCACAAACAAGGCTTTCTCGGCTTTCCAAAGGTTTTATTATACTGGTACATGGGTCGGACGCAAAAACATAATCATGCATGTCTGACGAAGTGTTCACCAGTCATGCTCATTTCTATTTCATTTTTAATATTTGCTTCCATCTTTTAATGTCCAGGAATTTAGCTGTAAATAAAACATTATGCACAAGAGACAAACCTGTGTTTATGTAAATTGCTGTAAGTGTCAAATAATGAATCTCACTATGTGAATCAGCCCACAATCAGCTGTTGCAGCAGCCATAACAACAGAAGGTGTTATGTTGTTTCAAACAGCATCAACCTGTTCTTTGACATGTCTGTTGATAGTAGAGGGACAGCAAGACATATGAAACACTGACTTCTCCATAACATGTGCCTAGACCTTCTTGGCAAAGTTCTTTGAAACCTCCACCAGAAACAGCATTAAGAAGTCTCATATTTTTTGCACACATTATGTTGCTGTACTAGTTTTTATTACTGCCTATGTCCTTGACGGAGCTATGTCTGTTATAGCCTTGAGCAACCGGTGAGCAGTGCATGGCAGAGAACAGAGATGCAAAGCCACCAGGCAGGGGAGCCACTGGAGGTATCTATAACCACGAACAGACAAGACAGACGAACAAGTAGGGGACAACAGACACTACGACCAACCAGGACACAACATGAGGCAAGCAAGCAAGAACTGAGGTGATAAATACGGCAAGACAACAACAACAACAACAACAACAACACAGGAACATTCCAAACAACGACAGTAGGTATCTCAACACACTCAACGGGATTGCAGTACAGCTGAGATTCGCACGTGAACTACGGCAAGTATCAAACTACTGGGGTAGCACTGTATCACTTTGCAGCTCCCTAAATACCTGACTGCAGAAAACGCAATTGGCTGCGGACTTCAAGTGGTACAGAGAGTGGCGCACTCGTACAATGAGGCTCACGGTGCAGGCGCGCACCAGAGCACGGAGACCCTTAGTGAGTACCCAGGTCCATACCATCTGTCACGCATTCAACTTCTGCACGTATCGACACCAAGATTGTCAGTGTGGGATTTCATGTAACTATGTATCTTTAAATGAGTTGTTCCCTAATGGAAACACAGTAATGTAGAGCAAGTTATGCATGATGCGTATCCAGTGGACTGGCTGTTTTGTCCACAATCAACAGAAATTTCTTCCATAGTTTGCTTTTTAGATCTCCCCATTTCTTTAATGTCATTGCATCGGTTTCAGTCTTACTACACAGGCTTCATCACACTGCATCATTACAGACACCAACACCACAAATGCTGGCTGTAATTGTACACACATAAAAGACATGTTTATCATCTTTGGAGTTAGACATTCGGTCATGGCTTCTATCCTCAGCCACAACAGCTGATGTGAGCAACCTATCCAGCTAGGCTGTGCTCACCCCGTCTCATTTTGTGCTTGCTTACTCGGTCACGCACGGCTCTACCAGACAGTGCTCATTGTGAACAGACCTCACTGAATAGCACCAGCTCTTCACTCAACGATATAGGTATCAGGAATGTGTAAACATGGGCTCATTTCATTCCCGGCCATATGTGAACTGTATTGACAAAAAATGTGGTTTTGCACTACTGTGCAAGCACTTTAAGAGAGAACAATAATCAGTCACACTTTTTATTCACTTACTCTCCTAGCACAGCTACACATCTAAAATCTCATTCATTCACATATACCAACTTACAATGTTTGCCTTTATTTTCTTAAAAACAGAACTATATTATCAAATACTATCACAATTTCTGCAACAAGAACTTCAATTCATAAAAGTTAACATTTTTAAAAGAGGCCTTCCAAGACAATTCAAGTTAACAACTGTTAAACACAGGATAATCTGAAGCAATTGATTGAGATGTAAAACAACTTTAAGTTGTAAAACAACAATGTTAAGAATTAACGATGATGTTTGGAAAAATTATGTGAAACTGTGTGTGTAGAGAAGTGTAGTTGATGTTTGAGAACCTTCCCCGCCCCTCATCTGATAATAATAAAAATTCCACGTACATTTTTGGAAACATTTCCTGTTGAACCACACTGTATGCACTCACTAACATAACATGAGAAAACAGTTATATGAAAACAAATTACACAGAAATCATCACGTAGACATATCCACAGCACCTGTTAATGATTCTGAAAGTTGGGTCCCATATATAAATCATAAGAAAATATGTTTCATGGTGGTGGCTCAAGTATTTAGAAGTTCACAACAACAAATAATATTTAATATAACTTTCTCTCAAAACAAGTGTTACGTACATTCAAGCAGTGTACTACAACAATATAAAATGAAGCAGTCTTATTTTCATGTAGTAACAACTGCATTTGAATATCATGTATCATATCATATCACTGATATTATTGACCAAATTTTAAAAATCCATTTCTTATGAGGACTATTTACGCAGTACATGTAAAATATCAAATAATGATTCCAACTTCATCAAGCAGTCAAAAAACTACTTGTTACTTGTCATCCAGATATATAAAATTTTCTATTCGTTCATTCTTCTCCTACTTAGCATCTTCATTGCGATCGTGGATGGGAACAGTGTCTTTATTTCGCACATTAGGGTTTAAATGCACATCAAAACTTGGATCATTTTCTGTTGCTATGCGCCCAAGCCAAGAAAATATCATTATAAGAGTAAACAAGCCTATTAAGAAAAGTATAACAGCCATCAAGTAGCGCCGATACAGAGGGCCTGGCTTCTTGTTTCGTAGTGCAGGACCAGACACTGTTCTGAAATAGATGATAAACGAAAATGATGCAAACTGACAGTAAGAAATTTGAAGGAAAGTCACATTAGTATACATACTTAGTGAATCACAAATAATTTGACAGTTTATTCTACAAAATACTAACTGAACTGGTAACTAGCTGTAGTAACAAAAATATAGAAAATAAGATAGTCATCAAAAATTCAAATGTTTAAATGGCGTAGTGCTTACTTACATGCTAAGAGACAAATCATAAATGTCTTATTTCCTGAGAATAATATGTTCTCTTTTATGATGACGCAGCAGAAGTTTATCCTTTAAAAGTTTTGCTGGTACTCAAAGGAATTGTACAACAGGAAAGTATGTCTGAACAAACAGCAAAATGATCACTCCCAAGCTAGCAGTACTTACAGCAGTGAATAGCTTTCTTAATCTCAGAAGGCTACATTAGATCAGAAAAGCTTGATGAGAAGACACATGCCACTACAAATCAGGGTAAACAACAACTTCTCACAATGGTGAAGCATTTCATAATGCCAGTCACCAGCTGGCACGAGAATTGAAGCGATTTCTCTGCATATGTATGAGCTACATAAGCCGTGGTTGGTACAATGGGAGTAACAGTTGTCAGAATTTACAGATATGCAAATGAATGGGCTGAAGGTATTTACACAGAGAGACAAGGTACGAACGAAATCACACATAGTGAACAACAGTGTACAGAAATGATTTATGTGTAGAAACATAATGTACAGGCTATTAAAAATCTTGCTAAAAAAATTGGGGCGGGGGGGGGGGGGGGGGGCAGGTGCTAAGTTACTTGCACCCAGTCTCCAGCATGTCAGTCTATTACAATATAAGGGTACAAATAGTGAATCTACAATATCTACAGTAAACAAAATACTCAGCAACTGTTATAACATGAACTGTTATATGCCATGAGGAGAAAACACTAACATGATACAGGTACTGGAAAGAAAAGTGAAGAGCGAGAGAGGAGAGAAGAGAAGCAAAGTGAGGGGACAATTTGCAATGAGAGAGATTGAGACGGAAGAGAAGAGGACAGGAAGGGGTGGTGACATGGAGAGAGAAAAGAAGGAAACAGGACAGGCGGGAAGGGATGGAGGGAGATGGAGGGAGGGGTGTGTGTGAGGGTGTGGTCAGAGAGAGAGAGAGAGAGAGAGAGAGAGAGAGAGAGATGAAGGGGGGCTGGAGGAAGCAAAGGAATAGTTAGAGAGAGGTGTGTGTGTGTGTGTGTGTGTGTGTGTGTGTGTGTGTGTGTGCGCGCGCGCGCGCGCGCGCGCGCGCGTGCGCAGGCAAAGGTGTAGTCAGTGAGAGAGCTCGTAGGGGGCAGTAGGCAAAGGAGTAGTCAGAGAGAGAGAGAGAGAGAGAGAGAGAGAGAGAGAGAGAGAGAGAGAGGGGTTGGATGGGAGGAGGGTATGCAAAGACGTGGACAGAGAGAGGTTGGAGTGGGGGTGGGTGGGTAGGCGAAGGAGAAGTCAAGAGAGTCATTGGAAGGAAGGGGGGGGGGGGGCGCAGGTGAAGGAGTAGTCGGAGAAAGAAGGTAGGGGTAGACAAATGAGTAGATTGGGTGGGTGCAGATTATGAGACTGAACAGGAAGGTCACCTGTCTTTTCATCAAGAGAGAGTCCATCTAGATCTGGAGTTAGTGAAGTGTACCAAACATTTGATCAAATTATGTAGCAATGGTAAAATCAATACACTGAAAGCAGTACTGATGCCAGGGCGGAGAAAAAATTTGAGAGAGACGTATAAGCATATGTGTCAGCCAGTTTGTAAGTCAAAGGACAGACAAGGGTTCATCTGTGTCAGAAGATACCACCCCCCCCCCCCCTGCCCAGTCTGCCAGGGGTAGGGGTAAAGGAGGAGCCATCAGAGAGAGGTGATGGGGGCAGGGATCACCAGAGAAGGGGCTGGGGCCACCGGAGAGGAGGAGTGAGGCTGTGAGAGATGGGGGTTGGACCACCGGAGGGGAGCACACTGCTGCAGAGTGAAAAATTCTTTCTAGTGTCTAAAATTGCTCTACACTTGTACCATGCCATGTAGTGAGTGCTGAATGTAGACATATTATTGTGAAATTATATATACAGAAAAAAGAAGTGTAAAATGAAACAATTTAAACACTCATAAAAACACTACATGTTACTGTCCAACGGGAGATGTAAAACCATATCCCACTGTACAGTTTCTCCTGGGTGGTCTTGGGTTTAAAAAAATGTGAACTAAATATTATGATAAATTTTATAAAGAACCAACAAGTTATGCCAAGGAAGAAGAGAGAGAACTGCAATGGACATGTTATTCCATGGACTCTTGCACTTCTATGCATGAACTATCGTTCCTTTGTCATTCGCTTATCTTATCTGCTTGGATTCGGACCTAAGAGGACGTTCTTGTGTAAAGCTCATCTTGGTGTACCAGTTAATAATATACGTTGTACTTAAAACCAGAAAAATATAATGATTATTTTGTCAAAAGAATTTGTGAATGCGGTCAATCAATTTGTAAACTGATACCTGGATTGTCCTAAGTAGATATGGGCCTTAACAAAGAATTTTCATTGTTAGGCGCCATCTTAGAAAATCTTTAACATTTTTCTTTTCGCTCATCTATGAGACATGCCGTCGTTTAGGACAATTAACTTTCTTTCGGATCCTATGAGCTCAGCGGACACTGATAATAATTTAACAATTTTTACTTACAGCTTTTCTTTATATAACGAGATAACATCCCAGGCAGAAAAGGTCTTATCACAGGATTCCAGTTCCATTATAGGATATCATTTGTAGATGCTACTCTTGTTATATTGGGGAATCGAGATGAAACCACGATATTAAGTTACGTATTGCAGTAGTTTACATCGAACAGACTTGTGAAATATTCTCGGGTGCAATAAGCACACGACTACTCATGAGCCTGGAATAATACCTGTGGTGTCGGGTAAAGAAGGAAAGGACAATTAATTATCGACGATTACATAACTACCCTGAGAACTGAGCTAGTTTATTAATTACTAATCTGTGTTGGGCTAACTTAAAAAAGATATTGCACTATTAAGAACATTCTTGTGAGTCATTTGCAGAAAAGTGTTTTCAACTGCTACTATTGAGTCATTAAGAATATGATTACATTGGCAGACTACCGTATATTTTTACATATCACTGTTTTTATATTTTTACATTACACCACCTAAACCACGGTTTTAGAGGTATTTGTGTAAATAATAGTAGTATCCTGATCCTTCTTAAAAGTGAGAGGAACAAACACTGAAAACAGGTCATAGGGATGAAAACTTTATGTCCTGGAAATATTGGTCCTAATCCATGGTCAGGGTACTAACCCAGAGGGGTGAGGGAACATGAGGGTACAGTTGGTTGGGGGGGTTAAAGGGACCAGACTGCTATGGTCATCGGTCCCTTGTTCCAAAGACAAAGAACACCCACAGAGAATAAAAACAAGGAACAGAAGAGATCACAGACGATACAGAACAAGAGAAACAGACAAGGACAAGACAAAACGAACTAAAACCACACAGAGTGTGACGGTGGTTGGCCGACCATAGAAATAAAAAAGGAAAAGCCAACCACTTAGAAACACATTAAAAAATCAGTGTAAAATCATAGGCCAAAGGCCAGAATCAACACAAAACAAAAAAATAAAACAGAAACACTCAGATTAAATGATAAAATCCCCCTGCCCGAATAAAACGTAAAACTAAGTCAGCCATAGCGGAGTCGTCTGTTAAAAGGGCAGGGAGCGTATCAGGCAGCGCAAATGTCTGCCTGACCACAGCTAAAAGGGGGCAGGCCAACAGAATGTGGGCCACTGTAAAAGCCGCCCCGCAGCGACATACAGGAGGGTCCTCCCTGCGCAGTAAATAACTGTGTGTCAGCCGGGAGTGGCCAATGCGGAGCCGGCAAAGAACTACCGAGTCCCTGCGAGTGGCTCGCAGGGATGACCGCCACACAGCCGTCGTCTCCTTGACAGCACGGAGTTTATTGGACAGTGTCAGTTGGCGCCATTCCTCGTCCCATAGCGCCAAGATTTTGCGGCGGAAGACTGCCCGCAAATCAGTCTCAGGGAGGCCAAGGTCCAGAGATGGCTTGCTGGTGGCCTCTTTCGCCAGGCGGTCAACATGTTCGTTACCCGGGATACCGACATGACCGGGGGTCCACACAAAGACCACAGAGCGGCCGCAACAGGCGAGAGTATGCAGAGACTCGTGGATTGCCATCACCAAACGAGAACGAGGGAAACACTGGTCGAGAGCTCGTAAACCGCTCAGGGAATCGCTACAGATAACGAAGGACTCACCTGAGCAGGAGCGGATATACTCTAGGGCACGAAAGATTGCGACCAGTTCAGCAGTGTAAGCGCTGCAGCCATCCGGCAAGGAACGTTGTTCGGAACGGTCCCCTAGAGTGAGCGCATACCCGACACGACCAGCAACCATCGAACCGTCAGTGTAGACAATACCAGAGCCCTGATACGTGGCCAGGATAGAATAAAAGCGGCGGCGGAAGGCCTCTGGAGGGACTGAGTCCTTAGGGCCCTGTGCCAAGTCGAGCCGAAGGCTAGGGCGACGAACACACCATGGGGGTGTATGCAAAGTAGCCCGGAAAGGAGGTGGAACAGTGAAACCCTGGAGCCCAGAGAGAAGCTCCTTGACGCGGACCGCTATTGTACAACCAGACCGGGGCCGACGTTCTGGCATACGGACGACCGACCGCGGGAACAGGAGACGATAGTTTGGATGCCCGGGCGAGCTTAGAACATGGGCAGCATAAGCGGCCAGCAAACGTTGGCGTCGGAACCGCAGCGGAGGTACACCTGCCTCCACTAGTACGCTGTCCACAGGGCTGGTGCGGAAAGCACCAGTGGCAAGGCGTATCCCGCTGTGGAGAATCGGGTCCAGCACCCGTAATGCAGATGGGGATGCTGAGCCATAAGCCAGGCTCCCATAATCCAGACGGGACTGGATTAACGCCTGGTAGAGCCGCAACAGTGTAGAGCGGTCGGCGCCCCAGTGGGTGTTGCTCAAGCATCGCAGAGCGTTTAGATGCCGCCAACACGTCTGTTTCAGCTGCCGGATATGAGGCAGCCAAGTCAACCGGGCATCGAAAACCACCCCCAAAAACCTGTGGGTCTCCACCACAGCAAGGAGTTCGTCGGCAAGATATAGCCGCGGCTCAGGATGGACTGTTCGGCACCGGCAGAAATGCATAACGCAGGTCTTGGCTGCCGAAAACTGAAACCCATGCGCTACAGCCCAAGACTGCGCCTTACGGATAGCGCCCTGTAGCTGACGTTCAACAGCTGCAATGCCAGTAGAGCTGTAATAAAGGCAGAAGTCGTCAGCATACAGGGAAGCGGAGACAGAATTTCCCACGGCCGCAGCAAGCCCGTTAATGGCTATTAAAAACAGACAGACACTTAAAACAGAGCCCTGTGGCACACCGTTCTCCTGGACGTGGGAGGAACTATACGAGGCCGCGACTTGCACGCGGAAGGTACGACACGACAGAAAATTGCGGATAAAAATCGGCAGAGGACCCCGAAGACCCCATCCATGGAGCGTAGAAAGAATGTGATGACGCCACGTCGTATCGTACGCCTTCCGCATGTCGAAAAAGACAGCGACCAGGTGCTGACGGCGGGAAAAGGCAGTACGGATGGCCGACTCCAGGCTCACCAGATTGTCGGTGGCGGAGCGGCCTTTACGGAACCCACCCTGAGACGGAGCCAGAAGGCCCCGAGACTCCAGTACCCAATGCAAGCGCCGGCTCACCATCCGTTCAAGCAACTTGCAAAGAACGTTGGTGAGGCTAATGGGACGGTAGCTGTCCACCTCCAGAGGGTTCTGTCCAGGTTTCAAAACGGGGATGACAATGCCTTCCCGCCATTGCGACGGAAACTCCCCCTCGACCCAAAGACGGTTGTAAAGATCGAGAAGGCGCCGCTGGCAGTCCACTGAAAGGTGTTTCAGCATCTGACAGTGGATGCCATCTGGCCCAGGAGCGGTATCAGGGCAAGCAGCGAGGGCACTGCGAAATTCCCACTCACTAAATGGAGCATTGTAAGATTCTGGGTAGTTGGTGCGAAACGAAAGGCGCCGACGTTCCATCCGCTCTTTAATGGAGCGGAAGGCCTGGGGGTAATTCGCAGAAGCGGAACTCATAGCAAAATGCTCTGCTAAGCGATTGGCAATGACGTCGGAGTCAGTACAAACTGCTCCATTCAGTGAGAGCGCAGGGACGCTGGCAGGTGGCCGATAGCCGTAGACGCGTCGAATCTTGGCCCAGACCTGCGAGGGAGTGACATGGAGGCCAATGGTGGACACATACCGCTCCCAGCACTCCTTCTTGCCTTGGCGGATAAGGAGGCGGGCCCGCGCACGCAGCCGTTTGAAGGCGATAAGGTGGTCGAGGGAGGGGTGTCGCTTGTGACGCTGGAGTGCCCGCCGGCGATCTTTAATCGCTTCAGCGATCTCAGGCGACCACCAAGGCACAGCCTTCCGCCGAGGGGACCCACAGGAATGGGGAATGGCAGATTCGGCGGCAGTAACGATGCCGGTGGTGACCGATTGAACCACCGCATCAATGTCATCGGTAGAGAGAGGCTCAAAAGCGGCAGTGGAGGAGAACAAGTCCCAGTCAGCCTTATTCATAGCCCATCTGCTAGGGCGCCCAGAAGAGTGGCGCTGTGGTAGTGACAAAAAGATCGGAAAATGGTCACTACCACACAGGTCGTCATGCACACTCCATTGGACAGACGGTAAGAGGCTATGGCTACAGATTGAAAGGTCAATGGCGGAGTAGGTGCCATGCGCCACACTGAAGTGTGTGAAGGCACCATCATTTAACAGCGAGAGATCGAGCTGCGACAATAAATGCTCAATGATGGCGCCTCGACCTGTGGCCACTGACCCACCCCACAGAGGGTTATGAGCGTTGAAGTCGCCCAATAGCAAGAAAGGTGGCGGCAATTGGGCGACCAGTGCAGCCAGGACATGCTGCGAGACATCACCATCCGGTGGAATGTAAAGACTGCAGACGGTAACAGCCTGTGGCGTCCACACGCGTACAGCGACAGCCTCTAAAGGCGTCTGGAGAGGGACAGACTCGCTGTGCAGAGTGTGAAGGACATAAATGCAGACGCCACCAGACACCCTTTCATAAGCTGCTCGGTTCTTGTAATAACCCCGATAGCCACGGGGGGCGGGGGTTCGCATCGCCGGAAACCAAGTTTCCTGGAGAGCAATGCAGAAGAAAGGGCGAAGGCTGAGAAGTTGGCGGAGCTCAGCTAAATGGTGGAAAAAACCGCCGCAGTTCCACTGGAGGATGGTATTGTCCATGGCTGAGAAAGGCGTGAAAGGACTGGGAAGGCAATTTACGCCACTTGTTCACTCACTGCCACCGATTCAGTACCCGGACGAGAGGCATCCATGGCGTCTGAGGGACCAGCGAGATCAAGGTCCTCAGCGGATGCTAGAATCTCGACTTCATCCTCAGACGCAGAGCGCGAAAGGTGCGGTGGGGTTGGTGCCACCGCAAGTTCTTTAGCCTTAGAGGTCTTTCTCTTGGACTTCTCTCGCTGAACCTTGGGTTTCACCGGCTGGGAAGGCTTCACCGATTCAGTCTCCGGGACAGAGGAGGATCGTGAAGCCCTACGCCCGGCTGCTGGTGAGGACTTATGCCACTGGTGGCCGTCATCCTTCCCGCTGGGGGAACCCTGGGAAGGGAGCGTCCCAAGGGAACTCTTACGGGCGAGAGTAGCCGAAGAAGTTAGGCGCTTCTCCGGCTGAGAAGCGGGGACGGACGTCCCCGACGGGTGGGAGGAGGTTGCTCCTGAGGGAGGTGGTGCAGGAGCAACCGGTTGGGGAGAGCCCCCCACGGGCAAGGGGGCAGAAGGAGTCGTACTGCTTATCGAGCTGGCTGGAAGTCTCGCAACTGATGGAGCTAGCACAGTTGTTGTAGCAGCTGCATACGAAGATGTCATTCTCACAGGATGGAGTCTGTCATATTTCCGTTTGGCCTCAGTATAGGTCAGCCGGTCCAGGGTCTTATATTCCATGATTTTGCGCTCTTTCTGAAAGACTGTGCAGTCAGGCGAGCAAGGTGAATGGTGCTCCCCGCAGTTGACGCAGATGGGAGGCGGGGCACATGGAGTATCGGGATGAGACGGGCGTCCGCAATCTCGACATGTGAGGCTGGAAGTGCAGCGGGAAGACATATGGCCGAACTTCCAGCACTTGAAGCACCGCATCGGGGGAGGGATATAGGGCTTGACGTCACATCGGTAGACCATCACCTTGACCTTTTCCGGTAACGTATCACCCTCGAAGGCCAAGATGAAGGCACCGGTAGCAACCTGATTGTCCCTCGGACCCCGATGAACGCGCCGGACGAAATGAACACCTCTACGTTCTAAGTTGGCGCGCAGCTCGTCATCAGACTGCAAAAGGAGATCCCTATGGAAAATAACACCCTGGACCATATTTAAACTCTTATGTGGCGTAATAGAAACGTTAACATCCCCCAACTTGTCACAAGCAAGTAACCTGCGGGACTGGGCGGAGGATGCCGTTTGTATCAGTACTGACCCAGAGCGCATTTTAGACAAGCCCTCCACCTCCCCAAACTTGTCCTCTAAATGCTCTACAAAGAACTGAGGCTTCACGGACATAAAAGATTCCCCGTCAGCTCTGGTACAGACGAGATACCGGGGCGAGTATCTTTCGCTCTCATTCATAGCCCTTCGTTCCTCCCATGGTGTGGCCAGGGAGGGGAACGATTTGGGGTCATACACATTAGCCTTGAATTGAGCCTTGGAACGCTTAGAGACTGCTGACGGCTGGCCGCCAGCAAGAGATGATGTACCACGCTTCATTGCGGGTCATCCGCCCTGATGCCACCTACTCCGACCAAGGGCCCTCCCCACAGGCGCCACCCAGCCACAGCAAAGGCCACCTGGCAGGATGGCCATTGCCGGGAGTCCCGATGCCCCAGGGAGATGGGCACCTACTCCTTGGCATACGTGGGGAGTGAACGGCGCAGGCATCAGTAGAGCGATCCCTGTGTTGTCAGGGGGCTACAACCAAGAGGGTACATGGCGACCCCACCACAACGGACTGGCTACCGTGCTGGATCTTAGGTGCAAAAATGGCCAAGGTCGTCGTCACAGTTAAAAGAAACACTGCAGAGTGCAGCGTGGTAATCGCCCAAGAGATCGAAAACGAGCGGGACACCATTGCAACGACGAGAAAGACGGCGATAGGTCGAATTGCACGAAGGATACAGTGCACCATGTAAGGTGCCCTTCCCCAATTGGCTCGCTCTTCGGAATAATTTAGATAGATGGAGGTCAAACCCGAGAGGGGACCATCACATAAGGCCAAAACATTTGAGACTCCTTTTAGTCGCCTCTTACGACATGCAGGAATACCGCGGGCCATGAGGGTACATTCTAAGGGGGTTAGGCAGGGGTCCCAGCATGGGACATGAACTGGTAACGCCACCCGAGGACTTGTGTCAGGAAGGCTGATGACCCTCATATGCCAAAAAATTTAATAACACAACCAAAATGACACCGCTTAGTGAGTAGACTTTTCACCTAAAAAAATTAAGAAGTTGAATGACTACAAAATTGCCAGATGGTGATTGACCAAGTGAGCAAGACATGGCAATGGCAGGTGTCAGGAAAACGGCAATGGCCAGTCCTACCCCACAGTGATTTACTGGGTCCAATAACTTCATAGCTGAGGGTGTTACTGAGCCTAAACCTGGCAAACATTGCCCAATCATAATGAGACCAGGGCATAATAAATATGAAGTAGAGTAGTGCAAAGAGCAGATGGCACAAAATGGAAGGGCCGACAAGGAGAGGGGAAGGGGCAGGAGAAGGCACTGCCAGAGAGAGGAGGAGGGGCAGGAGAAGGCTCTGCCAGGGAGAGGAGGGGAGGGGGGCAGGAGAAGGCGCTGCGGGGGAGAGGAGGGGGGGCAGGAGAAGGCGCTGCGGGGGAGAGGAGGGGGGGGAGCAGGAGAAGGCGCTGCCAGAGAGAGGAGGGGGGAGCAGGAGAAGTGATGGGCCATTAGGGAGAGGAAGAGAGGTAGGCGAAGGTGCCAGGGAAGGGCAGGTGAAGAGGCTGCTGGTGAGTGGGTGTGTGGCCGCCAGAGAAGGGGGAGGGGCTGCCAGAGAGGGGAGAGGGGCTGTTGGGGAGAGGGTGGGGGGCTGTTGGGGAGAGGGTGGGGGGCTGTTGGGGAGAGGGTGGGGGGCTGCTGGGGAGAGAGGAGGGACTGCTGGGGAGAGAGGAGGGACTGCTGGGGAGAGAGGAGGGACTGCTGGGGAGAGATGGAGGGGGAGGGGCATTGGGGGGAGAGGTAGGAAGAGGGAGTGTGAGGCCACCAAGTCCACGTAGTCAGTAATGAATGTAGATATATTGTTGTGAAATTAAATATTAAAAAAAAGTGTAAAATGAAGTAATTTAAATATTGTCAAAGAGACATATTATCGGTGGTAATGCCACAGTTATTTAATACAAAACTTACCTCCACCATCTGAAGAACCAGTCTATTGCAGATCGCCTCTTGTATTTATTTTCATCATGGTCAAACGATGTATCTTTTACCTCATCTAGAGCTTCAAATACTCGACGAGGTGCATGGCCTGCAAGAGATACCTTAAGGAATGATTCATCATGGATGAGGGAAAAATTACATGGAACTGATGATAATAAAGAAAAATAAGTTTCCAGACATGTCTTCAATTTCATAGTCCTGAAGGATTGTAAAAAAAGTGAACAAACAGTCTAAATATAAATCTAGATAGGGCATAAGTCTCTTGCCCACATTTATCACACAATACTCTCATATTGAACTTAGTATTTCATATTGAAAATGTCATTAAACTGATTCAATAAAAGCATTTGATTGTTTACCATGGCTGATAACTAGGAAATACATTGAAGTCCGTATAATAAGTAAGCTTTCCCACAGCATAGTTTCTGCACCTCAATACAATTTCCAACATGTAACATTGTAAACACAGCACCATTAAAAAAGTACAATTAATTTATTGTTTGTTTAAATATTCATATTGTGGTAGAAACCCTGGTTAGTCTCTGCCCAAGATTGATTAATTGCTCATGCTTGTTCATTACTTCAACTGTGCATTTATAGTTGAAATAATTTTATAAAATATGGTCACCAGGTGCGAGTTACTCAATGATTGCCTGAAAAGAGCAACCAATCACAAAAATTGGAATAGGGTCCACAGAAATGCTCTGGACCAAAGGACATCAATTTGATCCTACTGGCAGTGTTGAACACCAATACTTTGACTGTGGATCAATCCCAGAGCTGCAGGAATGGATGAGGGTAGCAATGCACAATCTATCATTTAGGCTGGGAATGCAAAAGAATTTATGAATACCCAGTTCCTGGTAAAAACTGCATATATTCTTAATGACCTTCTTAATGATAAGATTTGATGAGAAAAAAGTACAAGATTCAGTGGAGAACAGGAGAAATAAGAGGAACAATTGTATCAGAGTTTTGCTATACGTGGAGAGTTTACCTGCATACTGTAACATAGTTTGCTGTGGCAACAATGACTTCAAAGGTTCACAGGCCAGATGTCAGAAGCACAAGATGACTCCTCTAACATTGCCCACCTAGAATTGACTTCTTACTTGGTCACAAAAACCATGGCTTTTCTCCTGCGATTGGCTTCAGAAAAGCTCTTGCAATGGCTTTTTCCATGTTGCCAACCTAACTGGTGTTTTAGGCGTGCTCATCTCACAACAAAAAAAGTTTTCTCTGTTAAGCTCCTCAGTAAAATCGATTCTGCACAAGGAAATTATGTTCTGTACAGAGTTTGAACTTAACAGCCTCTCTTTCACACCTGGTTTCAAAAAGCAGCCATTGTACAAAATTTCCCCGATTTGGCCAGGAAATGTGTGTCTCAAAACAAGAACTATGCCATAACTCTTAACTCCCTCCCTCACATCACTGACTGTTTTAAGACTGCATCTATAGATACACGACACTGCCGCATTATCTCTTGTCTAGCTGTGTAATAACAAATCAAAATATTGGTACCATTAGAACATTTCATTACTAAATGGAATAATGAATCTCTCTCTCTCTCTTTGTGTGTGTGTGTGTGTGTGTGTGTGTGTGTGTGTGTGTGTGTGTGTGTACATGGGTGGGTGGGTAGGTGGATGGGTGTGTGGGTGGGTGGATGCAGTGGCATGTGGAGCGGTGGTGGTGGTGGTGGTGGTGGTGGAAGGAGGAGGAGATTGCAGGAAATGAATGCATGCTTAGTTCTTTGGATATTCTAGCACATTAAGTAACAAATATAATACGATGGTGAAAATTGACAAGACAAGCCTAATTACAGAAATTAAATTGTGCTTTGGCTAATGAGGATTATCTTTATTCAAAATGTGATACTGTATAGAGTGTGGATCCTCCAATATCATTTACCACAGGTGAAAATAACATAGGCAATGAAAAATTGTACTGTAGGTGCCTCATACAGACTTGGAAATTTGTTTTACTTACCACCAGGCACCAGCTGTGCATGTGGAAGTCATCACTTCAACAGAACATCATTTCAACATAACACAGTAACATAACAATAAGTGTGGCTAGAACCTTTTTCAAACCATGAATCATTTAT
This sequence comes from Schistocerca americana, assembly GCF_021461395.2. Taxonomy (NCBI): domain Eukaryota; kingdom Metazoa; phylum Arthropoda; class Insecta; order Orthoptera; family Acrididae; genus Schistocerca; species Schistocerca americana. The sequence goes on along the minus strand of NC_060119.1, from coordinate 387,978,880 downwards.
TGGCCCTGTCTCAGACATATCCTGTGATGTTTAACCTTATCTCTCCCCTCCTTTACCCTCTGCACTCTCTCCTCTCTCCACACTTCCCCTTCCTTTCTGCTTTTATCTTTGTCATTTGCTCAATTGTATTTACTTTGGGAAAAACAAGACTCACAGTGCTGAAGGAATGTTTTTAAAGAAAAAGTTGAACTTTCCACCTTTACTAACTCATTTCTGTCTATACAATGAAATCAAGTTATTGTTTATGATCCCGCAATGCACAACAGCCATTAGTGTGTGTGTGTGCATACTACTCATAACTACTTCAGATTCCAATGAAGATGAAATTTCACTGCTTGTGAATCTTGCGTTTCTGTTACTCAAAATTAAATAAAAGTGGACACACATTGGTGTACAAAAGGTAAGTGCTTCAGATGGTAATGTACAAGAAAATATTGTTCCACACAGTGAGCATACAATTGTGTGCTTTTCAGAGAACAGGCAGAAGACTGTGCAAATCAATAAGGAATAAAAGAGTTGTAATAACATGTTCTCATCATGAAATTCATGAGGAAAGTTATTATGTGTTGTAGAAATACTCTCTCCCACAGTAAAAGAGGGGGGTAGGGGGGAAGGTGGTTTTCTGTTTCACAAAGAGCATATTCAATATGAAAGGTTATTTTATGAGTCACCATCTCCGTAAACAGAACATTTCAGCTGATCAAACCTAAATTGTGGGTGATTGCAGTTATTCTATGGTACTCTTCTGAATATCACTAACAGAAGAATATGCAGGGTATGACAATGTACAGATCCTTGATATAATGCACCTACCTCAACCACTTTAAATGGTAAGAGCAAAACGATATTTATCCAATATTTTTTGCATATACCAACCTGCTGAAGTAGGGAAGCTCTCTGCACGACTAAATGCTGAAGTGGTTTCTTCAACATGAACAATGGAATGTGGATTTTCATCTGAAACGGTTTGCTGGTAGTCCGAATTTGGTACCATTGTTCGTTTTGGAGTACTCTGTCTCTGGTTGTTGCTGGCACTTGCAACTGACCGTACATCATCTGATCTTGCTACATTTGGTACATCATCAGCAGTTAGCTTTGCTTTATCACTAGGTGGTTTTTGTTCCTTGTCCTCGCTAAGCTGCAAGTAAAATAACATAGTAAATAACTATAAAATTTACTGTGATAGTTTAGAAGGTTACAGTGGTTCATTAAAAACAGTTTTAAAGCAACAAAAATATTAATCAATTTTCTGCCTGCTACATCACATCAAACCCTAATGCCTGGTACTTAGGTAAACAGGGCTTTCTTCAATATCGTGCACAAGATGAATGGTTTTCCTGCCTAAAATTCATTAGCAGCTACTGATTCATGATTTTGCTCATACTTTGCAACAATGTCATTTCAATTTAACTTGCTACACCTGTACAGAGCTTAATGTCTTACAAATCATTCACACGGTCTCTCATATTTTTGCAAAATTTAAGGCAGTACTCACCTTCACAAACCACACTCTATGAAGATTACCTATAAATCATCAAGAAATATGCTTCTTATGGGGAAGAACCATATCTGACTGCACTTTTTCTCAAACTTTGAAACAACTCAAAACGGAATAAGTAACATTTTAATATAAGTGCAATAAAATTTCCAGAAAGAATGTAAAATTGGACGAATTTACAAGTGTATTGTTGATGAACTTGGGCTCAAAAAGTGGTATGGTACCAGCCCAAATCATCAAATTAACTTAATCTTCCTTACTCTTGTTCTTTTCAGGCACATATGTATGCTGAAATAGCCATGGATCACTTACTATACATAAAATATATTTCTTTGCTTCATGCTGACCTGCCAGTACTTTCTTGTTTGCATGGAAGTGGAAAATGAATGGCCATGGAACATTCTATTGACAAATGAAGCCCATTTCCATCTACAAGGACATGTTGATACACAGAAATGCAGAATGTGGGGAATGCAAAATCTGCTCACATATCCACCAGTACTGTTCATTCTGCAAAGGAAACTGTGTGATGGGTGTTGACATTGCCATTTACCAAAAGGACCATATACTTATGAGGGGAAGTGTCCAGCGGGTCTTGTTACTTGTATTGTAACTGGTAAATGCTATGAAAGTTTTTTGCGCACCAATGTCATTCTAACCTTTTAATAGTGTGGATGTGTGGGTAGGAGCATTTTTATGCTCCTCTGCGCATTCAACAGCCATTGAAAAAGCTGCTGTAGACACATTCTGGAAATGTTAGAATTATCAGCCATTCATTTCCTTACAGCCCAGCAATCCAAATCACCTGATCTTAATTCGTGTGATTTCTGGCTGTGGGGTTAACTGAAAGATGCTGTCTTCAGTGCTCCAATTACAAATGTAACTCAATTGAAGGTACCCATTGTGCAACGCATTCTAAACATGATCCCTGACACACATTGATCTGTTGTGGAACATGCTGTTTCTAGATTTCAACATGTGACAGAAAACTGTGGACAGCAATTGAACATGTCTTGTTCCAGTCTCACGACGATTAAAAACTAATTTCATTGTCAATTTTTATGTGGTTTTCGGACTCAAGACAATTAAAAACTGATTTTTCCTATCCAATATGTTATGGCCTTGCCACTATGCATGTGTGTTTATCCAGTTAACATTGCCACAACCACTAAATGCCAAAGTTGTGTGATCATGTACATTGCGCAGTATGGTTGGTTTAATATGCAACTTTCATTATAGCAATCATATTGCGAGTCATCTGTCATCTGCAGCCAAATCCATTTATGTTATGACACTTAAAATGCCATCTAGTGTGATTTTTTTCCCAAAATTATTACCCCTTCTTCAACAATATTCCATTCAAATTTGATGCCATTCTGAACAGCGTGTATTTTTATTTTTTTTTATTTTTTTTCTATAGCATAATGTATATATATTCTATATTCCAACTACACTGTTACTCCTAGTCGAACCAGGTGGTAATAACTGAAGTGCAGCTACTCTCAGATGTCTAACAGGGGCTGTAATTATCATATGGCAGCAAAACTTGGTAAATATTCTAATGTGTTAATGCAGAACCGAATTCTGCTGACAATAAATCAGTTCCAATTTTGGCAACCAGATGCAAATCTGACACTGTGAATGCAAGAAATACATATAGATATGTTTCCATATGTAATGGATTAAGAACGAGACATGGGCACAAAAGGTCAAACAAGTGTGAAAAGCAGTATGTTGAGTTTAATATTAAGCACAGCTTGCACACCTTGTTCAATACGAGCACTGGAGAAGGTGATGACATGCACCCAGCACCAGATGTGCACCTGTTGGCCAAAATTGTAGCTAATTTTTTTTCAGCGTAAATCGTTTCTGCTTTAATGATTTTGTGAATCTACCAAATTTTGCACCAAATTACAGCCCACACTGGTCCTCTGTGAATAGCTGCTCCTATTTATAACCACCTGATATATTGGAATATAGCAACTGTACCCAAACAAATATGGATTTTTTTTTATAAATACTAAATTATGCAAAACATGAAAATGGAATAACAAAAGGAAACTGCAAAAATTAACAATGGCAGAGTCAGTCTGTCGCTACCCTCATATGATCAAGCTGGATCAGACAAAGGTGAGGGGCATACTGACAATTTACTGGTTTCATAAACAGACACAGATTTTAGAAAAACATTTCTGTTACAGTAAGAGTCGCTTTCTTTTTCATGTTGGATTGCTCCCATATTTTCCTTGTTCACACTGTTCTTTCATAAAAGTAGGCGATTTTTATGGGATCCAGTACTGAGTGGAGGGGACGAAATCTTCATTGCAAATGCCCTTCCAAGATCGCCTTTCTGCTTTTGCCTGCATTGAAGCTCTGGCTTTGGTGAGATGCTTTTTGTTTCCCATGACTGTCGTACAGTAAACCTGATGAGACAGTACCTTATGAAAGTTCAGGGATTTAGCGTAAGTATTCATTTAATCACATTAACTTCTTTAGTTTTCTTTTTTTCTCCAGCACAACAAAGCTTTCACTTCAAACCTAGTGGCTGTTGGATTGGAAAGTGCATGCATATATTTTACATTTCACAAGATGGTGAATGATGAAATTACTGGTGTATGAAACAGCATACAGGGCAAGACATCATGTGAAATATCTTATGCTGGATAATGTAGTCACAGAGATTCAACAATTTTAGTAACTGCAAACTGGGCTTTTTCATTATAATGTTTCTGACCCAACAACAGACTTCTCTTTTCCTTCTCTGGTGTTTTATTCTTACACTCACAGTACATACAGGAGGAAGAAAGTTACTTAGGCGGATTATATCTTTCTCTCTATTTGTGTGTTGAAGCACCCAGGTACAGCAAATACCGTGTAAAAGTAGTGTTCAATATTTTGGGTTTCCTATCAGATCCAAGTAGAGAGTTTCAGGGAGAGCATAAGGGAACAATTGACAGGAATGGGGGAAAGAAATACAGTAGAAGAAGAATGGGTAGCTCTGAGGGATGAAGTAGTGAAAGCAGCAGACGATCAAGTAGGTAAAAAGACGAGGGCTAATAGAAATCCTTGGGTAACAGAAGAAATATTTAATTTAATTGATGAAAGGAGAAAATATAAAAATGCAGTAAATGAAGCAGGCAAAAAGGAATACAAACGTCTCAAAAATGAGATCGACAGGAAGTGTAAAATGGCTAAGCAGGGATGGCTAGAGGGCAAATGTAAGGATGTAGAGGCTTGTCTCACTAGGGGTAAGATAGATACTGCCTACAGGAAAATTAAAGAGACCTTTGGAGAGAAGAGAACCACTTGTACGAATATCAAGAGCTCAGATGGCAACCCAGTTCTAAGCAAAGAAGGGAAGGCAGAAAGGTGGAAGGAGTATATAGAGGGTTTATTCAAGGGCGATGTACTTGAGGACAATATTATGGAAATGGAAGAGGATGTAGATGAAGATGAAATGGGAGATACGATACTGCGTGAAGAGTTTGACAGAGCACTGAAAGACCTTAATCGAAACAAGGCCCCGGGAGTAGACAACATTCCATTAGAACTACTGACGGCCTTGGGAGAGCCAGTCCTGACAAAACTCTACCATCTGGTGAGCAAGATGTATGAGACAGGTGAAATACCCTCAGACTTCAAGAAGAATATAATAATTCCAATCCCAAAGAAAGCAGGTGTTGACAGATGTGAAAATTACCGGACAGATGTGAAAATTACCGAACAATCAGTTTAATAAGCCACAGCTGCAAAATACTAACGCGAATTCTTTACAGACGAATGGAAAAACTGGTAGAAGCGGACCTCGGGGAAGATCAGTTTGGATTCTGTAGAAATGTTGGAACACGTGAGGCAATACTAACCTTACGACTTATATTAGAAGAAAGATTAAGAAAAGGCAAACCTACGTTTCTAGCATTTGTAGACTTAGAGAAAGCTTTTGACAACGTTAACTGGAATACTCTCTTTCAAATTCTGAAGATGGCAGGGGTAAAATACAGGGAGCGAAAGGCTATTTACAATTTGTACAGAAACCAGATGGCAGTTATAAGAGTCGAGGGACATGAAAGGGAAGCAGTGGTTGGGAAAGGAGTGAGACAGGGTTATAGCCTCTCCCCGATGTTATTCAATCTGTATATTGAGCAAGCAGTAAAGGAAACAAAAGAAAAATTGAACGGAATGGACAGTGTCTTGAAAGGAGGATATAAGATGAACACCAACAAAAGCAAAACGAGGATAATGGAATGTAGTCAAATTAAATCGGGTGATGCTGAGGGAATTAGATTAGGAAATGAGACACTTAAAGTAGTAAAGGAGTTTTGCTATTTAGGGAGTAAAATAACTGATGATGGTCGTAGTAGAGAGGATATAAAATGTAGACTGGCAATGGCAAGGAAATCGTTTCTGAAGAAGAGAAATTTGTTAACATCGAGTACAGATTTAAGTGTCAGGAAGTCGTTTCTGAAAGTATTTGTATGGAGTGTAGCCATGTATGGAAGTGAAACATGGACGATAACTAGTATGGACAAGAAGAGAATAGAAGCTTTTGAAATGTGGTGCTACAGAAGAATGCTGAAGATAAGGTGGGTAGATCACGTAACTAATGAGGAGGTATTGAATAGGATTGGGGAGAAGAGAAGTTTGTGGCACAACTTGACTAGAAGAAGGGATCGGTTGGTAGGACATGTTTTGAGGCATCAAGGGATCACAAATTTAGCATTGGAGGGCAGCGTGGAGGGTAAAAATCGTAGAGGGAGACCAAGAGATGAATACACTAAGCAGATTCAGAAGGATGTAGGTTGCAGTAGGTACTGGGAGATGAAGAAGCTTGCACAGGATAGGGTAGGATGGAGAGCTGCATCAAACCAGTCTCAGGACTGAAGACCACAACAACATCAGATCCAACAGAACTCTAATGTACTCACCATTCAGTCCCTAGATGGCTTTTGATGATGAACTATCATATTTATGATCCCATGAGCAAAAACAGAAATACGGTCTATCCATGTGCAGCCCAGCTGCAAAAGTAAGAAGATTAACAAATCTTAACTGGGACTTGCTGACAGGTTCAAACAGAATGCTGAACTGAGTCTCAAATGCTGTCTGACAGACACACTGTTTTACCTTTTCAACAAGTTTTGCAATGGCATACCCTCCGCTGCAAAGTGTTATGTGCATTCCAGAAAAGTCTTCACTGAGAATTTATTTTCATTACTTCATCCTCAAGATATTGTGCTTGTTTTACAATCTATTTTGTGAGGCAAACTGTCAACTGAGAATGACTGCAAGCCACACTTAATACAATGTATCCGACTTAGTTAACATAACTTCAAAAGTGGCATATTGTTCTACTTATTTGTCAACCAATACCTAAATAACATTGCAGCTTCTGTGCGACTATTAAATGTATATATTCAGTCAGATACATATGTTACTAAATGTCTACTTGCTTACTGAACTAGAAAACACATACTCATTCACACAAGCACAGTTCTCACACACACGGCCACTGTCTACGAGCACTGGTGCCCGAATGCAACTGCATCTGACACGCGAGCAGCAATCTGCTGGGGTGGGTAGTGGGTATAAAGAGCAGCTGTGGGGGAAAGTAGGAGGAGGGAAGTAGGGTTGGGTATGGGAGAAGATGCTGTGCTGCCAGTGGGACCATGCAGGGGATGTGGCGGGGATAGGGTGAGCTGCTAGGTGCGGAGACGCTGTGCTTTGGTGAGAAAGGGGGGGGGGGGGCGTTGAAAGGGAGGGGGAAAGAGTGAGGAGACATGAGAGAAGCAGAGAAGAGGAAAGACTAGTAGGTATGTTGATGGGATAGAAGGGTTGCGTAGTGCTGGAGTGGAAGCAGTGAATGGGATAGGTAGGGGGGATAGGGACTAGTGAAGGTCGAGGCTAGGGTGTTATGGGAGTGTAGAATATATTGCAAAGAGAGTTCCCACCTGTGCAATTCAGAAAAGCTGTTGTTGGTAAAGGTACCAGATGGCGCAAGCTATGAAGCAGTCACTGGAGTGAAGCACATCACGTTGGGCAGCACGTTCAGCAACTGGGTAGTCCAGCTGTCTGTTGGCCACAGTTCGGCGGTAGCCATTCATGAGGACAGACAGAATGTTATTTGTCATTCCCACATTAGAAAGTGGCACAGTGATTGCAGCTTAGTTTGTAGATCACATGGCTGCTTTCAAAAGTAGCCCTGCATTTGATGGGGTGACGGATAGCTATGACAGGAGTGGAGTACACGGTCGTCAGTTGACATATAGAAAAGGCCTTACATGTAGGTCTCCTGCATGTATTTGAGTGGCGAAGCTAGGGATTGGAACCAGGCGTGGAATAGGGATGGAGAAATCTATTGTGTTGGTTTGGTGCGTGGTGGAAAACTGTTGCAGGAGAGCTGGGTAGGATGGTGTGGAGGATAGTCCTCATTTCATGACATGACGGAAGGTAGTCGAAACTCTGGCAAAGAATGTGATGCAGTTTCTCCAGCCCTGAGTGGTACTGGGTCATGAGTGAACTGTTTCTTTGTGGCCATACAGTGGGTATGTGGCAGATGGTAGAAGACTGGAGAGAGAAGGCATAGGAGCTCTTTTTGTGGACAAGGTCGTGAGAATAATTTTGGTATGTGAAGACTTCAATGAGATCCTGCTCACCACTACAGATGTGACAACCACAGGTGACTAGGAATAAACTGGATGGCGGCTGTTGAAGTGTAGGTGTTGTTGGCGGTTAGTAGGTTCGATGTGGGTGGATGTAGTGATGTTGCTAACCTTAAAGTGGAGGCCAACATTGAGGAAGGTGATTTGTTGGGTGACTCGAAGGGTGGAGAAGGTGTTGAGGTTCTGGAATTATGTGGATAGGTTGTCCTCGCCCTCAGTACAGACCATGAAGACATCCAATAACTCTGAATCAAGTGAGCAATTTGAGATTCTAGTTGGTTAGAAAGATTTCTCTAGATGGTCCATGAACATGGTTGGCATAGAATGGTGCAATGAGGCTGCTTATTGCTGTACCATGGCTTTATTTGTAGGTGATGCCCTCAAAGGAGAAGACTAAACAGATTGTAAGTGGTGCTCTGGACAAGTATGTGCTTGTTAAATTGTTTAAGGACAGAAAAATTCAGAAACTGCTGAGGAAACAAAGGCTGTTGTACTCTTGGTTCAAAAGAGAACACACGTGATGACTGGCAAAGATTAGTAGAGATTCGTGCACCTGTGAAAAAAGCTATGCATGAAGCATACAACTACTACTGTATTAACTTAGCACAAGATCTGGCTGAGAATCCGAGAAAATTCTGGTCCCATGTAAAATCACTAAGTGGTTCTAAGGCTTCTATCCAGTCATTCATTGGCCAGCCTGGTGAGCCAGTCAAAGACAGCAAAATGAAAGCAGTGGTTTTAAATTTTGTGTTTCAGAAATTGTTCATGCAGGAGAGTAATACAAACAAACCGTCGTTTGACCATCACACAGAGTTCAGTATGGATGACATAATAATACAGATAAACTACTAAAAGAGTTGAAAACAAGTAAGTCAGCAGGTCCAGATGGAAACCCAGTTCAGTTTTATAAAGATTACTCTACAGCATTGGCCTCTTATTTAACTTTCATTTACCATGAATCTTTCGGCCAGGGCAGAGTCCCAAGCGACTGGAAAGACTTAGAGAAATGCATAGTACACACTGTGCTGTCTTACAATATATTTATATGTGCGAATAAATATACTGAAAGACAGCACAGTGTGTTCCGCGCATTTCTCCAAGTATAGCAATGCTGTTGACAGTTGCCTGGAAAAAATTGTTTTGACTGGAAAGAAGTGATTGTGACTCTTGTATACAAGAAGGGTAAAAGTACAGACTTGAAAAACTACAAACCAATCTCCTTAACATTACTTTCGAGCAGAATTATAGAACATATTCTGAGATCAAATATAATAAGTTTCCTAGAGTCTGAAAAAATCAGCACAGTTTTAGAAAGCATCACTCTCGTGACACTCAGCTTGCCGTTTTCTCACATGACATACTGTGAGCTGTGGATGAAGGGCAACTGGCAGATTTCATATTGCTAGATTTCTGGAAAGTGATCTGGTGGACAAGGTGAGTGGCAACCTGCGGTTGTTTGTTGGTGATGCAGTGGTATATGGGAAGGTATCAAAGACAAGTGACTGCAGGATGATACATGATGACTTGCACAAAATTTGAAGTTGATGTGATGAATTGCAGCTGGATCTAAATGTAGATAAATGTAAGTTAATGTGGATGAGGAGGAAAAACAAATCCATAATGTTCAGATACAGCATTAGTAGTGTCTTGCTTGACAGAGTCAGGTCGTTTAAATATCTGGGCGTAATGTTGCACATCGATATAAATGGAACAAGCATGTGAGGTTTGAGGTAGGGAAGGTGAATGGTCGACTGTTTTATTGGCAGAATTATGGGAAGGTGTGGTTCATATGTAAAGCCCCAGGCAACCCATTCTTGAGTACTGCTCTAGTGTTTGGGACCCACACCAGGTCGAATTAAAGGAAGACATAGAAGCAATTCAGAGACGGGCTGCTATATTTGTTACCAGTAGGATCGAACAACAAGCAAGTATTGTAGAGATGCTTCAAGAATTCAAACGGGAATCCCTGGAGGGAAGAAGACTTTCTTTTCTAGAAACGCTATTGAGGAAATTTAGAGAACTGCATTTGAAGCTAATTGCGCAACAATTCTACTACTGCCAATGTCCAGATTGCTTAAGGACCATGGAGGTAACGCAAACTAGGGCTCATATAGAGGCATATAGACAGTCGTTTTCCCCTGGCTGTATTTGTGAGTGGAACAGGAATGGAAACAACTAGTAGTGGTACAGGGTACCATTCACCACACACCATGAACTGGCTCGTGGAGTATGTATGTAGAATTGTGGGTGGAGATACAGTTGGTCATGGTGACCAGGAAACAGGTTGTAGGTTTGGAGCTATTCAGACACTGGGAAAGGCGGTGTTCAATAACAGCAAGGTCCTTAGCAATGGGGTTATTAGTATAATGGAAGGTGGTATTGACAGTGAAGAGTGGGGTCCCATGTGAAAATGAACAGAAACTGTGTGGAGTCAGTGTATGAAAAGGTTGGTGTCTTATGTATGGAACAGTAGGTTACAGGTAGTAGGCTGAAGTTGTTGGTCCATGAGAACAGAGATTCTCTCTGTGAGGGCACAGCTCTCTGTGAGGGCACAGTAACCAGCCACAATGAGGTGTCCTGGGTGGTTGGGTTTATGGACTTTGGGAGGCATGCAGAAGGTACGTATTTGGGGAATGGTGGAGGTGATTAGTGAGGCTCAGGGGAGAGATTCTGGGATGGATCTAAGGATATGAGGAAGGACTGGAGATTTTGCAGGATTTCAGGAATGAAATCACTGTGGGAGGGTTTGTATATGGCTGAATTCCCTGCCATTAACTACTGCATGTGCCCAGTGAAAATCATCTAAAACATCATTTAGTAGACTTATTTCATTTTTGCAACCAGTATAAACTGCAAATATAATTACTAGAGCCTTTTTTGGGATGTAGGATTACAAGGTAAGGACCAGTTTTTGGGTTGTGGATTGCAGTTCTCTCTCTTTCACCTAACTAACCCCTTTTCTTCTCCCCCTCCAGCACTACACATACATTCTATTCCATCAATACTGGTCTTTTCCTCTTTTCTATTTCTCTCCTGTAACCTCCCTCCCAACACAGTCTCCTGATGCTGCACCTAACAGCCCATTCTGTCCCCACCAGATCCCTACATGACACCACAGACAGCATCTTCCCCACTCCAACCGTGCCGTCACTCACCCTGCCTGCACTGCGCTATGCCTCCTCCTCACTCGCACCACCTATCCCAGCATATTACTGCTGCTGCTCATGCCAGACACAGTCGGAGTTGGGTCCCAGTGCCCAGATACATAGGCTGTGTGTGTGAGTTGTGCCTGTGTGAATGGATGTGTGTTTTCTATTTCAGAAGCATGACTTAGTTTCCAAAAGCTTAAATGTTTAGCAGTCTTTTTCACTGTGTTAGCCTGCGAGTTGATGCCAACCTATCGGTGAGTAGCCATCTATTCCTTTATAATTATTGTTATTCCATCCTGGACCTTCCACTGTTTAAATGTCTACTTACTGCTTCTTGACATTTAGTCTATTTCCATGTATGTTCATTTTTTTCTATTTAAAACTACACACAGCAAACTAATATGAAGAAATAACTTACAAGTGGTAAGCCAAGACCAGCACGAGCCCAATTTACTCCAGCAAGCTGCTGACGTAAGACATCTGCCACTGGTGAAACTAAATTGGGTGCTGGAAACAGACCAACACGACATGAAGGGCATGTGTACCCCGCTGGTGCAGTTGTAGGTGGCAACTGCCTTGCATACTGATCCAAACATGCCCAGTGATAGACATCTGAAACACCATTTAGTACTCTATTACTTCATTTCTGCAAGCAGTATAAATTGCAAATATACTTACTGTAAAACTAGTGAGAGATAAAAATTTAACTACATTCTCTTTTATCCTTTTCAGTTCATGCATTATGATTTATTGACTGAACTAAGGATCTACAATTTTGTGTGTCAATCACATACCTCACAAGGCAGTAAGTCCTGTATTTATTTATTTATCTGTGTGTCATAAAATATCATGTAATACTTACAAAAGTGGGGACAAATCAATTCACAAGACTGTTCTGTAGATACACAATGTACACACCCTAACAGGCAATAGATGAACTTCTCTTTACAACATTTCTGATGTAAACCAAGCACCACAGCAATTTGCCTTAATGATGACACAGTTCACTAATACTTTCTCATAAAAGTGAAAGATAGGCAAGGTTTAACCTATCAGCAAACAGAAAAATGATGCTCATTCTTCTGGAGTGAGCACCAGGTCCCAACCATTCACTTTCAATTTTATGAACTGCGGCTTCATGGATAAGTAATTGTCAGGCTACAAATCCAAAGATTTCGGATTTAATCCCTTATCAGTCCTATGATTTTTTCTGTAGATTATTGCCTCCTCCTCCTCTGACAACAATCTATGGAAGTGATAAATGCCAAGCTGTACCATAGTTAAGTGTTCATGTTAAACTGTAGGTTTCCCTGTAAGTAACAGGGCGAGTGACTTCAAATATTAGTTAGTAGTGTGTGTGTGTGTGTGTGTGTGTGTGTGTGTGTGTGTGTGTGTGTGTGTGTGCGCGCGCGCGCGCTCACACGTGTGTTCCCAGAACAGCTTGATAATTATGTTTTAAGGTTTAAATTTAAAGAGCAGTTTACAGTGAATAGCGATGACCATACAATACACTACAGCAAAATTGGTATGGACATTAACAAGATAAATGTGATGGAGTGCTGTCAATTATGCTGTACCAAAAAGAAGCTATGATTAAACCAGGATCATTATTAAGAACATGTGAAGTAAGAGAAGCAGATTTTCTTTGAAATTACACAAGATCAAATACGACATTTTCTATGGTAATATATAAAAGCTATCAACCCGAAGGTTGATTTGAACAGCACAGTGCTTTCCTAAAAATGGTCCTATCGCAAGTGGATGTTGCCTTCCTCTGGTCCCAATTATTTAGTAACATACCTGTGCCCACCCACAAAGCAAAAACATTCACCATCTCCTCCTCTGTTGCTACCCTGCACTCTGCACACAATTTAATGCTCTACTGCATTTAAGAAGAAGGTGAAGCACTCCAGTCTGTCAACCCGATAAAATTTTCCTAAAACTTAACATAATGTCAGCTTTCTTCCTGTCAAATAGTAAAGCAAATGCTCCAATCTTCTCCCAATCATGCTCCTTTCTTTTTTCATTTCTCAATGTGTCACACAACTTTCTCTTCACCTATATTCATTACTAGTGTTTTATCATGTTCCTCTTTCTCTCCCTGTTCCAGTCCTCCTCTCATGTTCACTGCTGAAAGTGCTCAAAGTTTAAAACTACCTGTATGTAATTTGTCACTACAGTTTTAGTTCTCCTGAACAAACATAAATTATATTTTTCTGAACTGTTCATATCACAGCAATTTCTAAATTTTAGGTTCTAGATACTTATGACATGCTTGTTATAATGATGGAAAGTAACCAATTAGAGATTGTATGATAACCTCACAGCTTCAAGGAGTGTGTCACTACATGCTGGTGCCGTAACTATTGAATCATTGGCTGTTAACAACAGAAGAAACATATGAAGTTGCAGGCAAATTACCACTGATGTCTGAAAACTATATTTGCTCCGTGTATTAGGATCTTATATCAGGTGCTTGTTGTGTATAAATTGGTACATACACTGATGAGCCAAAATATTGTGACTACTGTCCATAGTGAGACTAATGCCCATCTGGTAGCATTGTGAGTGTGTGACTTTTTACGCAAAGTTTGTAAGTGTAGCAGAAATGAATGGGGAAGTATTGTAGCACAACAAGGGTCACAAATGGGAAAATCCACTGACATAAGCAAATTTGACAACAGGCAGACTGTTATGGCCTGTTGGATGGGAATTTTTTTCTCTGACATGGCGAAACTGGTCAGCTGTACATATATTACTGTTGTGGGCATCCACGGAATGTGGGTGAAGGATGGTGAAACAAACTGTCAGTGGCAAGGTGGTGGACATTCGTGCATCATCATAGAATGTGGAGGTCGGAGGGCTGTCCACTCCACCGCATAACGCTAGTGCAAGCACAAGTGTTCCAGAGCATACCATTAGGCACACATTGTCAAATATGCAGTTCTGCTGCAGATTACTCCAACGTGATCCCACGTTGACTGAACGACATTATCAATTACGATTGCAGTTGGCATAGTTTCATTGATGTTGAACTGCGGATCAATGGAAACGTTTCACTTGGGCAGATGAATCACATTTATTAGAACACCAGGTTGATGGTTCTGTCCAAACATGCTATCATTCACACAAATTACTGCGCAAAACATGCATGACATCACAGATGCATGCCAGTGAGAGCAGTATTATGCTATGGGGGAGATTCACCTGGACTTTGGTTATAATCAAAGACACCATAATGACTGTGGACTACATCAACTTTATTGCAGACCACCTGCATCTCTGCTTTATGTCTTCCCTGGCAGCGATGGCATCTTCCAGAAGAATAAGTGTTCTTCTCACAAGAACAGGAGTATTGTAGTGAACCACGTTGATATCTCTACCACCAAAATCACTTGATCTCAACATGACTGAGCACATAATGGACACCAAATTGACGCCCACAAGCCAATAATTTAATGGGAATTGCATGGTCTGAATAAACATTTGGTGCCATATACCTCCAAAAACCTACCGAGGACTTGCTGAACCCATACAACATTGTGCACCAAAGGTGGACCAACATGCTATTAAGAAAATGATCACAATGTTTTAACTCATCAGTGTATTTTAAGTACAAAATAGACTTCAAAGAATGTCACCTTGGCAGCACTGTAATCACAAGTACAGTATCTATCTTCATTCAGGGTGATATCACAGTGTTACCTGGTTAGCATAGTGGTGGAGTGTTGAGTTGAGATTACTCTAAGCATAGTATGTTGATTTTGTCATTTTTGTTCTTAACTATTAGGTACAGGAGGTCTTATACTAAACACGTGTTATTTAATACCAACCCCAGAATGGCTGAACCATATCTTTTTGGTAGCAACAAAGATGCAATTTCAAGCTATGGAAATAACACTGATGAACATAAAACAGATAGCAGAAACAAATCTTTAATCAATAAGTAGAATGATCATAAGTATAACAAGAGTTAACCAGGATCACAGCTGGGGAAGGGGCAGTGTGAACACATTGCTTATTTATCAACAAACATATTAATGCTACAACTTTAGAACTAGTACCACCTACCTGCATCATACTTTACAGAGACAAGATTTGTACATATGTCTGACTTTGTTCATGCCAATAATGTACTGGCACACCAGGGTGTGTGTGGTAGAGTGGAATGTGAATTTAATTAGTGAAGATTTCTTCCTCCCATCCCCCCCCCCCTTTCACGGGAGAGGAGCAGCTTCCCTCCCATGCCACTAACTGGATATACTCTTAAGAGTAGAAATGTGTAGAGGAGGGGTATGTAGACAGTTGTCAGTAAACAGTCAATTGTAAATGTAATATACCAACACTTGCAGCAACTGAGTAATAAAGAAAGGAATCAGAGGTAGGAAACAAAATTGGGCCTGAGAAAATGAGTGACTAAGGGGGCCAAGCAATGAGCTGCTGGATGAAAGGATTTGCTTCAGCAGCAAATTTTAAGCACAGCTATTATTAACAGAATTAAACTGTGAATGGCTTTATTTGGCAACAAAAGACAACTTCAGTTTCCCTGCCACCTCAAACTGGCAAATATATACACTATAGGGGAATGCATAGGTTTCACTTGCCCTTTACCTATGAACATTGCACAAATTCTCCAGTTGCTGCAAACTAAGTAGCTTTTAAATAAACAGTCCTCTCAGAAGCTACAGTGAATCACAACCGACAGGAAACATCACTGAAGAACAATAAATGTGTTCATGATGCATGCGCGCACAACAAACAATTAAATATCTGACATATTCATCTGCAACTGAGTCCATTCATCTGTAATGTAGTGATATGCTGAGCATTCCAGCAAACCGAAAAGTGTACCGATATGACGATCATGTTCCTTCATTGTTTAACTCAGTCTCAAGTAGATTTAATGTGTTGTTAGTGTGTATTGTCAGAGATGACAATTATAAATATGAAACAACAAACTCCTATGTAGAAACACAGATTAATTTGTAAATGCCATCTTAAAAAATACTACAGGTAATCCCAGCACAAGATGTTTAACCAGTGTATGTTGCCTAAAATAGATGCTTTTGGATTTCAGTACTCTTATGTGGACTTCTTTTGTATCACACAGGGAGAAATATCACGTATGGCAATACTATGTTACAAAAAGTGAGGGCTGGATGATGAAATGGAGGAAAAAAATATGTCTACAGAGAGATGACACAAACAAATCTTCCAAATCTAACCCAAGTGAAAGAGGAAATTGGTGGGGGAATGGGTAGTTAGAAGAGTTCAACCACAGCATTAGCAGGATGCCAAGGAGTTAACAGATGAACTCATCAGCAAAACTGAAGATATATGTAATTTTCTGAGTATGTGACCATTCTGTATGGACCTAGCAATTATTTATTTGAAGGGGAGAAAGGAGAAGTGTCAATCACTTACCATCCTGTCATCCAAGACTAGAGATTTCAAGAAATGAAACTGGGAGTGCATTATTCTGTTCAGCAGTTCATTTTTATAATTTTAATAACATAAACAAAGACCAATGCTGTTCTTTTGTCATCAGTATATAATACTAGTGAAAATATCTTCAATCAATCATGTATTCTATAAATATGTTGGTTTTGCCTTTACTATTAATTTGTGCAGCTAAAAACACTATTTCCACATGTAGTTCAAATCACCAGACTAGCATGAAAACTTACGATAGCATATCAGCCTAATGCAGTCTTCATCTGCCAGTTCCTTTGTGCATAGTTCACATATTGGGTTGTAATCGCTATCCTGTAGCCATTGTAGATACGACTGGACTATGCACTGGAACAGAATTGAAACAGTTTTAATAGCCAATTGGCATAAAAATAACATCAAAAAGTGTTGTGCAGTAATATTTTGATAGAAAAACAAGAATAAAATACAACAAAGTGGCATCTTTTGGCTATTTTTGAGCACAAATTACCAGTTTCAATATATTTGAATGACAAACTGCTTCAAACAAACAACCTGTAGATCTCTCTTTATGTACAGACACCTACATACATACAATAATACATATTCATAACGACTGAAGTGTTATTGTCTCAAGAACGTTTTTGGTAACCAAAATACGTTTAAGCCATATGCCGAGTGGTACAAACAGTGTGCTGAGTTTCATTTCAACTTTTCTGCTCAAGATTTAGATGAAAAAGAAGTGACTGTCAAGAAGCAACTTAGGGAGCACTACTCCAGCTCAGAGATCAATCATAAGAAGTTTGAAGCAAGTTTGTTAATTGACTTCTGTGGTTTTTCTCATTTACTGCTCCTATTTGGACAAAAAGGGGTGTTATCACATGCTGCAGTCAATACATCACAAGCAATTCAAGTCTTTTTGTGAATTTTACTCAGAGTGTAATCTATTCAGAGTGCGAAAACAACTGTAACTGCACTCATGTGAACCCCATACTTGACTGACACAGACAGACACATCAACTTACTTCAACTGTTCATACTTCTGATATGGGCCAATAAAACTTCTCCTGCATGATCTCAATCACTAATCAAATTTCAATTTGTGTATTCAATGTCAAGAAATTATTGTGCATCAATCTGTTCATCACTGCTTAGCAATTTTATTAGTTTATGTGGAAAGAGTTATATGTGACATGCGGTCACACTTTACACTATAAAATTTACACAGACTTGAGCAAACATTACATCACTCTCACTCATGCCACCCTTCTCGTTCTCTCCTTTCTTGTCCATCCAAGAAACACTTGAAAATGCAGATAGATAAGTGAATCCCTTCACACACAAGAATCAGCACAGTTACAGCACCTCACTATGTTACATGCAACATTATTATTATGAAATATCTTACTTACAAATCCGTTCTAAATGTGGTTCCAAAGATCAACGGTATAATGCTGTCAGGAGTATCAGCATGTTATTTTCAAGACATTGGGTATCAACTAGTTCATTCACAATTTTCAAATGGCCACATATTGCACATTTCATGAACAGGTGCTGACAAATCCTAATATGCTTTTCAAATCAAATTTTTGTAATTTTTCTGTATTTCATCCAAAAATATAGGCCTATAAATTAAAACAACTATTTTGCTTGTTGCTTCACATATTTCACTGAAATATTTACTGTTATTGTATGGAAGTTAACACTGTTTGTTGTAATCAAGTGTGCTGTTAAACACATTAAATTATATCAATTATCTTTGTTTTAGCACTATCTTTATCAGACACGTGCTTGGTGTAGCAGTCAGTTACATTTTAGAGCTTACGGCATGAGGAAGTTGAACATAAAAGCTGCTGGTGGGCACACGCAACATGCAAACGACAAATGTTTATAAGTAAAATGAATGTATATGCACTGATGCATTAAAATGCAAAAACGGATTGGTAGTGTGTGTGTGTGTGTGTGTGTGTGTGTGTGTGTGTGTGTGTGTGTGTGACAAGGTCGTCCCCCCCTCATTCAAGATACTCCATCTGGAATGAAACACTGAGGAATTGACAGCAATATTGATGTCAAAGCAGAGAAAACATCTGAAGAGAGGTAGTGTAAAAGTATACAGATCGAGCTGTTGTGCATGTCAAAGAGCAGATGAGGGCTCCCACAGTGCTTGATCTGTGGCAAGAGAAACCTCACTCACATCTGACCCTCGTCAAGCGAATGAAGGGCTCAGACAGTAATGGAATCAATAAAGCCTTCTAGCCAGGAGATCTGTAATAGTAAAAGCAAGAAAGCTAGAAATGCAATGAACATCAGTCAGACAGACAAAAGTAAAATATGGTAAGAGAAAGAATTAGGTAAGTAGATGAGTGGGTGCAGGTGAGAGTCCCCCCAGGCTCAGCATGCACGATGGGGGGTGGGGAGTGTTAAAGATGAGAACAGAGGGTCTACACTCTTGTAGGAAGAATGAAAAGCTGTTCAACTATTCTTCATCATCAGGTAAGGTCAAGGATAAAGAATCCTTAAAGTCTTGCCTTCATCAGTGTGTGACTCCTAAAAAAGTAAAATAGGATGCAATAAAAAAAGGGCTAACAGAAATTGAAACTATGTAAAAGAAAAGGGGGGATGAGCAAGGTGGATGGCAGAGGAGACAGATCAAGAGGTCCTCACATTCAGGATGTGGTAGCAGACAACCCAGTTCTAACCCTGAAGACAGTTTAAATGTTTGTAACTGAGGACAAAAATCCCTTTCTCGGGGAAAATAAAGAACCAGTTCATCTGTTTGGATGCCACCTACCAACTTTAGAGGCAAAGAATCCAGAGAACAACGCTTGGCATGGAGAGCCAGAAACAGAGAGTAGTCTACCATATGGTGAGCTATTGTCTGATGATGATGATGATGATGATGATGATATAAAGGAACTAAACATTTCGGTTATCAGTCCCTTGTTGCACTGGAACATCATGTAAAACACTGTGGAGAGAGAAAAGCAAAACTGAGAGCTCCATGTCTCGCACCCATGTTGTGGTTGAAAATTCGTGTGCCAATAGCTGTATGGTTGAAAGTGAGATAAAACCCAGGCACCTAAAAACTGTAGCCTGTCACTGGAGGATACCCCAAGAAAGATTGCCATGGTCAGTACATTTAAAATTTAACGAGGAAAATAAGCTAATTAGCTCTCTAATCTGTACAGTCTTTAAACACTGAGAGAAATAAAATACATACAGAATTTTTTTTTAATGCATGACAATGTGGAGGGAGAAAGCAGCATAAGGCTACAGCTAATATCAGTAAGGTTCCACAAATACAACATGGGGATGCCTAATTCAAAACAACACCATCTGAACAGGACTTGAGGCACAACAGTACCAATCAGCCATTATGTCATCCTCAACCCTTAGGCTCACTGGATGTGGATACAGAAGGGCATGTGGTCAGGAGCCGATGCCACTACTTTTCAATCAAGTAGCTCCTCAATTGGCCCCACAATGGCTGAGTGCAACTCACTTGCCACCAGCACCTGGCACACCCGGATAGTGACACATCCAAGTGCTAGCAAAGTCCAACAGCACTTAACTTCAATGACCTGACGAGGACCGGTGTTACCACTTCGGCAAGGTGGTTGTCACATAAGATAAAGTTGTGTTTTAATTTGGTATGGTCAATTGCGGAGGCAACATAGGACAGTGGATTCATTCCAGGAGGAATGGAAGGAGGAGGAACATGCTGACAAGAGGTCTTATTTGCACCCACAAAATGGCACTTGGGACCATCAAAATGAATGTTGGGTGAATAAGCATTTCTCTAGCCAACTGGTCTGCCAGTTCTTTCCAAGAGATACACATGACTTGGGACTCAGAGAAAGACAATGAGAATACTGTAGGTCTAAGGTCAGACAGAAAGTCATGAACAGCAGGTACCACAAGATAACATGAGTAATATCGGTAATGCCCACTGAGTTACTACAAATTAAAATACAGTCAAGGCAAATCTGTTTAAATGTCCATGGGACTAATCATGAAGGCATCAGTGGCTAGTCTTCAGTCTTAACCCTTAAACGCATGATGTTTTATTTCAAGCTGTAAAAATTGCCACGTTTAGTTTACAGTGTCTACATTACGAAAAAAATATTTAAAACATTTTTTGGTTAAATTAACAAAGCATTATTGTTGACAATTGCTGCAAACACAAAAACAGGACTAATTTCAAATCTATCGTAAACACACGCGAATTAACTGTCTGCACCATATCTACATACGTTTTCAAAATAAAAAAGTAATTTTCAAACCCACAAATCAGTGCACAGACACAAAAAGGAGTCTATTCTTTCCGCCAACACACGCGCGGCAGCACACCCACAGAGCCGATTGTCGAAATGGTTGAGTTCATCATGCCATTTACGATCGCTATGAAGAACTAGTAGCAGCTTTGCAGCTGCAGTAGAGTGTATACACTTAACTACATAACGAATTTGTTACAAAATGTTGCTCAGTATAGGATACATCGAAGAAATGTAGTCTGTATCTGATCAGCTACACTATGCATTAAAGGGTTAATCCATGATGATGGACTGGTCTAACAATTTCTAAGCTGAAGCTGCTCCTGAGCCATAAACCAGACCACCATAGTTCTGCCAGGATGAGATTGTTGTTGTTGTGGTCTTCAGTCCTGAGACTGGTTTGATGCAGCTCTCCATGCAATTCTATCCTGTGCAAGCTTCATCTCCCAGTACCTACTGCAACCTACATCCTTCAGAATCCGTTTAGTGTATTCATCTCTTGGTCTCCCTCTACGATTTTTACCCTCCACGCTGCCCTCCAATACTAAATTGGTGGTCCCTTTATGCCTCAGAACATGTCCTACCAAACGATCCCTTCTTTTGGTCAAGTTGCGCCACAAACTTCTCTTCTCCCCAATCCTATTCAATACTTCCTCATTAGTTATGTGATCTACCCATCTAATCTTCAGCATTCTTATGTAGCACCACATTTCGAAAGCTTCTATTCTCTTCTTGTCTAAACTATTTATCGTCCATGTTTCACTTCCATACATGGCTACACTCCATACAAATACTTTCAGAAACGACTTCCTGACACTTAAACCTATACTAGATGTTAACAAATTTCTCTTCTTCAGAAATGCTTTCCTTGCCATTGCCAGTATACATTTTATATCCTCTCTACTTTGACCATCATCAGTTATTTTGCTCCCCAAATGCCAAACTCCTTTACTACTTTAAGTGTCTCATTTCCTAATCTAATTCCCTCAGCATCACCCGACTTAATTCGACTACATTCCATTATCCTCGTTTTGCTTTTGTTGATGCTCATCTTATATCCTACTTTCAAGACACTATCCATTCCGTTCAACTGCTCTTCCAAGTCCTTTGCTGTCTCTGACAGAATTACAATGTCATCGGCGAACCTCAAAGTTTTTATTTCTTCTCCATGGATTTTAATACCTACTCCGAATTTTTCTTTTGTTTCCTTCACTGCTTGCTCAATATAGAGATTGAATAACATCGGGGAGAGGCTACAATCCTGTCTCACTCCCTTCCCAACCACTGCTTCCCTTTCACGTCCCTCAACTCTTATAACTGCCATCTGGTTTCTGTACAAATTGTAAATAGCTTTTCGCTCCCTGTATTTTAACCCTGCCACCTTTAGAATTTGGAAGAGAGTATTCCAGTCAACATTGTCAAAAGCTTTC
This sequence comes from Schistocerca americana, assembly GCF_021461395.2. NCBI lineage: Eukaryota > Metazoa > Arthropoda > Insecta > Orthoptera > Acrididae > Schistocerca > Schistocerca americana. The sequence goes on along the minus strand of NC_060119.1, from coordinate 387,956,440 downwards.
TCTAAGTCTACAATTGCTAGGAACATAGGTTTGCCTTTCCTTAATCTGGCTTCTAAGATAAGTCGTAGGGTCAGTATTGCCTCACGTGTTCCGATATTTCTACAGAATCCAAACTGATCTTCCCCGAGGTCGGCTTCTATGTTTTTCCATTCGCCTGTAAGGAATTCTCGTTAGTATTTTGCAGCTGTGACTTATTAAACTGATAGTTCGGTAATTTTCACATCTGTCAACACCTGCTTTCTTTGGGATTGGAATTATTATATTCTTCTTGAAGTCTGAGGGTATTTCGCTTGTCTCATACATCTTGCTCACCAGATGGTAGAGTTTTGTCAGGACTGGCTCTCCCAAGTTTGTCAGTAGTTCTAAAGGAATGTTGTCTACTCCGGGGGCCTTGTTTCGACTCAGGTCTTTCAGTGCTCTGTCAAACTCTTCACGCAATATCATATCTCCCATTTCATCTTCATCTACATCCTCTTCCATTTCCATAATATTGTCCTCAAGTACATCGCCCTTGTATAGACCCTCTATATACTCCTTCCACCTTTCTGCTTTCCCTTCTTTGCTTAGAACTGGGTTTCCATCTGAGCTCTTGATATTCATACAAGTCGTTCTCTTTTCTCCAAAGGTCTCTCTAATTTTCCTGTAGGCAGTATCTGTCTTACCGCTAGTGAGATAAGCCTCTACATTCTTACATTTGTCCTCTAGCCATCCCTGCTTAGCCATTTTGCACTTCCTGTCGATCTCATTTTTGAGACGTTTGTATTCCTTTTTGCCTGCTTCATTTACTGCATTTTTATATTTTCTCCTTTCATCAATTAAATTAAATATTTCTTCTGTTACCCAAGGATTTCTACTACCCCTCATCTTTTTACCTACTTGATCCTCTGCTGCCTTCACCACTTCATCCCTCAAAGCTACCCATTCTTCTTCTACTGTATTTCTTTCCCCCATTCTTGCCAATTGTTCCCTTATGCTCTCCCTGAAAGTCTGTACAACGTCTGGTTTAGTCAGTTTATCCAGGTCCCATCTCCTTAAATTCCCAACTTTTTGCAGTTTCTTCAGTTTTAATCTACAGTTCATAACCATTAGATTGTGGTCAGAGTACGTGTCTGCCCCTGGAAAAGTCTTACAACTTAAAACCTGGTTCCTAAATCTCTGTTTTACCATTATGTAATCTATCTGAAACCTGTCAGTATCTCCAGATTTCTTCCATGTACACAATCTTCTTTTATGATTCTTGAACCAAGTGTTAGCTATGATTAGGTTGTGCTCTGTGAAAAATTCCACCAGGCGGCTTCCTCTTTCGTTTCTTACCCCCAAACCATATTCACCTACTACGTTTCCTTCTCTCCCTTTTCTTACTGACGAATTCCAGTCACCCATGACTATTAAATTTTCATCTCCCTTCACTATCTGAATAATTTCTTTTATTTCATCATACATTTCTTCAATTTCTTCATCATCTGCTGAGCTAGTAGGCATATAAACTTGCACCACTGTGGGCTTCGTATCTATCTTGGCCACAATAATATGTTCACTATGCTGTTTGTAGTAGCTTACCTGCATTCCTATTTTCCTATTCATTATTAAACCTACTCCTGCATTACCCCTATTTGATTTTGTGTTTATAACCCTGTAGTCACCTGACCGGAAGTCTTGTTCCTCCTGCCACCGAACTTCATTAATTCCGACTATATCTAACTTTAACCTATCCATTTCCCTTTTTAAATTTTCTAACCTACCTGCCCGATTAAGGGATCTGACATTCCACGCTCCGATCCATAGAACGCCAGTTTTCATTCTAGTGATGACGACATCCTCTTGAGTAGTCCCCGCCAGGAGATCCGAATGGGGGACTATTTTACCTCTGGAATGTTTTACCCAAGAGGACGCCATCATCATTTAACCATACAGTAAAGCTGCATGCCCTCGGGAAAACTTACGGCTGTAGTTTCCCCTTGCTTTCAGCCGTTCACAGTACTAGCACAGCAAGGCCGTTTTAGTTAGTGTTACAAGGCCAGGTCAGTCAATCATCCAGACTGTTGCCCCTGCAACTACTGAAAAGGCTGCTGCCCCTCTTCAGGTCCCACACATTTGTCTGGCCTCTCAACAGATACCCCTCCGCTGTGGTTGCACCTACCGTACGGCTATCTGTATCGCTGAGGCACGCAAGCCTCCCCACCAACGGCAAGGTCCATGGTTCATGGGTAGAGGATGAGATTAGCGACTGGTAAATAAGGAAGGCAGCAGCATGATCTGCACCCCAAGAGGGGTAGGCGAGGAAGTAGGAAGCATTAAGCTTTTGGATTAAGACTGCCTTTAGTTTATGAATATGGTAGGAGGCATGTCAGCTTTTTACCAAAGAAGAGATCCAAAAATCAAGAATAGGCAACAACTTCCAAGTGCTGCATACCCAAATTGAATTCTGGGTCAGAATGGACCATAGTATGACAGAAATGCAAGACTTGCATTTTACCAAATGCAAAAGCCATCAACAAACAACACAGAAGTGACCGGTGATTCGATAGATCACTATGACTTTGATGACGATAATAAAGTATGGAGTCCTGCAGGAGGTGTTCTCTTGGACTGGTGGGGAGGTGAGTAACATACCAATTGTAACTCAAAACAACCGGTGCAATAAAAACTGATAAATTATAATTGGTCGGGGCACTCAGGAACCCCAGGCACCTTTTTTTAAAAAAAGAAGGGTGGAGGTCAAACCTAGATTTGGAGGCCAAACATTAATGAACCAAAATATGTGGTGTAAAAGAAAGGAACAAAGTGGAAGTTGCCAGAATTCACATCCTATGAGCAAGCTAGATTGTCAGCAGGGAATCTGTCCTGGGCAATAAGTTGGAAAAAAGATATATCCTGAGATTAAAATTGCAGCACAGGAAAGGAAGTAGTACTGCAATGGCTTGGGGACAAATGCCTGCCATGCACACACTTCTCAACAGAGTAATGAGCCACCTGAGGAGTAGATGAGGACGAGAAGGGAGACATGATACTGTGAGAACAACATGAGAGAGCATTGAAAAACACAAGTTGAAATGAGGCACCCGATGCAGACAACATTCTTTCGAAATTTTGGAGTCCCAGTTATGACAAAACAGTTCCACCAGGTAAGCAAGATATCCAGACTTGCAAAATATCCTGACTTCCAGAAGAATGTAATAATTTCAATTTCAAAGCAGGAAGTTGCCAAGAGATGTGAATATTACAGTAGCATCAGTTTAATAAGTCAAGGTTGCGAAAGACTGCCATGAACTGTTTATAGAAAAATGAAAAGACTGGTAGAAGCTGATCCCAGGAAAGATTTTCAGCTCCACAGTAATGTATGAACAAGTGAGGCAATGCTGACTATATGACTTATCTACAACACACAGTGCCAACATACTATTTGCGGAACAGCTACCAATACAATACTGAAAAAGCATAAGTTTTAGTCTATGGTCACAATTCATTTATTTTGCCTATTGGCTACCAGATTATACATTACCATCTTCAGTATTCCTACTTGGAGAGCGAGCATGATGACTGTGTGCCAGGGGATGGCGTGAGGGCAGTGCTTTTGTTTTGTTTTAGGGTGCAAAAACAACTGAGGTCATACGAGCACATGTCAGAACCTTAGAACACTAAAAAAGTCTACATGTGAAGCCCAGTCAATGGAAGAAAGGCAGCTAAAAACAGGGAGTTGGAGAAAGGTCCATAAAATATGTCATAGAGAAATGCAGGTCCTGATCGAAAGATTAAATGTCCATTGCAATATTGCTATGACGATAAAAAGTAAAACACAGTCAACAGCCTGTGCGTGGTTCACTAAAACACCCGATAACTCAGGTGGCAAACATAAATGAGAATTAAAAAAAAAGGAGGCATGCCATCAGGAAATGGCGAACCATCAAGGGTTGAGGCCAATGAGCACATAGTGGAGGGGAGCACCACTTAACAAATGGAGATGGCTAAAAAGACAGTGCCCAATATGCAACCTAGCTAAACCGATCTCCGAACTGTGAGAGAACTGAGAGGAGGTCGTCCAATTCAGTGGGAGAGGCTTAATTCCCCATAACTTGTTACCATGAAGGGAGGACCAGTGATGGTGCCAAAGTGACACCACCTGCTGACAGACAGCAACACAGGGATCATCAGAGGGAATGGAAGAACTAGCAGGATGAGGTACGAGAACTGCAGCCTTGGCAGCAGAATCAGCGGCCTCATTTTTCATCAGACTGACATGACCAGGAGCCCACATAAACATCACAGTGGCACCATCAAGAATGATAAAGTGACAGCTTCCCTGGACCCTTTGCACTAAAGGAAGGATGGTAACAGTGCGCTGACATTCTGAAGGGCACTGAGAGAGTCAGAGCAGATGCTGCAATTGAAAAGCCTATGTCTCCAAATGTACTTGATGGCCTGATACAGGGCAAAGAACTATGCTGTAAATATTAAGCTGTGCTCCGGAAGCCGATACCGAAACTCGTTGGCCCCAATGATGAAGGCACGCCCAACTCCACGGTCAGTCCGAGAGCCATCAGTGTACACAAAGATACAATCGCGAAGTTCTGTGCGAAGGTCATGAAACTTAAAGTGATAGAGTGAGGCTGGAGTAATGTCTTTGGGAAGCAAATTAAGGTGAAGGTGAACATGGACTGCTGCACAAAGCCAAAGTGGTGAAGGGTTCACACCCATTGGGAAAGTAGCAGGTACTGTGAAGTTAAGTTGCCAGAGCATGAGGTGAAAGCGAACTCCAAACTGTAACAGAGAAGAGGGACGGGTCCCATACTGGCGATCAAAGGAGTCATCGAAGAAGAGGGAGTAGGGTGGGTTGCCAGGCATGGCAGACAAACAGCATGAGTATCTGCTGAGGAGAAAGTCAAGGAGATATGACAGTGGTAGTTTGGCAGCTTTGACAGACAGAATCTCAACCAGGCTAGTGCAAAAGGTGCCAGTAGCCAAACAGATGCCACGATGGTGGACAGTATTGAGACGACGTAAGAGGGACAGATGTGCAGCTGCTTAAATGAAACACCAATAGTCTAGTTTCGAACAGACAAGGGACTGAAACAAACAAAGGAGGGTGGTCTGATCCACTCCCCAGGAAATACTGTTGAGATCATATAGGACATTGAAGGACTGTGTACAGCGGGTGGCCAGGTAAGGTACTTGGGAGGACCAAGAAAGTTTCCTGTTGAGCATGAGCCCCAGGAATTTCAAAGTTTCAACAAACAGAAAAGCAACAGGCACAAGATGTAAAGACAGTGGAAGAAACCAATTGCGCTGCCAGAAATTTGTCAGTGGAAAAGCGAAAGCCACTACCGATGCTCCATGAGTACAGAGATCAAGACATAGCTGAAGATGCCACTCAAGGAGACAAGTCCATGGATAACTGCAATAGATCACAAAATTATGAACAAAACAGTAGACGGAGATGCCTGAAGGCAGACAAGCCATTATGGGGTTGATGGCAATAGCAAAGGAACGACATCCGGGATGGAATCCTGAGGCACACCGTTTTCCTTGATAAAGGTACCCAACAAGGAAAAGCCCACATGTACCTTGAAAACTCGGTCTTTTGAAATATTCCTGAATTAAATGGGGCATGCATGAGTGGTGTAGAGAGTACAGAAGATGTGAGTCCTCCAGCAGGTGTCATAGACTTTCTCCAAATCGAAAAACATGGTCACAGTCTGGTATTTCTGCAGAAAACCATTCATGACATGAGTGGACAAGGTAATGAGACAGTCAACCACATAACGGCGTGCTCGAAGTCCACACTGTGCAGTGGTAAGTAAATTGCGAAATTCACGCAACCATAGCAGCCGGGCATGAATCATATGTTCCACCACCTTGCAAACACAGATGGTGAGAGAAATGGGTGTTTGTTCTTGCCAGGCTTGGGTATGAGTATGACAGGAAGTACCACGCCACAGATGCAGACCGGTGGGAGCAGTATTACGCTGCAGGGGCCATTCACCAGGGCTTCCAAGAGTCATGTGGTAATAATTGGAGGCACCGTGACAGCTGTGAACTACATCAAAATTGTGGATCAACCGCATCCCTTCATGCTTGATGTCTTCTCTGATGGAAATGGCACCTTCCAGCAGATAACTGTCCTCGTCAGAAAGCCAGATTCATTTTACAGTGGTTTGTGCAGCATAACAGTAATCTCACGACATGTCGGTCACCAAAGTCACCCGATCTGAAGCCTATGGAGCACAGCTGGGATGCTATTAGGCATCAGCTCCACACCCACAAATTATCAGCCCATAACGGGTCAATGGAGGCGTCCGATCTCACCCGTTGGCTTTGGCCTGTGACATAAGGGTGTTGTGGTGTGTGACTTCATGGTGGCGGGGAGTTTAGTTTATGAGTGTGTTGTGTTTGTAGATGTCGTCTTGTTGCAGCCGGAGGTGTCCCCTGGTGGTGTGTGTATTGGGTTCATTTGGGTATCGCTACTTGAACTGGACACTTATCGGTCGTGACTGTTACAGAAGGACATAAATTGGTTTCAGTGAGTTAAGAATTAAGTTTCTGTTGTGTTTATGTTATTGCAGTGTCATTTGCTGCTTGTCACGTGGTAAGTCATTTAATTTAATTTGTGGTTGCTTTTGTTAGGTATGGATATAACTTCTAAGTACAATAGTGTGCGTCTGCGAGCTGAAATGGGGGATGATATGCTGTCCCTCATTAAGTTCCTGCAATTATTTGGGCTTCTTGTGAAATGTGGCATGTGCAAGTAGAATGTGTGGTTAGCCAGAGTTCTGGTGTCTCAGACCAGGGACTGCTAAATGTGGCGGTGCCGAAGGGATAACCTCTGGCGCTCCATAAGGCGTGGTACCTGGTTCGAGAGATCTAGGTTGGGCAGAGAGAGATAGTTCTGATGACTTATTATTTTTGTTATAGATACTCCCATAGTTTTTGTGCGCATGAGACTTGTGTGAGCAAGAGGACAGTTTTAGGTTGGTTTTCATGTTTAGGGAAGTCTATTCTGAATATATTAAGTACAGGAGTAAGCTGGGTGGGCCTGAGGTGAGGGCTGAGGTTGCCAAGTTGCAGTTTGGTAAGAGGAAATATGAGAGGGATAAGTCTCTGGATGGTTTACGGACGTGGGGGGCCATTGTTTCTGGGGGTTGGTATTCAGAATGTGTTTTTAGGGTTTTGGAGGGGTGTACGAAGGGGGAATTGGTGGGGTTAATTTGAAACATAGTCTTCCTGTATTCAGAACCAGAATTATACCAATGTGCCACTTTGATGGAGCATGCATTTAAGCCACTGAATGTATACTCAATGAGATGGGAACAAAATGAAGAATAGCATAAGTGTTTCTAATCTGTGAATCACATATAACACTATTACATAATCAATCACATATGCCTAGAAGTCAACACACAGTCCTCTTCCTTGTAATAACCGCAACAATGCACAACCACTGATGGTCACCCCCATCATCTCTTTTTACATTCGTTCATATCTAAATTAACACACTATGTGTGATATGAGAATGACAGTCAGACCACTTAACCAAGTGATTGCCTTTCTGTTTTGGTAAAATAAGTTGAGAGAATTTAATGTGGCGCATTGTTCAATTACATTGGGAATCTCTGTGTAACATTACAATGGATAGAAAGCCATGAATTTACCCACAAATAACATCAAGTATGCCTCACTCAACAATGAGGAAGATTAGTAGATCCACGACCAATGTTAATGTCCAAGCACACAACAGCAGCTAATACTTCAGAAGACGTATAGAAAACAGTGTCCTCAACTGCAGTCACAAGTATGTCCTGTCATCTAGGTATATACTCTTAATGAGAAGTATAAAGTATCGTATTTTACTAACAGACATGATGGTATTTATTTACGGCAGTACAGAGTTCAAAGTGGATAACACACACATTTGAAATGTCTCAAAAAACAGAGGAAGAATCTTAATAACAATAATGTGAGGAACGCATTACTGCCTACAGTGCTGCAGATATTCTGGACATATTAATTACTGAAAAACAAGAGTATCTGTTGATATCTAGTTTTAGCAGGTATTACAAAGTATGTGAAGATTGTGCAAGACAGGAGGAAGGCTAGAGACTTCAGGGTTCATTCTGACAAAAGTGTTGAAGCTTTCACAAACTGTGAATTACAAGATCAGGAAAGAAAATTGTTCTTCACTTCCAGAAGCACTATTTCGAAAAGCACTCTAAGATGTTTTGCTGATCCACAACACAATGGTGATCTGACCCACGAAACTTTCGGGTCGACAGAAGCGTCCGATCCCACGCGTCGGCTTTGACCCGTGACGTAAGGGTGTTGTCGTGTGTGATGTCATGATGGCGCAGAGTTTGGTTTGAGTGTGGCTGTCGCCTGATCTGTTCGTTCTATCTCGTGAGATTTTTTTTTTTAATTTAAAAACACTTATTACTTATTTTATTTATCTGTTTCCTCCAATTTCTGTTTTAGTTTATTATATTTATCTTTCTGATCTGTTCGTTCTATCCCTTGAGATTTTTTTTTTAAAGACAAAAAACACTAATCAGCTACTGAAGCATCTTTATCTTCTATGGGTTGCAGGGGTTACGACCCCTGGGGAGGTGGGTGGGTATTCATGCATGGCTGTCTTCACTTATACGTTGTAGCTACGCAAGGCGTCTAAATTTGTTTATATTTAGTTTGCCCCCCACCCAAAACACCCCATTTCCCGAGCTTGTCCCGTTAGTGTCATTAGGCTTCTTGTGGAAAGTGTGTGTGTTTGTTTTTGTCTCCGCCATATTTGTGACGTCATGGGTCAAAGCAGACGGGCGGGATCGGACGCTTCCGTATTTCCAAACTTTCAATTGGAAATTGAAAGGTGTTAGAGAGAGAATCAAGCTAATTATCTGATATGATTTAGAACATTGAGGGTGGAACATTTCTTATTCCATGTTGTTGTTCTTGTTGTGGTACTGGTGGCCTTCAGTCCAAAGACTGGTTTGATGTAACTCTCCATGGTAGTCTGTCCTGAGTAAGCTGTAACAGTATTCATCCCCTGGTTTACTTCTACAATTTTTTACACCCTCCTCCCCCTCCATATAAACTTCCCTCAGATAACAATAGACAGTTCATTTATACCTCATAAAGTATCATATCAACTGGATCAGTCTAATTTCTTTTCTCCTAAAATTGGTTCAGTAATTTCTCATTATTATTCAGTCTACTCACTCAATCTCCAGTATTCTTCTACAATACCTCATTTAATAAGCTTGTTTTCTACTTGTCTGAACTGCTATTCAACTATATTTTACTTCCTAACAAAGTTACACTCTAGACAAATACATTCTGCAAATACTTCCTTAGTTTAAAATTTATATTCGATGTTAATGAATTCTTGTTTATTAGAAATGCTTCTCTTGCTAGAGCCAATCTGCAATTTACTTCCTCTCTATTTCGGCTATCGTCAGTTACTTTGATGCCCAAATAGCAAAATTCACTATTATTTTCAATGTCATTTCCCAATTAATTTCCTAGGAATCGCCTGATGCAACTGAAAGACTACAAAGGCTACCATTAGGCCTACCCTTGATTTACTTTCGTTGATGGTCATCTGACAACACTATCGGTTCCGTTCAACTGCTCCTCCAAATCTTTTGCTGTTCCTGACAGAATCACAAAGCCATCGGCAAACCTCAAGGCTCTTAATTTCTTTCAATGTAGAACTTAAATTCCTTCAAATCCTTATTCCATATTGAACGTAATTCAGGAAATGTCATACTCTGCTATTTTGTGAAGCAACTGCTACGTGTAAGAGCTGGTATTTAAGGCAAGGGTAATCCAGTCAGTGTTTTGTAGCAGCTCGCACTTACTTTTGGGTGATTTGTGACCATACAATTTTCGCAGACATTTACTCGGTGTTCGAAACAAAATTGATTCGTTACTCTTCGTTTTGGACATTTGCAGAGACCCATAACTATTAAGGCACTTCAAATGCAATGTAACTCACTATAATACACATAAACACACGTTACAAACGGAGCAACATCACACAAACATTCATCACTCGACAACTTCACTACCGGGCCACGTCCATACAACAAACACCTGACAAACCCTTCCCAGACTTTAAGCAGCAAAGACAAACCTACGTATAACACTGGAACAAAAACAAAGCAAGACAGATACTACTGTTTAGTGCTAATGTATCGACAAACGTAAGTCGACGATGTGGAACATCGTGAAATGGGACGTGTCAAAACAAAACGAAAGTGCAGAGGACGTAGGTGAAGCAAGAAAAGTGATAATTTGATCTTGATCTTGATCAAAAACTTTCTACATTCAACACTGCACTTTATAGATTGTGTGTAGAGAAAGTATTTTTATCTTTCCGTAGTCCCTGTACCCCAAGCCGGTTCTCTCAAGGTACAGAATGGGATCACTAGGTACTGTAAATGAACAGCATCAGTGGTGGAAGGAAAACAGGTACAGCAGACAGCGGGAGAAGAATATCTGTGAGGCCTGAGATGAGAAGTGGGAAAGCTGCTTTCCTTACTTTCTACCGAGCGAGGTGGCGCAGTGGTTAGCACACTGGACTCGCGTTCGGGAGGCCGACGGTTCAATCCCGCGTTCGACAATCCTAATTTAGGTTTTCCGTGATTTCCCTAAATCGCTCCAGGCAAATGCCGGGATGGTTTCTTTGAAAGGGCACGGCCGACTTCCTTTCCTGTCCTTCCCTAATCTGATGAGACCGATGACCTCGCTGTCTGGTCTCCTCACCCAAAAACAACCCAACCAACCTTACTTTCTGCCTCACAGCTGCCAGTGGCCCGCGTTATTGTCCGTCTGAAAAATATTGCCTTAGTCCTTACTTAGTTTTTCTGTGTTGGATTTCCTTATTCATCGTTGATGTTCTTGGTTTTTATTTTACTGAAGGGTTGTATTTACTAGTTTTTTAAATCTATTTTGTTTCCGGTTTTGTTTCGTTGTTGGTTTGCTTTGGCAAAGAACAGCACTTAATTCAGAGACTATTTCTTGTGCCTCTGCGATCTATTAAGACCGCAAGAAAGAGAAGGCAGTTCGTAGCGATGGAAGCCTATGGAAATCATAAAAAGTAGTTCAAAAGCTAATGAAATAAAATGAAGCACTGACTAAAAATAGTATAATTTCACCTGAAATAACAAAATCCTAGGATTTTTATGTCACTTATCACTACTTTCACCTCTGGCAATGTCTGTTGGTGTGAAAATCGTAGAGATTTACTATGGTTTGCAAGGTATGTAAAACTGTAGGTCCGCCTATAACTGGCTGGGTAAGTAAGTTTAAAGTTCAGAGAAGGGCAATGCATACCACCTCAAACATGGGGATGTGTAGTAAAGCACTAGGCTGTTCAAAATAGTCTTCAAGTTGATGCCTCTTTTGCTTTACTTAAGTATTTAGAAATAAGATGATGTGCATTTTTCATAGAAATGACAATTAGATGTTTTAATTAGCACATATTTGACGATTTTTATATTAAAAAACAGTTTCCAATACTACCGACTTTTTCTTAACATATTCAAAGAAATGCTCATCGAAAAGGCAAGTTTATTTAAAAATTTGAATCCACGGGGAATATATACTAGGCTTCTCAAATGGCATTTGAGCACTCTGCCAGAGAACCACACTGTTTGTCAGAAATCGTATCTTATTCTCGTCTATTAAAGATGGATAGTAAACTTCAGTGTCAACACTCTCAAGAATTTTCAGGGTTGCATTGAACTGCTTTGGGAAACTGAAATTTGAGTTTTGAACTTCATGTATCATAAATAAATAAGAAATTACAAAAATACAATTGTTGTGACGCTTCCTTGTGAGTCAAGTACAGAGCTTCTAATGTGCCAATGCTCTTCATAGTAATAATGAGAAGTAACGAGTTTCCATGATCTGCTGATACATTAGGAAGACTATACATTATTTTGGGATTCTGGATTCAAGTGGAAGGAATGTGGAAAGAAAAGGAAAATTTTGACTGGGTCCTTTTTTTTTTTTTTGCTTACATCGCTAGCACCGACACAGAAATTCTTGTAAATATCCATGCAAATAGTCACATTCCCATTACAAAATTAAAAAATAAACAGACGAGAAAACCCAAAGTTTGATGATGTTTCATGGTATAAAACAAGACATTTATCGGTAATCAATGCTGACCATGTAATTCCCCATTTCTCCCAGTTTACTAGATAATCAAACAATTCACAGGTGTATTGTCAGTTTACAGTGTCCAGTAGACACAAACTTTCGGCACTCACACGTGTCACCATCCTCGGGTTATATACTGAAATATTGTACCCGCTGGACACTATGAATTGACAGTACCTGCATTCTTAGTCCAGTAGAGTGTGCCATGTCTCCAGTCGCAAGCAGGATAATGTAGTTTCTATACACTGTATGCTCTCTTCTGGGTAAGTGTCATCCACAGACAAATGTCAGACACATCTCTTCACTACCAAGGACATTAGAAGGTCGTACTGTGCTACAATATGATATTCCAACCTATCATTCATTCATACAGTCAACATTACAATGGTGGCTCGACCCATCAAATTGGTAATCCACCAGTATGCCCCCAAATCCCTCCCCAAACATCCATTGTAGCACCATCTTGCACGTAGCAGGAATCAACTGAATGGAATGGCATACAGTAAATGCTCACAGGACCTGACTGAATATTCTTGAGTTCAGAATATAATCTTCTCTGTTTATAAGCCGCATCACTTTGAATAAAGTACTTGAGGTTTCGACACTGCCTCTGCTATCATCACGAGGAGTAGAAACCGTTGACGTCTGGGGCTGTGACGGTGTTCTCGTTACATGGACGCGATGGCAGCGCCTGAAACCTTCGAGAGAAGCAGAACTGGTTTAAGGTTCATGCGACACAAGTGGCCAGTTGGGGCACCAAACTGAGAGGGGTGTCAAAAGTGCACAAGTGCAAAATTTATGTACCGGGTATGACATAATGAGCAGTGAAAACTCACTTCGGTGGAAGTGTATGGGTAATGTGGTGGGTGCCCGATGATATGTCACGAAATCAAAATCCCTTTAATATACAGACAATTTTGCAGTAATTTGAAGTACAGTAAGTTCATATTCCACACTATAATGCTGCTGAAATACTTTGCGTTTCCACAAATGCTGTGTTCATTTAACTGTAATCGGTATTAAAAGGAATAGCTGAAGCCTGTATTTAGATTCATTTCATAAGATTTAAGAACATTTCTGCCGCTTAAGTACTGATTCACTTACACAGATGAAGAAAAAGTCATTTTATTTTGATATAGCGCTCTCTAATCACGTATACATGCAAACGAGTCGAAACCTGTGCTGTCGAATAAATTTCACTAAATGAGAATATTTTGCTGTTGCTTTAGTTGATGAAGTTGCTGGGTATATGGTAGGAGAAGCTACATGAGACCAGTAAGTTAAATGGCATTTAACGTGTCTGATAATTACACCAGTACTGTTTGTCCACAGGCTAGTTGTGCAGAACAACGTTATCGCGCGACACATCTTCCTACAGACGGAAACAGAATTTCGAAAACCGTTTTTCGCTGTCGTTTTTACATGTCGCCTGGAAAACGCTGTTATAGTTCATGATTTAATCAGCACGATCGCTATTTCTCTTTAATTAGAAGAGGTATGAACAGCTTCAGTCTAATAGTTCTACTTATCCTTCACTGTACAGAAGGCCACTCCTTCCATATTAGCCGAAAATTTTTAAAAACAAGACGAAACTTGACAGCCCAAGCACGTTTCAAAACCGCTTGCTTTTACATGGGAGCGAAAACCGATTGTGGAATTGGCAAACCGGCAACCATAAGCGGATTTACAGAATCGATTTCGAGTGCTTACATGACCACCCAGAATTGGGAAAATGGTTTACGAAATCCGGTTCTGGGAGCCCCATGTAAACGGGGTGTATGCTAGTTAGCTGTTCGAGCTGTGGTGAGGGTTACCTGTACAAGTTTTCGATATATAAGTTCGATATATAAGGAAGAACGATTACGATGCGACGTTGTGATGTGTCTTCGCATTGCTGAAGTTCTCTGTATTGTTGTTGTCTATGTTATGTTTTGAGCGCGGGAGAATGAGGTGCAGTGTATGGATAAGAGGATGATAATGCATGACAGCTGACACTGTATCAACATTTTGTAATAGTGACACCGAAATGTTTGAAATTACGTGCAGTACTACTCTCTTTACTGTTGGGACCTTTCCCATGGTTTTCGTCTTGGAGGAAAATGATGAAAACAAAATTATCGCCCAAATGATCCAGGTGATATGACATGTCAGATTAGTAGTCGTAGTATAGCAAATTATGTTATATACGTAAGTTTACCGTCTGTGATACAACGTATATTATGTAGAGACCACGTTCTTACTAAATATAGAGGTTAACGTGATGTCTGCTATCATAAATGTAAAGATCAAAAGTTTATGATATTAATCAAGCTTAGGCTGCGACATTTTGAGAGATATCTGCATGGTGTAAGGATGAAGCGATAGTTAACTACAGTATCTCCCTATTGCAATTATGGAGGCAGTGTGTGGTAGATGAGCGCATAAACAAGTGATGGATCATGGTATCCCAGTTTATGAACTTTCTTTCTAATTCAGGTATACAACGTGTGTGTCTCTGTGCTCAGATGAACTAATGTTTGCAATCTGTGTTACGGATCTAATTTATGAGCTTGTTCACCACTCGCTGTCTCCACAGTTTGGTAAATGGCTACCTTTACTCATTTCATTATCATTATTTTGCCCAGAAATTTGTAGTATTGTAACCTTAAAAAAGTGCATGTGGTAGAGAGCTGCCCATCCTCTCACTGTAGTACACAAAAAATGTGGTATGTTTGTTAAAAAACAGCACCTGTTACTCAGTAGCTACAAAATTAAGTGCCAAAGGTCTGAAAATTACAGTCAAAACAATTTTGATGATCAGAAGAGCAGTTCTGGAAGTTGGAGGCACTACCATAAACAAATCCTATCTCAAGGCTTCTCATAAAATTTGAACACTGTTCAGTCATATTTTGAGGCCGTCAGTGGTACAAAAATTAGTGTTAAAAGAAAGTTAAATTAGTCTTCCAAATGTTCCTGCTTCTTTTTATTTGTTTATATGACCATTGAACATTCCGACAATAGTGTGATACAAGCCAGGGAATACATTATAGAATGTGTAATTGCTTATAAATTATGTAAAGAAAATTATAGTTGTACAAAGAAAAATATCTGCATATACAGGCTGTTTCACAATTTCTACCACAGGCTTCTAGTGATTGTAGAAGAGGCTTAGTGGTTAAAGTTTTGATAAGTGACTATGTCCAGAAATAAAATAAGTTTGATGACAAGATCACTTTCAAATTACCATATTCATGGTGGAGACCTGTGTGCTTTACAGCAGCTGATCCACCTGGTGACCACGCTGTTCATGTTGCAAGGTGTATCGGTGGTGCGTGCTTACATAACCAAGGTCCACAAACTCTGTTGTGTGCCAAATAATTTCTATTCCTGCCAGAACTCGTGCAAGGAGATCAAATTCCAACTATACAGGAGTCTTATACACAACTCTTCATACTGCCCCATAAGAAAAAAATTGAGAGTCAAATCTGACAATCATGATGGACAGGGAGTTGGTCCAGCTCAAGCTATCCACCTTTCACTGTACATTTACTTCAGATGTTCAAGAATGCCAGGTGCAAAATGTGCACATGTGCCCTCATGTTGGAACATCATTTGCTGATGGAATGATTGTGGCAAATCTTCCAATAACTCCATGAGCACCTTCAATAGGAATGTCAGATATAAGGGACCTGTTAGTGCTACAGAAGAATGTACGACGCAGTAAGATGACCGTCAATGATACTGGCTGATACATTGATACTGAAATTCACTTGAATCAGTACCGATTTTCAATTAATATATGGGCAAGAATTATTGCTGATAGCCAAATAGCACACTACAAATTGCCAAACAGGTTGACTGGTGCAAGATATCTTCACTTCCTATCGAGTAAGTTACCTGTACTACCAGAGGTGGTACCTTTTTAGCAGTGGCTGGAGATGCAGTTAATGCATGTGGAACATGAGCCCATTTTCTCTAAAATATCTCAGAACACCTCATACAAAAATTCAGTGGGCGATGGATTGCCTAGGGATGTCCAGTACATTGGTCAGCTTGTTTCTCCAACCATAATCCCTTGAGTGTTTGTTTGTGGGGACACATGAAATCTTTGATGTATGCAAGCTCCGTTACTGACTTCAGACACTAGAGGAATGTGTTAGCAATGGGTGCCACCACCTCTGTGACCAGCATGGAGTTTTCCGGAGGGTGCATGATTACTTAAGACATCTTCCAGAAGTGTGGCTTACTATGAATGTACACCATATTGAGCATCTCCTCTAGCGATGACTCAGAAGCGCAGGTCATTTATAATAGCAAACAGATTACATTAGAAGCTATGCCATTTCACAGTAACAGAATATGTTCTCATTACTTTACTGCATTCTACAGGTTGTTTGTAATAGCAAAGAGCTTGCAGTAGAAGAGATGTATTTCACAGTAGTGAAGCTGAAAAGGTACTCATAGCTCTTAAGGTATGCATTTTAGGAACCATGTTCACTGGACTTTCTTCTGTTTCTCAGGATATGGAACACTTTTTTTTTTAGCACCCTGTATCAGAAATGCTGGGATTGTTAATATCTTGGGAACTTTAAATTTGTTTCTACGAGAATTACTAGAAAATATTTTCGTGCTACATCTTGTGGCTTTCATTTGAAGCTGTAATAACCATGGTATATGCACATTTATAGTACAACAGCAGACCAGAATGCAGTAAGCTAAATATGGGTATATGAGGCCTTAGTACATTTTTAATAAAATGTCTTCATTTATAGTGCTAGGCATTTTCCTCATAATGAATAGTGTGTTACAGCCTAAGTTTGAGTAAATCTTATCGTTGTTGTGGTCTTCAGTCTGAAGGCTGATCTGATGCAGCTCTGCATGCTAATCTATCCTCAGCAAGTCTCTTAAATATTATATGTGTGATTTTTCCAAGTCATGTATCTGTCTTGTACCACATCCAGGAATCTGTATCTTTTGGTCTGAATTTCCAACATAAAGTCTAAAGCTATCAGTGTGAACTACTCTGGTGGCATGTACCTGCAATTACATTGTTTTGCTTCCATTTATAAACATATTGTTGCTATAGAAATATTTATTTGCCTTTTCAATGCTCAGAGAGAGTTGTGTTTGAAGTTCATTAATGATGTAACAGCAAGTAATAAGACAAGTATAGTCAGCATAACTCCTCCAACAACATTTAGGTCTTTTATGTACCAGACAAAAATAAATGGTCCAGATACTGAACTATGTTATCTACTTCAAGAGGTCTAAGACAGGTATTGGATTTTATATTGCACAGGGTTGCAGCCAGGCGAGAATTATTTAGAGAACTGGTTTAAAAAAATTATTTCAAATACCTCGGTCAAATCTTTGCAAGTTTTCTCCCAGAGCAACTTCGGTTGTGTCTGCATGACACAAGCTGTCTACGTTTCAGAACCAAGGCAGTTCTCTTTAGTTAAAGCTGCTGACTAGAGACACCTTGCGCCCTCTGAAACTGCTAGCAAATTCACGCCATCGGTTTTAGGCAATAGCGTGTGTGGGATACATGTCACGTGTGTGGATGCTGGAGGATTCTGCAGTGCAGAAGACAGTTGCTTTGCTCTTTTGTGATCCAGACCTCAGGCAGAACAGAAGTTTTTCTTGGCTCTGCGTTCCATGACAGGCTGCCAGCATAACTTAACATAAACTGTTTCCCCTTCCGTTGCCCACTTATCATCCTAAACTGGCCTAAACCACTCTAAGCACGCACTTTGTATTCTGTACACCAAAATATATTTATTTTACATAATTTTCATTCTGTCATTTAATGGCAGCCTTAGATGCCCACTCAAAAGTCCTGACCATTCAACCTCGTGTCCATTGTCGTCGTAAGCCAGATGCAGCAACCTTCTTCCCCCTTCTCTGCTGATGTACAATATTTAGTTTCAGGACATTGTAATCTATGTTTCACAAAAAATTATACAGGATTGGCTTACTTTTCTCTTACACCATAATGGTAAAGTTACTACACACATGTCTCATGACGTACACAATCAAGAGCTTTAGAAAAGTCAAGAAACAAACCACAAACTTTCACTTTTTTATCTAACTCTTTGAAATGATTGATACAAAGTTAGCAACTGCTGTCTTAGATGACACATGTTTCCTAAAACCATACTTTGCCTCACTTAGGCTGTTCTGTATGCCTATTAGCTTAAGTAAACGGTTTTTTATTATTATTTTCAATATTTTTGACAAGACAGAAGTTCTAGTTATGGAATTAAACAATATAATAAAAAGGATAGTTGCTACTCACCATATAGTGAAGATTCTGAATCACAGAAAGGCACACCAAAAAGACTGTTGGAAAGTTAGCTTTTCACCAGCAAGGTCTTTGTCAAAAATAGACAACAGAAAGGCACACCAAAAAGACTGTTGGAAAGTTAGCTTTTCACCAGCAAGGTCTTTGTCAAAAATAGACAACTTACACACACACACACACACACACACACACACAAAAATGCAACCCACACACACACGTCCACAGTCTCTGGCAGCTGGAGCCAGTATGGAACTGTAATTTAAGGTGTCTGTTTTGTTACCTTCCTTCTATAATTAACTTACTTTACTCTTTTTAAGCATTCAGGAAAAATATCTTCTTCCAGAGTTACTTTTATTAATAAAGTAAATGGTCCTACTGTATAACATTTACACTGAAGAGCCAAAGAAATTGGTACACCTGCCTAGTATCGCATAGGGTCCCCGTGAGCATGCAGAAGTGCTACAACATGACATGGCATACACTTGACCAATCTCTGAACTAGTACTGGAGGGAACTGACACCATTAATCATGCAGGGCTGTCCACAAATCTATGAGAGTATAAGGGGTGGAGATCTCTTCTGAACAGCATGTCGTAAGCACCCCAGATAAGCTCAATAATGTTCATGTCTGGGGAGTTTGGTGGTCAGCAGAAGTGTTCAGACTCGGAAGAGTCTTCCTGAAGGCACTCTGTAGCAATTCTGGACTTTTGGGGTGTCGCACTGTCCTGCTGGAACTGCCCAAGTCAATCGGAATGCACAATGGACATTAATGGATGCAGGTGATCATACAGGATGCTTATGCATGTGTCACCTCACAGAGTCATTTAGAAGTATCAGGGGTCCCATATCATTTCAACTGCACATGTCCCACACCATTACAGATCCTCCACAAGCTTGAACAGTCCCCTGCTGACATGCAGAGTCCATGTATTCATGAGGTTGTCTCCATACCCGTACACGTCCATCCGCTCAATACAAGTTGAAATGAGACTCGTCTGACCAGGCAACATGTTCCCAATCATCAACAGTCCAATGTCAGTGTTGATGGGCCCAGGTGAGGAGCAAACCTTTGTGTCGTGCAGTAATCAAGGGTACACGAGTGGGTCTTCGGTTCCAAAAGCCGATATCGAATATGTTTCATTAGGTGGTTCACAGGCTGACACTTGTTGGTGGCCCAGCATTGAAACCTGCAGCACTTTGTGGAAGGGTTGCACTTCTGTCACACTGAACAGTTCTCTTCAGTCATCATTGGTCCCATTCTTGCAGGATCTTTTTCTGGCCACAGTGATGTTGGAGATTTGATGTTTTACTAGATTCATGATATTCACGGTACACTTGTGAAATGGTGATACATGAAAATCCCCACTTCATTGCTACGTTGGAGATGCTGTGTCCCAACATTTGTGCGCAAACTGTAACGCCATGCTGAAACTCACTAAATCTTGATAATCGGCCATTGTAGCAGCTGTAACCGATTTAACAACTGTGCCAGCACTTGTTGTCTTATATAGGTGTTGCCAACCGCAGCGCTGTATTCTGCCTGTTTATGTATCTCTGTGTTTGAAGACGCATGCCTATACCAATTTCTCTGGTGCTTCAGTGTATAATTTTTTAATTACATTAGAAATACTATTGGTACTCTTGGCTTTTGAAAGTTTTATTATTTTTACTGTTTCATACTTATCTATTGGAAACAGAAACAAATTTTCTGTTATTTCAGCAGTGTTAATTTTTAATCTATAGAACTTATTGTTGATTTTATTTTTCTGCTGTCTATCGTACATCCTCTCTGGTGCTTCTATTTTTAGGAGAAACCCACTGTTTCCTTGCTTTCTTACTTATGGGACACATTGGTCCCATAGATACCTCATGATATTTTAAACCAAAAACCCAAATGAATTAGTTCCACTCTTAACTATAGTTTGATACAGAATGTAATACTTTTTGCTGCTATTGGACAAATATGTGTGTTGTATCTGTCTACAAAAGTCAGCTGAATTGATCTTCAGAACTGCCACATGTTATTGCAAACATCTGTCTGTAGCATAAAAAATTCCCAGACATATTCTAAGTTGAAATATAATAACCTGTCTGGAATGAAACTATATTTCTTAGGACACCCAGTCTAGTTTCAGAGAGCTCCAGTTTCTCTTTGGCACTTTCAGAAGTAATGAACTGGATTTCTTGTTCTCGTAATATTTAATGTGGTATCCAAAATATCTAAAATTAAAAATTAAACTACTTCTGAACAGGCCTCAGAAGCCCCAACAGTACCTGGACCACTGTGTCAGCCCCAGCCAATATGTGTCATTGAATGTGGTCAGTACACTGCTCTTCTGGCCATTGTCAGTTTTTCTAACTGGTGCTGCTGCTTCTCAGTCAAGCAGCTCCCCAGGTGGCCTCAAAAGGGCTGAGTACACCATGCTTTCAAACAGCACTCGGCAGACCTTACTGTCACCCATTCAGGTACTAATCAAGCCCCAGATCACCTAACTTTGATGATCTGATGGGAACTGGTGTCACCACTTGGCAAGGCCATTGCTATCTAAAATGTCTATAAAGGAAATATGTATGATTGAAGTACTTAGCTTTGCAGATGGACATAGAACTTATTGTCAGGAATATAGCAATTCATAAGTTTGGAGGAGAATCTTCCATGGGCTTTGAAATAATTTTGGGTGTGCCTAATGGAAAAGTGATATGAGTATAATTTCAAACAATGGAAAATCCAGGGTGGAAAGTAACGATGTTGTGAAAAGGAAAGTTGTCACTCATCATATAGTGGAGATGCTGAGTCGCAGATAGGCACAACAAAAAGACTGTCACAAATGTAGCATTCAGCCAGTAAGGCCGTTGTCAACATTAGACAACACACACATACAGACTCACATAGACGCAAGTGGACCACACTGTTGCTGAGTGTGCTGCCAAACATGACATCCTTCATTTCAGTGACTGCTTCACAGCCTGTGCCATATGGATCCTTACCACCAACACCAGCTTTTCTGAATTGCATAGGTGGGAACTTTCCGTGCTATATATCCTATGTTCCCATAACCCTCCTGGCCTCAACCTTCGTTAGTCATTGTCCTCTGCCATCCAGCCCCTTCTCTGTTCCCATTCCAGCACTACTCAGACCTCATTCCTCCATCGCATTGAGTCTTTTTTACTTCTCTCCTTTTCTGCTATCCTCCCCCACTTTTTCTCCACCTTTCTGCTGCCCTCCCTAACCTCCTGATTGCACGTGGCTGCCCTACCCTATTTCCACCTCGTCCCTGTGTGTTCCCTAACAGCACGTCACTGTCCCCCACCCCTACCACACAATCCCCCCTCCCCACTCCAGCCTCCTCCTTACCTCCATCCAGTCGTCACTCCCATCGTGCACTGGTGCTGCTGCTTGCAGTGTGGCCTCAGTTGCCTGAGACTGCAGTCATGTTTGTGTGAGTTATGTTTGTGTGAGTGTGTATGTGTGTGTTTGATATCTAATTTTGACAAAGCCTTACTTGTCAAAAGCTGTATTTGTGGCAGTCTATCTGCAACTCAGCATCTCCGCTATATGGTGAGTGGCAACTTTGCTTTTCAGAATATTGTTACAAGTATAATTTCCTGTATTACATATTAATGACTCAGCAATCATTGGCTCTTGCCAATTTTTTGTACTTCGTCCCATTCTCTGTGTGTTGTAATGTCTTCAGTCCTAGATGCACTATTTGTCTGATACAAAAGATGCCAATTAGCTCAGAATTTAAAGAAGCATAAATCTGTACATGTCACAAAATGTAAACTTGTCCTAGTCTCTGTGGACAAGCATCAGCTTGTGGCTTACATAGAAAAGATTGTCAGTTAACTCAACAAAACACATTTCATACATTGTCCAACACAGAAAAAATTGACACCTTTACCTTTTTAGAAGTGAAGATCAGTGAAATGGTTTTCTTGTTTGAAAACTAAGTGATGCTGTCCTCACTTTAATGATAATCTCTAAAGTCAGTGACACCAAAATATGAAAGCATGTTTACTGTATTTATTTTTGTTTACTATAACCGAGACACCTATGCCGAGGCAACTCTGTTCATTCACGTAGAATATACGTAGCCCAGAAAAATTTGATCTCTAGTTGTCATTACATATACTTCATTCAACACTGTGTTCATGGGTTCAGAATTCAAATTCTGGCACCCTTGCACATATTCTCATTCCTAAGATTAGCAGTTACACTCCTGGAAATGGAAAAAAGAACACATTGACACCGGTGTGTCAGACCCACCATACTTGCTCCGGACACTGCGAGAGGGCTGTACAAGCAATGATCACACGCACGGCACAGCGGACACACCAGGAACCGCGGTGTTGGCCGTCGAATGGCGCTAGCTGCGCAGCATTTGTGCACCGCCGCCGTCAGTGTCAGCCAGTTTGCCGTGGCATACGGAGCTCCATCGCAGTCTTTAACACGGGTAGCATGCCGCGACAGCGTGGATGTGAACCGTATGTGCAGTTGACGGACTTTGAGCGAGGGCGTATAGTGGGCATGCGGGAGGCCGGGTGGACGTACTGCCGAATTGCTCAACACGTGGGGCGTGAGGTCTCCACAGTACATCGATGTTGTCGCCAGTGGTCGGCGGAAGGTGCACGTGCCCGTCGACCTGGGACTGGACCGCAGCGACGCACGGATGCACGCCAAGACCGTAGGATCCTACGCAGTGCCGTAGGGGACCGCACCGCCACTTCCCAGCAAATTAGGGACACTGTTGCTCCTGGGGTATCGGCGAGGACCATTCGCAACCGTCTCCATGAAGCTGGGGTACGGTCCCGCACACCGTTAGGCCGTCTTCCGCTCACGCCCCAACATCGTGCAGCCCGCATCCAGTGGTGTCGCGACAGGCGTGAATGGAGGGACGAATGGAGACGTGTCGTCTTCAGCGATGAGAGTCGCTTCTGCCTTGGTGCCAATGATGGTCGTATGCGTGTTTGGCGCCGTGCAGGTGAGCGCCACAATCAGGACTGCATACGACCGAGGCACACAGGGCCAACACCCGGCATCATGGTGTGGGGAGCGATCTCCTACACTGGCCGTACACCACTGGTGATCGTCGAGGGGACACTGAATAGTGCACGGTACATCCAAACCGTCATCGAACCCATCGTTCTACCATTCCTAGACCGGCAAGGGAACTTGCTGTTCCAGCAGGACAATGCACGTCCGCATGTATCCCGTGCCACCCAACATGCTCTAGAAGGTGTAAGTCAACTACCATGGCCAGCAAGATCTCCGGATCTGTCCCCCATTGAGCATGTTTGGGACTGGATGAAGCGTCGTCTCACGCGGTCTGCACGTCCAGCACGAACGCTGGTCCAACTGAGGCGCCAGGTGGAAATGGCATGGCAAGCCGTTCCACAGGACTACATCCAGCATCTCTACGATCGTCTCCATGGGAGAATAGCAGCCTGCATTGCTGCGAAAGGTGGATATACACTGTACTAGTGCCGACATTGTGCATGCTCTGTTGCCTGTGTCTATGTGCCTGTGGTTCTGTCAGTGTGATCATGTGATGTATCTGACCCCAGGAATGTGTCAATAAAGTTTCCCTTTCCAGGGATAATGAATTCACGGTGTTCTTATTTCAATTTCCAGGAGTGTATTTACATTTTTAGTAGTAACCCATATATTAGTACACTTTTGCTGCCACTAGCATGGTGCACATCACGGATTTCAAGTAGTGCATCACTGGGCTGCTCCGTACCCCCACCAGAGGCTGTTGATCATGGTCCAGTACCTCAATCACCTGCAACCAAGAGCCAGCAGCCCCTGGCAGGCAATTGCTCTTTATATTGACTCACATCATCTCCAGTTGCAGCCTGTATGCGTCAACTAGTCTGTAACCATCACTAGTCTGTACTCGTTCTGTATGCTGCCACCCCAGACCTAATAGCTAAGAACTCCACCTCCACTGTGGCAGATTTTGGATTTGTACTCGTTCTGTATGCTGCCACCCCAGACCTAATAGCTAAGAACTCCACCTCCACTGTGGCAGATTTTGGATTTGGCAAGCTTCTGACCAATGGCCAGCACTTCATCGCATTTCAGGTAATGGACTCGGACACTGGTATGCTTTCTTTTTGTCATGGCCTCCTTTTTAGGAGCAGCGACCTTCTTTGTTGTTCTGATCGTTGGTCCCCTTCAGGAACAATTTCTCTCCCTACGTTGTTCTGTTAGTTGGCCTCCTTTTCCGGAATGACCTATCTCTGTTCATTGTTTGTTTGTTTGCCTCATTTTCAGGACCCACCCTCCCTCTCTTCGTTCA
The DNA here is from genome assembly GCF_021461395.2 of Schistocerca americana. Lineage (NCBI taxonomy): Eukaryota > Metazoa > Arthropoda > Insecta > Orthoptera > Acrididae > Schistocerca > Schistocerca americana. Next base: position 387,931,708 of record NC_060119.1, on the reverse strand, counting down.
TTGCCCTCCTTTTCAGAACTGGCTTCTGTCATTCATCAATTGCACACATATTTTATTGCCAATCAAGTCAACTTTTTTCTTGTACTGCAGTCTGCCAGCTCCATGCTCAGGAATGTGATTCTTCCTGTTTTCCACTTTCTCCAGTCAAAGTCGTGGGGGGGGAGGGGGGGGGGGAGGGGGGTCTGTCACCGTAAATGAACTCATTAGCACATAGCAGTAATCCAGCTGGCCAAAGAGGTAGCCACCGCAGTCCCAACCAGGAAATCTTGCCACAATGGACAACTCCATTGGCAACAGGAACAAGGACATGGTGTAGCTCTTCCATCTGGCCCATCTTGCTTTGTACAATATGAGAGAGCTGCATGTGATCACCAGAGCAGCTGTTTTGTTCCTTTGTTCTCAAACATTTGCGTAGCTGGGCCCCCTATAGTTGGTTCCCATCAAATGCCTTCTGCTAAGGTGCACTACACAGCAAATCACAGTTCTTGATCGTGGCCTGCCGCAATCTACTTTCAGCACCATGCCCTGTTTTTTCTCCTTTGGCTGACACCTGTGCTACCTTGGAACAGAACCCTTATCACATTTGCTGAACCTTTGTTAGGCCCTTTTGGTTGGTGGTCATTTGAGGTTTGTTGCCCATCTACTGCATTAGAAGTGATTATTACGGTGCTGTCGTACATTTGTCTGTCGAAGGCCTCCCTTGTACAATGTTTTTGGGCTGATGTGTTACATATTTTTGCTCCTACAATAGGATCCGTTGGCACTGCAGCACATTGTGGTGACATACCACCCAGTCTGTGCCTGCCAACCTTCCTGCTGGTGTACAAACCACACTGTGATGATGCAGTTCATCCTTTGAACACATTCGGCACTGTTGCAGACGCCTCCCACCTAGATGCAGATACCTCCTGCACTGACGTGGGTGCCTTTACCCTGAAGCAGGGATGCCCTGCACCAACGTGGTCACCTCCAGGCATCTCCTGCATTGACTTGGGTGCATCATTCCCGACTACAGGTGCCTCTTACTCTATGCGGGCGCCTCCTGCACGGAAGCTGGTAGTTCACACATTGATCCAAACACTCCTGTCCCATTGCAGGTTCCTGCCACATTGATGCGGGTGCCTCCCACACTGATGCAGGTGGCTCCTGCACTGACACTGGCGATTGTCATTTCCTGCCAATACCACCTACCCTCCCACAAGATACTATGGCTTTCCAGCTTATGGCACCTAGTGTTGACTCAGACATCACCCAGGACCTGTCTCCAGGCTGCAGGGGCCATCCAACAGCATTTCCTTAAAGGGGAGGAAGGAACAAGGCTGCTTTCTTTCCACTGCCTCCTGCCACTCCTGCTCAAGGGACCATGTAGCCCCAGAACTGTGCACAGCCAGGACAACTGCTTTCGACACAATTGATGTGTCACTCATCGGCATGTTGCAGAGGATCTGGTCACTTTCCCCCTCAAGGACGGAAGGATGTAGTTACCCGTTTGTTACACCTTTGCCGCCACTAATGCCACGCACATTATGCAGTTTGAGTAGCGTGCTGTTTGGCTGCTCCATGCCCCTGCCAGAGGCCACAGAGAGTGGTGGCGTCTCAGTAACCTGCAGCTGAGAACCAGTGGCCATTTGTGTGCAAATGCTTCAGCTCACAGTCTGTACATGTTACCAATTCAGTTACTTTAGCTGTGACCTAATAACTGCTGTGCTGTTGCTTCATTGTCTAATAACCTATGGATTTCTTGTAACTGTGTCTTTTCATAGTGTTCAAGATACAACAGTATTAGTTCTTTTAAGATTAGTCAAAAAACGATTTGCTTTTATTTTAATACCTGCGTAACCATTGTACTGACAAGTCTGTCCTATTCTGCAAGCTCTAACTCCTGACATGATTTTTATTTATGTATTTATTTCCTATTATGTGATTTTGAGAATTTTGCTTAGTAAATAATCTAGTGACAAATCAATTTCTTTCTTTATAGAAAGAAAGTCTTCATTTGTTCCTAAAAACTCATTGTAGTAGATAAACTAGACTCGTTCTGTACTACGACTGAACTGAGATTCGTTGACTGACCTACCCTCATGGTCATCATTGCGTTCGATTTTATAAATTCTTGACCAGTCGACAAAATGTTTACTTTTTGTCAAGACTAATGATGTAATTACAGTTTTTGATTCTGAGTAATTTCACTAAGGGATTCACAGCATGATTTATGTGGTATTTTAAATTAAAAAAAATTACAATGGCAATGTTTCATCGACATTTTCCCATTTGGATGAAATTATCAGACTTTTTACATTTAACTTATTTCAGTTTTTCTTATTTACTTTGGACAGCAACATTTGCCCACAAGAATTAAAATATTAGTTAGTATGAACATTCTACCAGTAACTGTAATTTTAAAAAAAGTAAGTTTTTATGAAAATTTCGTGTATTATGTTGTTTTAACAAAACAGTTTTTTTGTGTGTCCCTATTTGATTTGGTCAGGTATTTCATTTGTAGACGAGAGAGTATAAATAAAAGAAAACTGCAGAAAAATGAGCATAATTGAATGACACTAATGTTATATTATGAAGAAACAAAGGAACTGAAAGATTAGATACAAAAAATTAAATCTACAAGGGTGTTTTGATGTGTCTTAATTGTGTGTATTGTGTTATTCAGTCGGTGAGTCTTGATCTGTTACATTATATTACAAACTCTAGCAGAGTTGATAAATTCAAAGGCTTTGTTGTGAGACACTGCGTTGAGTTTGTGCAGGAGGTCCTCGCAGTAGCTTAGACACTTTTACTGGGAAATAGTTAACTCTTTGGCACTGGGCATTAGCTTTGATCCATGATGCCACCTATAAATGTTAGGTACAAACAACTCTGAGACAATAGATAAATACAGACCATGCATTTTACTCTCTCTGCAGTGTTCAGGTTTGAAACTAACATGTAAGTCATGTGACGGAGGGCAAAAAGCAGAGTTTCTGTCGATACTCACTAGACGAAGTGGAGCTGAAATTTATGATTTTTCTTATTTAAAGCCGAAGTCAAGCATTGATTTTAACAGTTGAACTACTTGTATTAGTGTTACAGCGGTAGTAGGATAGCCAACTTAATTTTTCTGATAATTCCAGTAGGTATGCAATGTTTATCATTTTTATGTTTGGCCAGGTGAAAAGGTAACAAACAGTTTCAAACATTTTATTTACAGTTTTTTTTTTTTTTTCTTTTTACAAGTGACAGAATTGCGGTTCTCCAGTGAATTCCTGTACTAGTTGCCCTGCGAGTCATTTAGCTCACTGCCTCTACAGGAGAAGAAGACAAAATATCAGTTTAGCAGCACGCATTTAATTTTCTGGGAGTGTTATGTGTAGAATGTTTTATTGTGTTTTTATAAGAATGGACAACCGTTTCTGTCCACTTTCCACTGTGGCAATTTTACACAAAATGAAGAGTTTTATGATATTTGCTTAATGTAGTACATATACTGATACAATATCAAGATAAGAAGCATTACGTATTAGAAAAGTTTATTATAAAGAAAATTCTTGTAGTGAATTAGATATTAACATCCTGTCATATCAAAATCTTCATCATTTATTGAGTTTTGGGCCAGACAACTATTATACAGGGTGGCAACAGAAAAACGGGAACATTTCAACAATCCAGTGAAACTAGAAATGATGCAGGAAAGAAATTGGATCCATAGTAATTGAAACCTTACAACTTTGTCATTTACGAAACAGTGATGGCATTTATCATTTTTTCTTTAAATTACATCGTTTGGATGCCATTCTCCTGTACGAATACATTCGTGAAATTTGCTGTTGAGATTCCTCATTGACCACTGCAACACCTCAGCTGGGATACTGTGAATTGCATCCTGAATTCTCTGTTTGAACTCATCCATGGTTCTTGGTAGAGTCATGTAGACTTTGCTCTTGAGGTAGCCCCACAAGAAAAAATCACAAACGGATAAACCTGGTGACCTAGGGGGCCAGAGAATGTTACCGAATCATGAGATCATGTGGTTGCCAAACAGTTCTTGCACATATGCCAATGATTGCCGTGCAGTGTATGATGTCAGTCCAGCCTGTTGAAACCAGGCTTCTTGAACATTTGCAAAGTTGTTCAGTGCAGGTGTAACAAAAGTTCGTAACATTTCCATGTAACAATTGGCACTGACAGTTGCTGTGTTTCCCTGTTCATTTGCGAAGAAATATGGTCCAATAATCCCATGTGATGAAACACCACACCATACTGTCAATTTACCAGCATGTAAAGAGCGCTCATGAATGTCATTAGGATTTTTGTTTGCCCAGTAACAGTAGTTCTGTTTATTTCCATAACCTGTGAGATTAAAATGTGCCTCATGTGACATCCACAACTTGTTTAGAAATTCATCATCGTTGTTTATTTTTGTTGACAGAATCTTAATAATAACCAATAATCGTTGTCCTTCAGTTGTTCCACCTTCTGTAGTTTGTAAAGGTGAAATTTTGAATCTAGATGAAGAACTCTGCAAACACTCTCCCAGGACTTTCCAACCAATGCTGCTTGCTTACGGATAGAACGCCGTGGGCTCCGTAAGACAGACTCCTGTACAACATCAATGTTCGCTGGAGAATGCACACTTCTTGCTCGTCCTGTTGGTTTCTTCTTGAGGGCAGATCCAGTTTCTTCAAAGCTATTAATCCAACATTTTATTGCATGTTTCGATGGAATGGCATCGTGACGTCCTAAATTATAAAAATGTCGAATCTCCCTCTGTGCTGCTACGTATCACTGTTTTTGCAAAACATTTTTATGCCTAATGCACGCTGTTGTTTGTTCCCTGATTCACGATTACTGAAAGGGCGGACTGTTTGCTCGCCAACTGTTACGAACCCACAGTGCTGACACCTGCCCATGGCTGCCACTACTCATTTCAAACATTCCTGTTATTCTGTGTCGCCCAATATTTTTATGAAATAGATATATAATGACCCTTATCATTCTGTTCATGTTATTTACACACAAATAAATACTCTCAAATGGGAGGTCATTTGCATCTGTTTGGTGATAGTATTACTTCTTAGTTTGTCTGTAAATTCACTGACTTAATCTGCAAAAATATATTAGCAAATTTTTTGTGTTTCTGAACCAACTTTACCTGTTGAACGAAATAATACTTCCCTGTTACATGTCTTTAGATGCAACCAAGTGCTGCACAAGATTTCACCATTGCAGTAATTGAACAGTATTCCAGAAGTTGCCTGCAAATGGATTCTGCCTCTAGTCTGTTGATCAAGATGTTGGTTTCAGAAAAATGATGTCTCCCCCCTCCCCTCCCCCATGCACACAAAACTGTATGTAACTGATGAGACACCTGCTGGAAGCCGGAGTTAGGGTGGGAACGCAGCACTGTAATCTAGCAACCAAGTATTTAAAAAAAAAGAAGAAGAAGAAGAAGAAGAAGAAGGTTAATCAAGCTTACTTAAAAAATTCTGCACAGTACAATCAAAAATTGGTATCCTTGTCTTCAGTTGACGTATGTAGGTAACTTGAACACCACAGCATCCACCAATTATTGGGTTGGTGCTTAAGCTTGTAGCATTTTTGTATTGCATTTTGGTATTCTGGTTGCTATGGGTTTATTTATTTATTTGTAGTTTACTGTTGCTATTAAATTTTACATATTGTCATTTGGATATAGTGAGTGGAGCTGTGGACGCTAGAAAATAGTGTGCCAAATTGAGAATTTGGAACATTTTTAATATATTCTTCAGTTTTGAGTTCAGTATATGGGCGACAGCAGCAGAGGCAGCCAGAAACACTTGCCCATGTATGAGGATGGTGCCATTGGATGTAGCATGGCAAGAAAAAAGTTTTCTCATTTTAAAGAGGATTTTTATCACATTAGTGACTTGTTTATGTTCAGGAAGACCTTCAGTGTTTGATGAAGATTGTTTAAACACATTAATTCACAGTGATCGACATGAGTACTCAAGAACTGGCAAATGTGATGAACTGTGATCGTTCCACCATTGTGCAACATTTGCATGCAACGGTGAAGGTTCAAATATCTGGTGTCTGGGTACGGCATGCTCTAACCAAAATCACAAAAATCAGTGGATGGCCATATGTGCATCTCTGCTTGCTCATCATCAATTGGCTCATGAGCAACACTGACCATTCCTATTCCTCTATGATTACTGGTGACGAGAAATGGTTTCTTTACACTAACATAAGGAAGAAAAGGAATAGTTGAGCCCAAACAAAGCAGCAACTCTCAATACAAGGATCTGCATCGAGCCATAAAAGATAATGTTATGTGTCTGGTGGAACAGTGACAGTGTGGTTTACTACGAATTGCTTCCCCGAGGTGTAACCATCACTGCTGATATTGTTGACAACTGAGATGTCTTGCAAACACAATTTTGCACTCTCTAGCAAACAATTAAGGAACTTTCTTTTTGGATGAAAATGTGCTCTGGACATGCCTCGACAAGTTCTTCGCATGAAACCCATGCGATTTCTACAACTTCAGAATCCAAAAGTTACGCCAGCATTGGCAGACTATTCTAAATAGTGAAGTAGAACATATTATTGATGACTAAAATCTCTGTTATGTGTATCTGTTGTGTTTATTAAATTTATGGATGAGTGCTACAAACTTATGCACCTACCCAATACATAAAACTGTTGTGGGGAAGGTGGTGAAAGTGAATGAAAGGTGCTATGCCTCTCTGATTAACCTATGGTATAAAATGAGCTCAGTGGTACTCACCAACTGTGTAATATCAAACATCACATAAAAAAACAACAAGCAAATTTTGTATTAAGTATGTATCATTATATTTCATTAATGTATAAAACAAAAGAAAATATACAAGTGAATGTTGATGCAAGGTTGGTAGCAATATCTGCAGTTTTAATATATATATATATATATATATATATATATATATATATATATATATATATATATATATATATATATATCAAAGATGATGTGACTTACCAAACGAAAGTGCTGGCAGATCGATAGACACACAAACAAACACAAACATACACACAAAATTCAAGCTTTCGCAACAAACTGTTGCCTCATCAGGAAAGAGGGAAGGAGAGGGAAAGACGAAAGGATGTGGGTTTTAAGGGAGAGGGTAAGGAGTCATTCCAATCCCGGGAGAGGAAAGACTTACCTTAGGGGGAAAAAAGGACGGGTATACACTCGCACACGCACACACACACACACACACACACACACATCCACACATATACAGACATATTTAAAGACAAAGAGTTTGGGCAGAGATGTGTCATTCGAGGCGGAAGTGCGGAGGCAAAGATGTTGTTGAATGACAGGTGAGGTATGAGTGGCGGCAACTTGAAATTAGCGGAGATTGAGGCCTGGCGGGTAACGGGAAGAGAGGATATATTGAAGAGCAAGTTCCCATCTCCGGAGTTCGGATAGGTTGGTGTTGGTGGGAAGTATCCAGATAACCCAGACGGTGTAACACTGTGCCAAGATGTGCTGGCCGTACACCAAGGCATGTTTAGCCACAGGGTGATCCTCATTACCAACAAACACTGTCTGCCCGCGTCCATTCATGCAAATGGACAGTTTGTTGCTGGTCATTCCCACATAGAATGCATCACAGTGTAGGCAGATCAGTTGGTAAACCACGTGGGTGCTTTCACACGTGGCTCTGCCTTTGATCGTGTACACCTTCCGGGTTACAGGACTGGAGTAGGTGGTGGTGGGAGGGTGCATGGGACAGGTTTTACACCGGGGCGGTTACAAGGATAGGAGCCAGAGGGTAGGGAAGGTGGTTTGGGGATTTCATAGGGATGAACTAACAGGTTACAAAGGTTAGGTGGACGGTGGAAAGACACTCTTGGTGGAGTGGGGCGGATTTCATGAAGGATGAAGGATGGATCTCATTTCAGGGCAGGATTTGAGGAAGTCGTATCCCTGCTAGAGAGCCACATTCAGAGTCTGGTCCAGTCCCGGAAAGTATCCTGTCACAATTGGGGCACTTTTGTGGTTCTTCTATGGGAGGTTCTGGGTTTGAGGGGATGAGGAAGTGGCTCTGGTTATTTGCTTCTGTACCAGGTCGGGAGGGTAGTTGTGGGATGCGAAAGCTGTTGTCAGGGCGTCAGTGTAATAGTTCAGGGATTCCGGACTGGAGCAGATTCGTTTGCCACGAAGACCTAGGCTGTAGGGAAGGGACCGTTTGATGTGGAATGGGTGGCAGCTGTCATAATGGAGGTACTGTTGCTTGTTGGTGGGTTTGATGTGGACGGACGTGTGAAGCTGGCTATTGGACAGATGGAGGTCAACATCAAGGAAAGTGGCCTGGGATTTGGAGTAGGACCAGGTGAATATGATGGAACCAAAGGAGTTGAGGTTGGAGAGGAAATTCTGGAGTTCTTCTTCACTGTGAGTCCAGATCATGAAGATGTCATCAATAAATCTGTACCAAACTTTGGGTTGGCAGGCCTGGGTAACCAAGAAGGCTTCCTCTAGGCGACCCATGAATAGGTTGGCGTACGAGGGGGCCATCCTGGTACCCATGGCTGTTCCCTTTAATTGTTGGTATGTCTGGCCTTCAAAAGTGAAGAAGTTGTTGGTCAGGATGAAGCTGGCTAAGGTAATGAGGAAAGAGGTTTTAGGTAGGGTGGCAGGTGATCGGCGTGAAAGGAAATGCTTCATCGCAGCGAGGCCCTGGATGTGCGGAATATTGGTGTATAAGGAAGTGGCATCAATGGTTACAAGGATGGTTTCTGGGGGTAACAGATTGGGTAAGGATTCCAGGTGTTCGAGAAAGTGGTTGGTATCTTTGATGAAGGATGGGAGACTGCATGTAATGAGTTGAAGGTGTTGATCTACGTAGGCAGAGATACGTTCTGTGGGGGCTTGGTAACCAGCTACAATGGGGCGGCCTGGATGATTGGGTTTGTGAATTTTAGGAAGAAGGTAGAAGGTAGGGGTGCGGGGTGTTGGTGGGGTCAGGAGGTTGATGGAGTCAGGTGAACGATTTTGCAGGGGGCCTAAGGTTCTGAGGATTCCTTGAAGCTCCGCCTGGACATCAGGAATGGGATTACCTTGGCAAACTTTGTATGTGGTGTTGTCTGAAAGCTGACGCAGTCCCTCAGCCACATACTCCCGACGATCAAGTACCACGGTCGTGGAACCCTTGTCCGGTGGAAGAATGACGATGGATCGGTCAGCCTTCAGATCACGGATAGCCTGGGCTTCAGCAGTGGTGATGTTGGGAGTAGGATTAAGGTTTTTTAAGAAGGATTGAGATGCAAGGCTGGAAGTCAGAAATTTCTGGAAGGTTTGGAGAGGGTTATTTTGAGGAAGAGGAGGTGGGTCCCGCTTCGACGGAGGACGGAACTGTTCCAGGCAGGGTTCAATTTGGATAGTGTCCTGGGGAGTTGGATCATTAGGAGTAGGATTAGGATCATTTTTCTTCGTGGCAAAGTGATATTTCCAGCAGAGAGTACGAGAGTAGGACAGTAAATCTTTGACGAGGGCTGTTTGGTTGAATCTGGGAGTGGGGCTGAAGGTGAGGCCTTTGGATAGGACAGAGGTTTCGGATTGGGAGATAGGTTTGGAGGAAAGGTTAACTACTGAATTAGGGTGCTGTGGTTCCAGATTGTGTTGATTGGAATTTTGAGGTTTTGGTGGGAGTGGAGCTGGAAGTGGGAGATTGAGTAGATGGGAGAGACTGGGTTTGTGTGCAATGAGAGGAGGTTGAGGTTTGCTGGAAAGGTTGTGAAGGGTGAGTGAGTTGCCTTTCCGGAGGTGGGAAACCAGGAGATTGGATAGTTTTTTGAGGTGGAGGGTGGCATGCTGTTCTAATTTGCGGTTGGCCTGTAGGAGGATGCTCTGAACAGCCGGTGTGGATGTGGGAGAGGAAAGATTAAGGACTTTTATTAAGGATAGGAGTTGACGGGTGTGTTCATTGGCTAAGTTGATGTGTAGGTGAAGGATTAGGTGGGTGAGGGCAATGGATTGTTCAGTTTGGAACTGGTATAGGGACTGATGGAAAGAAGGGTTGCAGACAGAGATGGGAACTTTAAGTGTGAGGCCTTTGGGGGTAATGCCAAATGTTAGACAAGCCTGAGAAAATAGAATATGGGAGCGTAATCTGGCTAGGGCGAAGGCATGTTTGCGGAGGGAATGTAAATAAAACTTAATGGGGTCGTTGTGGGGGTGTTGTGAGGGTACATGGTATTAGAAGGTGGAAAGTGTAATATGAGGCTGAAATGAAAATGAAAATAAAAATATACAGGGAGAGATAAAGGTGAACTGGAAAGTAACTGGAGATCTGATGTGAAAAAGGCGAAAAGGTGTTGGTTACAGCTGGGGTATGTTGGACTTGGGTTGGTAGACAACGATGTGCACAAAGGTTAGGTGGTTGTGTTGCCGCCAAAACACGTTAAAGGACGGAGAAATTCGAGAAAATTTCGAAAAAACTGCGTGTAATGTATTAAAAGGAGTGGTTTTGTGGTGGCAGATTATGAAAATGAGGCTAACAATTGTCTGACGAAGAAATAATGACGTTAAAACCTGTGGGAAGCGGCTAAAAATTATCAGTGATGTGGGAAAAACGGAAATGGAAATAAAGCGAAAGTTATTAGAAATAGCCAAAATGGTTGTTTAAAAGGTGAAAGGAACTGTTTGTGAACTAGAAACGATGGATTTTATAGCAGCGGTAGTGTTGAAAGCAGTAAAAAAATTTTTTTGGTTATGGTTTGGAAGTCGGTTACGTGTTATTGAGTATATATAGGCGGGATAAAATTGTATAGCAGATTACCACCAACCTTTCCGAACTCTGGAGATGGGAACTTGCTCTTCAATATATCCTCTCTTCCCGTTATCCACCAGGCCTCAATCTCCGCTAATTTCAAGTTTCCGCCACTCATACCTCACCTGTCATTCAACAACATCTTTGCCTCTGCACTTCTGCCTCAACTGACATCTCTGCCCAAACTCTTTGTCTTTAAATATGTCTGCTTGTGTCTGTATATGTGTGGATGGATATGTGTGTGTGTGTGTGTGTGTGCGTGTATACCCGTCCTTTTTTCCCCCTAAGGTAAGTCTTTCCACTCCCGGGAGGGGAATGACTCCTTACCCTCTCCCTTAAAACCCACATCCTTTCGTCTTTCCCTCTCCTTCCCTCTTTCCTGATGAGGCAACAGTTTGTTGCGAAAGCTTGAATTTTGTGTGTATTTTTGTGTTTGATGATGCGACTTACCAAATGAAAGCGCTGGCAGGTCGACAGACACACAAACAAACACGAACATACACACAAAATTCAAGCTTTCGTAACAAACTGTTGCCTCATCAGGAAAGAGGGAAGGAGAGGGAAAGACGAAAGGATGTGGGTTTTAAGGGAGAGGGTAAGGAGTCATTCCAATCCCGGGAGCGGAAAGACTTACCTTAGGGGGAAAAAAGGACGGGTATACACTCGCGCGCACACACACACACACACACATATCCATCCACACATATACAGACACAAGCAGACATATTTAAAGACAAAGAGTTTAAATATGTCTGTATATGTGTGGATGGATATGTGTTACACTGATCATTGCTGTAGTACCTCTAGATGTGCAGAACTGAATATGTTGTGTCTTTTTAAAATGGAGGATGAGACCATTTGCAGAAAATCAGTCATTGATACTTTTAAGAACTTTGTTTACAGTTTCTTCTGTTTCTGCAGTATGCTTGGATTGATTAAAATACTAATGTCATCTGCAAAAAGAACCAATTCTGCTCATTTTTTACTGGATGGGAGATCATTTACATATTTGAGGACCAGTAGTGGGCCAAAGACTGAACCTTGGAGAACCCAATACGTGATTTCTCCCCAGTTAGAATTATGTCCCTAGACTAGATTGCTTGAATTACTAAGTACAACTGTCTACATTCTCTTTGTTAGATTTTGGCTGTATCATCAATCCCATAAAACATCAATTTATCTTGATGGATACTGTGATTCACACAGTCATATGCCTTAGAGAAGTTGCAGAAAATACTGAATAGTGCTATTTTATTATTTAATGCTTCTAAAATGTTGAGAGTGGATGTGTAAATGGCATTCTCAGTAGAGCAGTCCTTCTGAAACCCAAACTGTCATTTGTTAAGGATACCGTTGTTGCTAAGGGGACATTCTATTTGAGAATATGCCACCTTCTCAAAAATTTTGGAAAATGATGTCAGCAATGAAACAGGTCAGTAGTTATTGACACCTTTCTTATCACCTTTTTTAAAGAGGGGTTTAACAATGGCATATTTCAGTATTTCTGGAAAAATGCCTTGAATTAGTGATGCATTACATATTTCAAATAATTCTGTGCTTATTACATGGGAACAAATTTTTAGTACTCTATTGCAAACACCATCAAAACCAGATAAGCATTTATTTTTGAGACAATGTATAATTTCCTTAATTTCAGACGGAGAAATTGGTGATACATTCATAGGTTTGAATTTTGTGAAAGTTAGTTTTCAACATACTGCTGTGATTTTGCTCTTGAACTGTTTGTCCCTATGCTTTCTACTATCTTTAAGAAATGATTATTAAATGCATTTGCTGCCTGTGACTCATTGTTTGTAACCCTTCCTTTCAGTTCAATAATGATGTTGTCTTGTTCTGTGGCTGGTTTTCCTGTCTCTCATTTCACTACATTCCATATAGCCTTAAGTCTGTTGTCGGAAGTACTGATTTCTGATGTGCGTGTTTCTTGATTTTGTAACAAACATTCTTAGTAATTTCGAGTAGTTTTTGTAGTGTGCAACTACTGCAGGATCCCTTCTAATTCTTGCCAAAAAATACATTTCTCGTTTCTTTTCACAGGATACTTTAATCCCTCTAGTAATCCAAAGTTTTTTACAGTGCTGTTTAGTGTCCTTTCTGATTGGCTTATGTGGAAAGCTGTTCTCAAATAATGATATGAATTTATCTTGGAATAAATCAAATTTTATGTTAACATTTGGTTACTATAAATTGCATCCCATATCATTTAAATCAAATTTTATGTTAACATTTGGTTAATATAAATTACATCCTATATCATCTCCTGTAAGCTATTCTCAAAAACATATGGTGACAAATCTTTAGTACTCTACTGTTAATACCATCAAATCCAGATGAGCTTGTATTTTTGAGAGAATGTATAATTTTCTTAATTTCAGAAAGAGAACTTAGTGATATATTGATATGATTGAATTTTATTAGTTGCCTTTTCAACATATTGCTGTGATTTTTCTCTTGAACTGTTTGTCCCTATATTTGCTACTATACTTAAGAAATGAGTATTAAATATGTTTTCTACCTGTGACGCATCATTTATAGCCCTTACATTCAATTTAGTAGTGATATTAACTTGATCTGTAGCTAGTTGTCCTGTCTCTTGTTTCACTACATTCCATGTAACCTTAATTTTGTTGTCAGAATTACTGATCTCTGACATACTGTGCAGATTCCTTGATTTTTAATAACTTTTCCTAGTAATTTGGAGTAGTTTTTGTAATGTGCAACTACTGCAGAATCTTTACTTGTCAACTGATACATTGTCCTTTCTCTTTCACAAGGTACTTTAGACCCTTTAGCGATCCATGGTTTTTACATGTCTGTCTAATGCCCATTCTGATTAGCTTAGGCTGAAAGCTATTTTCAAATAATAATATCACTTTATCATCAAATACACTATGTGATCAAAAGTATCCGGACACCTGGCTGAAAATATTATAAGTTTGTGGCACCCACCATAAGTAATGCTGGATTTCAATCTGGTGTTGGTCCACCCTTAACCTTCACGACAGCTCCCACCCTCGCAAGCATACATTCAATCAGGTGCTGGAAGATTTCTTGGGGAGTGGCAGCCCATTTGTCATGGAGTGCTGCACTGAGGAGAGGTATCGATGTCGGACGGTGAGGCCTGGCATGAAGTCGGCTTTCCAAAACATCCTGAAGGTGTTCTATAGGATTCAGGTCAGGACTCTGTGCAGACCAGTCCATTACAGGGGTGTTATTGTCATGTAACCACCCCACTACAGGCCGTGATTATGAACAGGTGCTCAATCGTGTTGAAAGATGCAATCACCATCCCCGATTTGCTCTTCAACAGTGGGAAGCAAGAAGGTGCTTAAAACATCAATGTAAGCCTGTGCTGCGATAATGCCATGCAAAACAACAAAGGGTGCAAGCCCCCTCCATGAAAAACATGACCACACCATAACACCACCGCCTCTGAATTTTACTGATGGCACTACACATGCTGTCAGGTGACATTCACCAAGTATTCGCCATACCCACACCCTGCCATCGGATCGCCACATTGTGTATCGTCACTCCACACAATGTTTACACTCCTTACACCAAACGAGGCATTGTTTGGTGTTTACTGGTGTGATGTGTGGCTTATGATTAGCTGCTTGATCATGAAAATCAAGTTTTCTCTCCTCCCGCCTAACTTTCATAATACTTGCAGTGGATCCTGATGCTGTTTGGAATTCCTATGTGATGGTCTGAATAGATTTCTGCCTACTACACATTACGACCCTCTTCAAATGTTGGTGGTCTCTGGCAGTCAACAGATGAGGTTGGCCTTACGCCTTTGTGCTGTATGTGTCCCTTCATGTTTCCACTTCACTATCACATCGGAAACAGTGAACATAGGGATGCTTAGGAGTGTGGAAATCTCGCTAACAGACACATGACACAAGTGACACCCAATCACCTGATCCCATTCGACGTCCGTTAATTCCGTGGAGTGCCCCATTCTGCTCTCTAACTATGCTAATGACTACTGAGGTCGCTGATATGGAGTACCTGGCATCCGGTGGCAGGACACTACACCTAATATGAAAAACATATGTTTTTGGAAGTGTCTGGATACTTTTGATCACATAGTGAAGATTAAATTGTATGTTAGCATTTGGTTCATTATAAACTTTGTCAGGTGATCTTTTGTAAACTCTCTGTAAAATCATTTGTTTTCAAGTTGTTAATTATTCTAGCTGATTTCCACTGAAGAGTATCAGTACTGTAAGTTTTATTCATTAATGCCATGCTCTTGCTTTTGTTAGTCAAATAGAGATAATAATATTGATCCTGACATTTTTCGGTTCTAGTTTGAGATTGTCAAACAAGTGATCTGGAGATAGAGTAAAGATGTATGGCCAGTGGGTATAGATGCTGTATGAGGAGATCCCATGTGGTCTGTACCCACACTATGCATGTGTCAGATACTAAATTACATACCAACCTATGATTTTACTACAATTAACCAAGTTTGATGAAACTTTATACAACGATGTTATATAGCAATATTGTTTTACCATTTCGATTTCAAATTGATATTTTTAATAGTTTCTGAAATGCAAAAATTTACTTGTAACTTAAAATTTACTGTGCAGGTAACAGTATACAGGACATATGCTATTACAATGTGTGTCAAGTGAGTGAGTAGTGTATGCTATTACAATGTGTGTCAAGTGAGTGAGTAGTGTACTTGGAGACTGAATCTTGAATTTATGAGTGATTAAAAGTGTCAGAGCATGTGCATAAGATTGTACATTAGTGGAGTGGATCACATAGACTGAGTGGAAGCTATAACATAAAAACAGGCAGTACTTGCACCTCTGCACTTGTCCTTAAGACAAGTATAAATACAGTTGAAAGGCTGAATTTCAGGTAACATTTTTGAGAATATATTTTGGCTGTAGACATAAATTTTGTATGTCCTGTGATCTGTAAGGTAGGGGATTTACGGAGTTATATGAGAAACAGAAACAACTGTCTTTGGTCTTAACTGGGATGTGCTAATTAGAGGAGAGTATGTTCTTCTATTCTAGAGTTAGAAGATGTGTAGTGTGCAGGCTAAAGTATTGAGATTTATTAATATTCTGAAAAAAAAGTGTTATGGTGAGGAACAATGTGATTGCAGACAGTATGAATTGTACATGTGTACTGATGTCCAATTTGGATGACATTTCTGAGAATTTCTGTTGATGAAGTTAAACTTGCCTTTATTGCTACGTATTATAATAATGCAAGTGTATTATACAGAAACCACTTGAAGATATCAAATAAGTACTAACCAATGAACTGTGTGGTATTTTGGCGAGCATAGCAAACTATTGAATACAGTGTGAAATTTAGGCTGTTAGTAAACTGACTCTGTCATGATTTCATAACAAAAGGTCATTGGTTTTGTACAGACGGTAACTAGTAGCATGAGTGTCGTATGAAGGATCTGAGGAGTCCAGTAATAGCTGATCACTAAAGTATACTTCAAGAACAGTGTGTCGGAAACTTGTAGTTTCAGTTATAGTATGGTCATGGTAGTTGTGACTTTGCTACTTGAAAACATATATTAGTTATTAGTCAGAGAACTTATATGAATTATTAGAGAATCTAATCTTACAGTATGGAATGAACACTTCAGCAAATTAATAATAAATATGAAGCAGTCTAGGGACACATGGAATAGTCAGGTTTTCACAGCTACTCTTGGCCGAGGTATTTTGTGTGTTAGCCTAGATCAGGCAGTGGTTTGTGAGCAGGTTACTTGCAAGTGGATCATGATGGGCATTGTGAGGAAAGGTAGAAACAATAGTAATCTTATTTTTATATTTAATTCTTACAGTAGATGTGCTTGGTTAGGTTATATTTCTATTTCTATGTTTATTTCATTCACTGCATGTACATGGGTGTCTTCCAAGATGTATCTGAGGTGAGGGAAGGAGCAAGACTTTAAAATTGCCATTATACAGGAGTTTGCTAAAGACATAATATTGAATTACTGTGGTCAGCCACGTAGTACTACAGTTGACTAAATGAAACGTTTAATGGAATCACGGGAAAGCACTTCTAGGAGTGTATGAGAGTTTTCTAATGAAGGAAAAAGATCTTGTACTCCATGGAAGGGGAGGGGGTTGCTTACTCCTCCCCCCCTCCACCTCCTTCCCTTGTGGACACCAATGTGCATGTAGGTGTTTTTTTTTTTTTTTTTTTTTTTTTTTTTTTTTTTTTTTTTTTTTTTTTTTTTTAACAATTTGTATTAAAAGAAACTGCAGAGACAAATCTTGTATTTATGCATATGAACAAATCATGAATAAATTTTTCTTTTATTATTAATTGTAGTGTTTTCTTTGTTGCCAGCATGGTGGTGGCTGCGTAGCTTCTTTAAGAGGACCATATGGCATTTGCCTATCATCTCCTGAAAATTTGCTGTTGTTACAAAATGAAGCAGTTTTCTCCACTGAATTCATCAAGGACTGCTGTATAGCCAATAGGATTTTGGATATAAATCAGTACAGGTAGAAATGGAGCTTTATCTTGGAGCATGCGTATCTTTTAGCTACATGTCTGATGACAGTAAGTCATTTCTGTTTGTTATTTGATAATACGCACTTTATGGTGAGCAGTTTTGGATATCACTAAGCACTTCATATATAATTTATTTTTAGTACAAGATTAGAGAAATTCTGTAATGCAATTTTGTAAAATGATATAGCCTTTTTACAGCAACTTAAGTCCATAATGTGTGAGGTGTGATGTTAAAATTAGGCTAGTGTGGAAATTAATCGTAGACTTAGATATTGGAACCAAGCAGAAAATTCAGAATAAGCACAAGCAATGTACTTGTCTGGTACAAACACCAAAAAGAAGATAGGTAAACCATAGATTGCTCAAGAAGAATGATTGCTACTTGCATTGTATTTATGTCAAACTGTGTTTATGTGCTCTCATCTATAGAAATTACGACTAAAATTTTTCCTATATTCATTGAACTAAAGTCTCCTAATCACTGTGCTTGACAGTCTTCTCATGCCTCCATTTAGTTCCTGCTTGCTCCGCCAGACAGTGCTCTTCTCTCTCTCCATCTGCATCCTTCTATCCTACCCGCTTCCCTACCCCACTCCAGATTACCACTCAACATTTCACTTGCATTCTTGTCCGAGCTGCCAGACATGGCGGTTATGTGTGCTGCTGGTGTTCTACTGTGCTTCCTTGTGTGAATGTGTGTGTGTGTGTGTGTGTGTGTGTGTGTGTGTGTGTGTGTGTGTGTTTTCTTTTCTGAGGACAGCTTTGACCGGAAGCTAAATATGTAACAGTATTTTTGTTGTATGTGTCTGCAACTCGGCATATCGTCTTTATGGTGAGTAGCAATCAGTCCTTTTACTAATATTGTTGTCTGTGTTCTGTTGGTTATAGTTCCATGTATGCGATGGTTTTCTGTATAAATGAAGCAAATTGCTGTGATACATAAGAGACTGGACTAATATTCAACAGTAAATGCTTAAATCTCTCTCCAGCTGTCCTGGTTTGGTTTTGTGTGTTTCCTCTAAACCACATCATGTAATTGCCAGAGTAGTTCCTTCAGCAAAGCCAACCTTGCCCTTGTCCATCTCAAACTGTTAGCCGATAATATATAAAATGCGAAATGGCTGGATAAATCCGATAGGATTAATGATGTTAATGAAAACAGAGGATTATAATTTAAACCAAATAAATGTTTATTGAATAACATTCACATATATGTGAAAGGTGGTCTCACATAAATTGCAGTTTCCTTTTCCTTTTTTTTTTTTCTTTTTAAAAAAAAATCAAATACAGAAACATGTGAAAGCAAAGTTCATTTAAGCGCACATTTATTTACAAAACTTAACAACAAACTCTCAAAGTTTGGAAGTACAGTTTCCCACTGTTAGTTGTGACATAAACTAAAGTTCAGACCTCTGTGAAAACTATTATGACTGACAATTCACAACTTTTATTGAGGTAAGTTCACAAGGCTGATGACTGAACAACAAAACGAAAAGGTAACAATAACGATGCCAGTAAAAGTCTCCTAATTGAGGCAAACAAAAGTTCCCTTCTAATTTTCCACAAAGGTTCATGGTAACACAAACACACACACACACACACACACACACCCACACACACACTAGTAAGAGTCCAATTCAGAGATGAAGATGGCATCTTCAACGGTCAAAGTACACAAGGTCGGCATCTAGAGTGAACTCAACTTCGTGGCTGGTACTAGCCCCTAAATAGCTGTCTCCAGCCAATCAGGTTTTGGCATAGTGATACTTCCAGCATGCTGTGGCTCGAGCTCCCCCTGCAAGAAGTAGTTCTCGGAATGTCTGTTTCCATTATCTTATATGTAAATAGCCGATGTTTACCCTGGTGCTTTTGGTACACCTTGGACATAGACAACGCTGTCCTCTGTAGCGTAATATGTGTTGCCGGTCCTCAGAGGCTGCCTTGGCTCTGGCATAACACCCCTCCCCCCTTGGAAAAGCTGGTGCGGCACGAGTTACCGTGGGAGAGAGAGTACCAATATAGCCCGGTGCTGTAGGCTGATCTGCAGCTAAGTCCTCATGAAGGAGGCAGTGGAACTCGGCCACCGGAGAGTAGGACACCGCCTTATGTGTGAGGCGGCTGGAACGCCGAAGCAGTGGCAGTTGCAAGTTGACGTCGGGCTGGGCAAGCAGCACGGGGATGTCTGCGTCGTACAACCGAAGCGGCGCCAGAGAGGGGCCGGGAAATGGGTTCAGGGGAAGGTCCCGGAAATGCTCTGGGTCCGAAGTATGCGGCGGTGTGGGGCTAGCAGCCAGCGTCTGCTGGTTATCGCTGGGAAGATCATCCACCAACTGATGGAGAGGGCATCAACGTAGGCCCCAAGGAAGGGGCCGGCAATGGGAGAGAGAGAGGAGCCGGTGTTTGGGGCTGCGGCTGCTCGAGGTAACAAAGATGCAGTTGGTTGCGGTGACGCGAAACCACCCTGTCGTCCAGGCATACGTCAAACAGTTGTCGACCACGGGGCCGGATAATGACCCGTTAAGCCAGCTGGGCCGGGGCGTGAAACCGTGAGCCCACACCTTGGAGCCAGATGAATATCGGGAAGCGCTGGGCAGGGCATGAGGTCCAACCTGCAGCGGGAGGAGATGAAGTAGGGTCTGAGGTTGGTGACCATGGAGCAGTTCAGCTGGACTCGTTTTCACCCACCGGTGTAGCCCTGTAGGTACTGAGAAATAACGTAAAGGCTTCTTCGGGAGAACGGTTCTCTGTGTACTTCTTCATCTGAGTTTTAAAAGTGCGAACAAAGTGCTCTGCCTCTCCATTGGATTGCGGATGGAAAGGAGGGGTGAAGACGTGGTGGATGCCATTATCGTGGCAGAATTTGGTGAACTCTTGTCTGCGACATTGCGGGCTGTTGTCTGATACCAAGGTGACAGGAAGGCCTTCAATGGAAAATATTTTTCACAGGGTCACGGTGGTATTCTCTGTGGTGATAGAGGAGCATCGGATAATGAAAGGGAAGTGGGAGTATGCATCCGTGACAAGTAACCAGTAAACGCCAAGGAAGGTACTCAAAAAATCCTCATGGATGTGTTCCGATGGGAGGGAAGCGGCCGGCCAGGATTGGAAGGATCGACGCGGTGTGGGAAGAACCTGCGTACACTGCTGACAAACCCGGACCATGCGCTCCACGTCCACTGTCATGCCTACCCAGAAGACATGGTGACGTGTAAGGATTTTCGTCTGGGCAATACTCCAGTGATGACCTTGGTGTAAGACGTGGAGAATCTGGGACCGCAGGGAAGTTGGTACGATGACTCGTGGATTGGCATCATTTTCTGCGTGGAGGAGCACCCCGTTAACGGCCACCATTTGATGGCAGATGGAGAAGAAGACTCGGAGGTCAGTCTGGGCTGAAGCGTCGGCCAGCCATGAGCTGTGACTGGGAATGCAGCTAACGCATCCTGTATCTCGTCATCGACCTGAAAAATTAGGAGGTCCAACGAATAGAATGCTGAATCCTGGCTGGAGGGGAGCCAAGACGAGGCATCGGCGTTGGCATGGTGGGAGGTGGGCCGGAAATGGATGGTGTACCTAAAACGTGAAAGGAATAGAGCCCATCGCTGCAGGCAGTGGGAAGTTTTCGTGGGTAACTGGGCTGAAGGGGAAAATAAGGCCACAAGGGGCTTATGGTCAGTGATGAAGCAAAAAGGTGTACTGTAAAGGTACGGGAGGAATTTGGTACAGGCAAACACAGTGGCTAGGGCTTCCTTCTCAATTTGGGAATATTTGCATTGGGCATGTGTAAGGGATTTAGATATGTACGCCACTGGGTGTTCCGATTCATCCGGTAGACGGTGCGAAAGAACAGCCCCAACACCATAGTCTGAGGCGTCCTTAGCCAAAAGGACAGGAAGAATGGGGGTTATGTGGCATGAGACACACCACAGAGTGCAACCTTTGCTTTAAGGTTTGGAAAGCCGATTCACAAATTGGGGACCAATGAAAAGGCACGTTCTTTCGGTATAGGTGATGGAGGGGCACAGCACTGTGGGCGGCAGAGGGAATGAACTTCCGGTAGTAAGCAATTTTACCCAGGAAAGAACGCCATTGGTGGACGTTGCGCGGATGAGGAAGGGCCGTTATAGCGGCGATGTGGGAGGAGGTAGGTGATATGCCATCACGGGAAATGATGTGACCCAGGTAGGAGATAGCCAGTTGGAAAAAGGAGCATTTTAGACCCTCTGTCTGCAGGTGCAGGAGCAATTGTCGCAGATGACTGAGATGTTCATCCGCAGTACGACCGGTGATGACGATGTCGTTGAGGTAGTTTATACAACGTGGCACATCCTGCAAGAGCTGTTCCAAGTAATGCTGAAAGATGGCCAGTGCACTAACGATGCCATACATGAGGGGGTTCAACCGGAACAGCCCAAATGGTGTGTTGATGACGGCCGACTGAGTAGAAGGTATTTGGAGGTAAACCTCGGCAAGATCGATCTTTGAAAAAAATTGTCTCCCTGTGAGCTTGGAGCACAGGCTCTCGAGGCACAGGAGGGGATAGTCTTCAACCTGTAGCTGAGGGTTAAGTGTAGCCTTGAAGTCGCCACAAACTCAAAGATGCCCATCTTTTCTCTTGAGGATGACCAAGGGTGTGGCCCACGAACTGTAATAGACTGGAGTGACGACTCCCTCCATGGTGAGACAGTCCATTTCTTGTTGAAGAGGCTGCTGAAGGGCATGGGGAACCTGCCGGGCCCTGGAAGTACTTTGGGCAGGCGGGTGGTTTCAGCTGGAGTGACGCATGAAAATCTTGAGCACAGCCGATGCCCAGTGAGAAGAGGTCCTGGAATTCCGTGCATAAGGTATTGACTGCTGGAAACAGAACGTGGGAAGACACCAAATGAACAATGTCGTCGATGGCGAAGCCAAAGGCCCAGAAGGCATCGAACCCGAAGAGATCTGCCATGGCCACATTGTTGACCACAAGGAAGGTAACTTCCCGGCAAACCGATTTATACAAGATGGAAGCCGTTAACTGACCCAAGAGGGTGATCACTTGTTTATTATAAGTAAGGAGGTGCCAAGGTGTGGGCATCACGGGGGTGCCCAATCTTCACATAAGAGGAATAGTTAATCAGTGAGAACACTGCACCAGTATTCACCTGCATCTGCAGCGGCCTACCGTTGACCTGAACGTCGATCATCAGCTTGGATGATCCCGAGACTGTACCTGGTTGATATCCATGGGTATAGGCCCCCGACGGTCCTTGGCTGGATGAGGAGGGGGCTGCCGAGATCGGCAGACTGAACTGACATGTCCGTTACGGGTACACACTGCACAATATGCCCACCTGTCAGAGCAGTCTTCTCATGCATGGCTCTTAAAGCATCCCAGGCAGGTCGGCAGTCAGACTGGGTTGGCGGTGCTGGCGAGGGCGCGGGGGCCCTCCATGCACCGATGGTCTGTGCCAGACCCGCGGTGCCGTCCGAGGGCGTGAATTCCTGGACAGGGCGGCTGCCCTGTCAATGCTGTGTAGAACAGGATGGTTGGTGCCAGTCACCGGAACAGACAGCGGCAACGTTTTTGACATCCGCCAGCGATGCTACGGGCTCCGAGGCTTTGTGGTCGCAGAGGGCCGCCACTTCCGCGCAGGGTTCCAAACACTTGTCAGCCCCCATAGAGACTTCATACTTGATCCTAGATCAATGATGTGGTTCAGAGTAGGATCGTCAGGTCTGAGGGCGTTGTGCCGGAAAGCTGCATCAGAGCGGTCTGGATGAGATGGTCGCGGGCCATCTTGTCCGTGTAGGATTCTTTGGAGACTCGTGTGTTGAAGTGACATTTCTGGCTGAGACCTTGCAGTTCTGTTGCCCACTGTCGATAGGATTGGCCAGCCTTCTTGCGACACTGGTAAAATTTGACATGGGCAGCTAACTTGTGGAACCATCGTCGGTAGTAAGCAGCTAGAACCTCACAAATCTGGGAGAAAGTCAAAGAATCCGGACGTTGAGATTCGAGTTTCGTCAAGAGAACATACACTTTGTACTGGTTCCAGGACAAGAAGTAGGTACGGCGAGCAGCCTCTTGGACAACCTGGTGGATGTGAAAATGCTGCTGGAGCCGCTTCTCGTATGTTTTCCATTCTTCAGCATCCTTGTTTGAAAGCGGGAAACACTGGGGGCAGCGGAACCAGGCAGTTCTGCAAATATACACGCAGGCACCAACTCGTCGCCACTTGTGTTGTGACTGACAATTCGCAATTTTTCACAAACACAACTTTTATTGAGGGAAGTTCACAAGGTTGATGACTGAATAACAAAACAAAAAGGTAACAATAACGAAGCCAGTAAAAGTCTCCTAATTGAGGCAAACAAAAGTTCACTTCTAATTTTCCACAAAGGTTCATGGTAACACACACACACACACACACACACACACACACACACACACACACTAGTAAGAGTCCAATTCAGAGACGAAGATGGAATCTTCAGCAGTCGGAGTACAGAAGGTTGGCATCCGGAGTGAACTCAACTTTGGGGCTGGTTCTAGCCCCTAAATAACTGTCTCCAGCCAATCAGGTTTTGGCGTAGTGATACTTCCTGCATGCCGTGGCTCGAGCTCCCCCTGCAAGAAGTAGTGCTCGGAATGTCTGTTTCCATTATCTTGTAAGTAAATAGCCAGTTTTACCCTGGTGCTTTTGGTATGCCTTGGACATAGACAACGCCGTCCTCTGTGGTGTAATATGGGTTGCTGGCCCTCGGGGGCTACCTTGGCTCCGGCATAACAAAAACATCCAAGAATTCCATCACACATGACTATTAATGTCAACTACAGCAAATAATTATGCTTCACAGCTGCATCAAATTGCACAAACAGAGTTAAAGTTCATAAAAACAAACAAAGGAAACTCTAGGTTGGAGTACCAACTGTGTAGGAAAAGCTAGATTGCTACTTACTGTAAAAATGACACATGAAGTTGCAGATAGGCACAATTAAAAGGCACTTACACATAAGCTTTCGGCCACACATACCATTCATTCATACAAGCAAGCACACCTCATGCCCACACAACTATCAACTCTGGCTGCTCAGATCAGAATAACAATTTGACAGCTGCCACCCATTCCATAAAAAGAAGTTCCTTTTATACAGCTTAGCCACTGGTGGCTATTGCATCTGTAGTGCTAAGCAGTCCCTCTCCAAATATACCAAGAGTCTCACTGTAGCCTTCACAGACCCAAATTACTCTCCCAACATTGGATGAGAAACAGATCTTCCGTGCCTTATCTCTCCAGTCACCCACCGGCTGCTGAAGTCCCACTGTCCAACCACAAAGAAGCATTTCCCTTGTGAGTCAGTACCACCCAGGACTGAGCAACTGAATCACACTCTCCACCAGGGTTTCGACTACCTCTCATCATGCCCTGAAATGAGGAATATCCTATTACTAACCTTCCCACAGTGGTATCCCACCACCTACCATGCGTACCTACTCCACACCTGCTCCCACCTCTTGCCTCACAGCTCATATTCCTGTAATAGACCTAGATGCAAGACCTTCCCATAAGTCCTCCCACCACCACCACCACCACCACCACCACCACCTCCTCCTTCAGTCCAGTCACAAGCATCACAGATACCATCAGAGGTAGTGCTACCTGTGAAAGCAGTCATGTGATCTTCAAGCTAAGCTGCAACCACTGTGCTGCATTCTCCACGAGTATGACAACCAACAAGGTGTCTGTCTGCATGAATGGCTACCAACAAACTTTCCAAGAGACAGCTGGACCACCCTTTGGCTGAAAATGCTGCCCAACAAAGCTTTCTTCAATTCAGTGACTGCTTCTCAGCTTATGCCAGCTGCATGTTTCCTACCAAAACCAGCTTTCCTGAAGTGCACAGGTGGGAAATTCTCCCTGCTATATGTCCTACTTTATCATAACCCCCCTCCCCCCCCCCCCTCACGCCCCCTGTCCTGCCCTGAATCTTCATTAGTCACTGTCTTTCACCCATCTATCTCCATCTATTTTCACACTCCAGCATTACACAGCCTTCTGTTCCACCAGTGCACCCACAGCCTCTTCACTTCTCTCCATATCCACCCCCAGAACCTGGCACCTAACTTCTGAACTCCACCTGAGTGCCCTGCCCTGTCCCCACCACATCTCTGATCTCTGTTTGCTCCCACAAGCAGCACTTTATTACCACCCACCCCTACCCTGCTATCCCTACCCCTCTGCACCCCAGCCTTCTCCTCCTTATCCCTGCCACACAGATTGCTTTCCCTTCATGCGCAGAAAGACGATGGTCATTTGTGTGTGAGTTGTGCTTGCACAAATGTGTGTGTTGTCTATTTTAGAAGAAGGTCTTTTTGACAACTTCGAGGTAATCTGGGCACTACATAGTAGCAGAAAACTATAACAGAACACTATATTAGTACAAGACTCAAAGGTTTGTGGAGGTCTTTGTTTGCAAAGATAAACAATAATATAAATGTAAATACTTCCTTTTCCTGTCGTGTTTACATCAAAACCACTTCCTATACGCTGAAGTAAGCAAATATGATGTATTAGAAAGTAACTTTATTGTTGTTTTTGTTACTTTTTTTATAATACCATGTGCCTACTCAAATTCTGCATAGTTTCAAAAGAACAGTACACCTCATCACCTTTTAATTGTGTACTGATTCAGTTATTGTGAATTAATGTGAGAAGAGTGTGTTTGGAAGGTACATTTTCTTACAAATATTCTGTATGTTCCATTTGTTAAATCAGTGCTGAGTCAGCAGAATTAGTAGTGTGTAAATATTTAATTCCTCAGTCCTTAAATTATCTTGTGTTGCAATTGTATAATGTGGAGCACCACCTAGTAAAGGGAAAGAAAAATAATTCTTCCTGCATATTTTATTGTTGCTGGATACCAAAGTATAAAGAGACAAAATCTGCCCTTGTCACTATCATTGCAGTGTTCTCAAAGCTTTTCGTGGCAGTGATCCTTTTCTGCCCCTTGGCATTCAGGAAGACCACAAATATAGTTGGATGCTGTCTTTAAAATTAATCAATTTCTGTCATTAAACATTTGCTTTTGATTGTTAAGAGGAAAAAATTATTTTTAGAAATATTTTCAGTTGTTCTTTCATTATTCTGACCGAGCGAGGTGGCGCAATGGTTAGCACACTGGACTCGCATTCGGGAGGACAGCGGTTCAATCCCACGTCCGGCCATCCTGATTTAGGTTTTCCGTGATTACCCTAAATCACTCCAGGCAAATGTCGGGATGGTTCCTTTGAAAGGGCACGGCCGACTTCCCTACCCGTCCTCCCCTAATCCGATGAGACCGATGACCGCGCAGTTTGGTCTCTTCCCCCAAACAATCATCATCATCATTATTCTGACTTTAATATTTTACTTAATAGCAAGGTATTTAAATCGTGCTCTTTTCATCTCCTCGTTTTGCCTGAAGGTTAGGTGGTCCTTCCAGTTATCCTGATAACTTCAATGCTATGAAGGTGCTCCTGAGGCAGTCTCACTGGCCAACACCTGCAGAAAGGTAATACTTGTTGCTAATAACATGTGTATATTCCTAGGGCATTTTGAATGTGGAATGAAACTTCTCTATCACTGTAGGTGCTCCAATTTTTCAGGGATGAAAATGACTCAGCTAATACTGATAAGCACTCAGATTCTGATACTACTGTGGAGTCTCAGAATTCTAGAAGAAACATGAGTTCACATAGAAGGTAAGTGTTCTGCATTTTTTGGTAATACCCCATTAGCCTTCTTTCTCCAATGTATGAGATACTCACTAAAAGTATCACCTACCACAAAGAAAAGAGCATTCAGTTATAATCAGACAAAGGTACAAACTGGTTTTAAAAGGGGAAATGCCACTATGGACCATTTGTAAGTTGCAATTGAAATTACGAAACAGAGCAGTGAATATTGCCATGTGCTGTGCATAATCTGCTATGTTTAATTGGTTATACATACACTTTTTTTTATTATTTTAAACATAGCTGCACAACAGCAATGGTTCCACGTGACAAAATAATAAACACCCGACCAGTTGCAATGGATAAAGAATTCTTTACCTAGGTTTCAACAAATTTAAATTTGTCTTCTTCAGAAGGTGGCAATTTTACATTAGTAAGGACTAATGTGCCATCGCCGTTTTTATAAATGTCGGCGTAGATCCATTTGTCAAAATGGTTGTGAGCTCTACAAGATCCACGTACTAATTTATATTTACGTGACAAACCCCACTTCTAGGGCTATATTTTAATTTTGAGAAATGGATCTACGCCGACATTTATAAAAACGGCGATGGTACATTAGTCCTTACTAATGTAAAATTGCCACCTTCTGAAGAAGACAAATTTAAATTTGTTGAAACCTAGGTAAAGAATTCTTTATCCATTGCAACTGGTTGGCTGTTTATGATTTGATTACTTTTTTATATAATTCTCAAGCTGCCTTATGGTGTGTACCACTCTCATTTGTCCTTCCTCATGTCTCACTCTCTCACTCACAAGTGTTGCACAGGAAGAACAGTTATTGGTAAGCCTCCATGTGAACTCACATCTCTCCATTCTTTTTGTGAAGGAGAACCTTGAGGGATGTGGAATGAGTCAACCTATATACTGACGTAAGACAAAGACTTCATAAAGACTTAAAATGTAGGCTACATTAACAGTAAACTGTCACTGTACTGCTTGATGCTATTCACGTTTATACCATCTAAAATGAATCAGGTAACTTTAGTAATAAGGCTAATATTTTGAAAGAAAAAAATCTCAGTTTTACTGTACAGCTGCTGTTTATTTTCCATTAGTAGCTTAGTGCTTATTTGGTTTCTATAAGATTTTTTGAAGAACATATAGATTTATCAAAGAAAATATGTTACATCTAGAATTACTTAGTTTTGTTTATAGTACATCGCTACTTTCCACGTAGCTATCAGAACCTTTCAATCCATCAATCTGGATATTCAGATAATTTGTAAAAAGAGTGGCTAATGAGCTACATTTTTAATTTTCTTTTGAGTTGATGAGGATTCTCATTTTCTTGCCACATGTTAGATGGGAGCTTATTGAATAACCTACCGCCAAGAGTGCATAACTCCATTCTTTACCCAGGACATATCGTCACGGTCTTTCTGCAAGATATATGTAGCAGGAAACAATATATAGGTTAACTTTTCTAGCAACCAAAGTATAACTCTCGTAGTAATGTATTTGTTTATCTATTTGTTGTTGTATCTGCTCATGTTGTTGTTGTTGTGGTCTTCAGTCCTGAGACTGGTTTGATGCAGCTCTCCATGCTACTCTATCCTGTGCAAGCTTTTTCATCTCCCAGTACCTACTGCAACCTACATCCTTCTGAATCTCCTTAGTGTATTCATCTCTTGGTCTCCCTCTACGATTTTTACCCTCCACACTGCCCTCCAATACTAAATTGGTGATCCCTTGATGCCTCAGAACATGTCCTACCAACCGATCCCTTCTTCTGGTCAAGTTGTGCCACAAACTTCTCTTCTCCCCAATCCTATTCAATACTTCCTCATTAGTTATGTGATCTACCCATCTAATCTTCAGCATTCTTCTGTAGCACCACATTTTGAAAGCTTCTATTCTCCTCTTCTCCAAACTATTTATCGTCCATGTTTCACTTCCATACATGGCTACACTCCATACAAATACTTTCAGAAATGACTTCCTGACACTTAAATCTATACTCGATGTTAACAAATTTCTCTTCTTCAGAAACGCTTTCCTTGCCATTGCCAGTCTACATTTTATATCCTCTCTACTTCGACCATCATCAGTTATTTTGCTCCCCAAATAGCAAAACTCCTTTACTACTTTAAGTGTCTCATTTCCTAATCTAATTCCCTCAGCATCACCCGACTTAATTAGATTACATTCCATTATTCTTGTTTTGCTTTTGTTGATGTTCATCTTTTATCCTCCTTTCAAGACACTGTCCATTCCGTTCAACTGCTCTCCCAAGTCCTTTGCTGTCTCTGACAGAATTACAATGTCATCGGCGAACCTCAAAGTTTTTATTTCTTCTCCATGAATTTTAATACCTACTCCAAATTTTTCTTTTGATTCCTTTACTGCTTGCTCAATATACAGATTGAACATCGGGGAGAGGCTACAACCCTGTCTTACTCCCTTCCCAACCACTGCTTCCCTTTCATGTCCCTCGACTCTTATAACTGCCATCTGGTTTCTGTACAAATTGTAAATAGCCTTTCGCTCCCTGTATTTTACCCCGGCCACCTTTAGAATTTGAAAGAGAGTATTCCAGTCAACATTGTCAAAAGCTTTCTTTAAGTCTACAAATGCTAGAAACGTAGGTTTGCCTTTCCTTAATCTTTCTTCTAAGATTAGTCGTAAGGTGAGTATTGCCTCACGTGTTCCAGTGTTTCTACGGAATCCAAACTGATCTTCCCCGAGGTCGGCTTCTACTAGTTTTTCCATTCGTCTGTAAAGAATTCGTGTTAGTATTTTGCAGCTGTGACTTATTAGACTGATAGTTCGGTAATTTTCACATCTGTCAACACCTGCGTTCTTTGGGATTGGAATTATTATATTCTTCTTGAAGTCTGAGGGTATTTCGCCTGTTTCATACATCTTACTCACCAGATGGTAGAGTTTTGTCAGGACTGGCTCTCCCAAGACCGTCAGTAGTTCCAGTGGAATGTTGTCTACTCCGGGGGCCTTGTTTCGACTCAGGTCTTTCAGTGCTCCGTCAAACTCTTCACGCAGTATCATATCTCCCATTTCATCTTCATCTACATCCTCTTCCATTTCCATAATGTTGTCCTCAAGTACATCGCCCTTGTATAAACCCTCTATATACTCCTTCCACCTTTCTGCTTTCCCTTCTTTGCTTAGAACTGGGTTTCCATCTGAGCTCTTGATATTCATACAAGTCGTTCTCTTATCTCCAACGGTCTCTCTAATTTTCCTGTAGGCAGTATCTATCTTACCCCTAGTGAGATAGGCCTCTACATCCTTACATTTGTCCTGCTTAGCCATTTTGCACTTCCTGTCGATCTCATTTTTGAGACGTTTGTATTCCTTTTTGCCTGCTTCATTTACTGCATTTTTATATTTTCTCCTTTCATCAATTAAATTCAATATTTCTTCTGTTACCCAAGGATTTCTACTAGCCCTCGTCTTTTTACCTACTTGATCCTCTGCTGCCTTCGCTACCTTATCCCTCAAAGCTACCCATCCTTCTTCTACTGTATTTCTTTCCCCCATTCCTGTCAGGTGTTCCCTTATGCTCTCCCTGAAACTCTGTACAACCTCTGGTTCTTTCAGTTTATCCAGGTCCCATCTCCTTAAATTCCCACCTTTTTGCAGTTTCTTCAGTTTTAATCTACAGGTCATAACCAATAGATTGTGGTCAGAGTCCACATCTGCCCCTGGAAATGTCTTACAATTTAAAACCTGGTTCCTAAATCTCTGTCTTACCATTATATAATCTATCTGATACCTTTTAGTATCTCCAGGGTTCTTCCATGTATACAACCTTCTTTCATGATTCTTAAACCAAGTGTTAGCTATGATTATGTTGTGCTCATGGTGGGCAATAATTAGTGTGTAATTGAGGAGCAGTGGTGCAGTCTGTACTTGGGGCTGGTTTTTCGTGTTCCATCCCATACGGTCCAGTCATCATTTCTCTGTTGAGCATTTTTAGTTAATTTTCTATCCCATGCTCATTTATTTTGATGTCTGTAAATTGGTTGCTTGTGAGATGGTTGAAAGGAGGAACCACAGTATGATATTTTGCAGTAAAACAGTTTTGAAAAAGAAATTTAATATTTCAGACTTATTTCTGCCATCTTCCCTTTCAGTACCAGTGTGGTCACTGAGCACCCAGAGAGATGACTATTCTCTGTTTCCAGATTCAACAGAAGATCAGAACTTCTCAGTATTTTCTGTCAGATCAATATATATAACTTTACTTTTGAATTTGTTGAATCAATCATAGATATTTCTTTACACTAATTTTTGCTTTGTTTGGTTTTTGTTCATCTAGGAGATTTCAATTAGGTTTCAGTCTGGACCTGTGGTCTCGCAGTAGCATCTTTGAATAGTAATCAAAATGTTATGGATCCCAGGTTCAAATCTAGCTAATGCTTAAATTTTGAATAAAAATCATCAGCAGTGATGGCCAAACACGTCCGATATAACGAGTCAACAATGGGACCGGACATTGCCCCTAAAAGGTAGAATAATTGGCAGTGGTCAGGTGATCAGGGGTGTGAGGATGTAGAAGTCAGCGGAAACTACTGCTTTAAAGACACACAGCATATGAGTATATCCATGGGACATGTAGCCTGTAATTCAAAAAGTATCATGATGAACTCTCTATTGGAAAAAGATTCTGGACTAGTCCCCCATTTTGGTCTCTGGAATGTGACTGTCAGGGAGGAGGTAGTAATGTTAAAAATATTGAAAAATCAATGAAAGGGTAATAACAATATTAGGAAAAGGATAAATTGCTACTCACCATAAAGATGACTCGTTGAGTCGCAGACAGACACAACGAAAATACTGTTACACATTATAGCTTTGGCCACAGCCTTCTTCAACAAAGAAAACCCCACACATTCTCACCTTTTGCACATATAACAGCTACCGCCGGTAGCTCCAACTAGAATGTGACTGTCACATGAAAACTAATCGGGAGTGGGGTGGGAAAGGGGGAGGGATTGGTGCTGTCACAAATGGCCGTGTCTTTGATGGGGTAGTGACAGGACTGGAATAGGAACCTACTCCAGTCCTGTCACAGGCTTATCTTACCCCACCAGAATCCAGACAACCTGTGAAAGCAGCCATGTTGTATACCAGCTCTGTTGCAACCATTACACAGCCTTTTATATTGGTATGACTACTAACCAGCTGTCCATCAGGATGAACAATCACTGCCACACTGTGGTCAAGAGCATAGTAGACCACACTGTGGCACAACATGCAGCTGATGGGTGATGGCTGCTTCACTGCCCAGGTCATCTGGATCCTCCTCTCTGTTAACAGCATTTGTGAATTGTGCAGATGGGAGTTATCCTTTACATCACATTTGCTCCTGAAATTATCCCAGCATCAACCTACAAGAACCTACTGTCCCCACACCCTCCACCCAACTGTTTTCACCCCCTCATCCTATCACCTCTACCCTTTTCAAATGCACTTACTCTCTTTGTATGCTGCCCTCTGCCAATGTACTTGCCCATCTATTCCCCTTCTCTGCTCCTCTCCTTTTCCACACCCCTCTCCTTTTCCACCCCTCTCCTTTTCCTGTTCCTTCCCCCCCCCCCCCCCCCCTCTCCTCCCTATCTCCCGATGCTGTGCCTGGCAGTGTCTAGTCCCTGCACACTCTGCCCGACAGCACTCTTCCCTCCCCTCACATGTACCCTGCTGTCCCTTCCCTTCCTAGTTACCTGACCCACACCAGACTACTATTCAAGTGAAAGTTGCATTACAGTCCAAGCTGCTGTGGTAGCAGTCATGTGTGCGTGAGATGTGCTTGCTTGTACAAATGTGTGTGTGTTTTCTTTGCTGAAGAAGGCTTAGGTCGAAAGCTATATGTGTAACAGGCTTTTCGTTGCGCCTGTCTGCAGCTCAAGGGGCACCACTGTTGTGAACTAGCCTTGAGAACAATGGACATCCAGCATGACCCAAGAGTCCGCTGATCAGTCCACACCACTGGTCAACTCTCTTACTGTTCACAAAGAGGTTGACTCCTCACCCGTGGTCGAGTGGGAGGTTACCTCAGGGTGTAGCAGGCTACAAGAGACTTACCAGTTGGCTGAACATAAGGCCTCCCCAGTTAGTCTGACAAACAGGTTCCAGGTGCTGTGTGTCCCTCAGCCAGATGCAGTCACTTGTCCTGTTTCAGAGGAAACTTCTCAGCCTGCAAGCTTCAGGCAGTCACAGAGGGTGGGGTTACTGCTGTTTGGAGCTCCAATGTTAGATATATTATGGGTTCCCTTAGGAACATGGCTGTCAAGGAGGGGAATAAAGCCAGAGTGCACTCCATTTGCATACCTGTTGGAGCCATTCCAGATGTGGAACAGGTCCTTCCAGATGCCATGAAAGAGCACAGTGTGCAGCCAACTGAAGGGGTGCCTCACATCATTACCAATGATGTATGTTGCCTTGGATCGGAAAAGAGTCTGTCTTTATTTGAGCTGGTATATGAAGTGGTAAAGGCTGCCAATCTTGCTTGCAAGATTAAAGCAGAGCTCACCATTTGCAGCGTAGTTGACAGGACCAATTGCGGACCTCTATTACAGAGCCAAGTAGCTTCTGAATCAGAGGCTCAGACTGTTCTAAGACAGTGTAGGCTGCAAATTCCTCAACTTGCGCCGTAAGGTGGTTGGGTTTTTGGTTCTGCTAAAAAGGCCAGGAGTCCATTACACACAGGGGGTGGCTACATGAGTAGCGGGGCCTGTGTGGCGTGGACTGGGCATTTCTTAAGTTAGAGGCTATTGGTGAAGCACAAAAAGTGCTTCAGTCTCAAAGTACGCAGGTCGAATGCAGGAAGAAGATAGGTATAGGGACCGTCGTTATAACAGTTGTAAATTGTCGTAGCCATGTTGGAAAAGTATCAGAGCTCCAAGTAGTAATAGAAAGCACTGATGCTCATATCGTTATAGATACTAACAGCTGGCTAAAGCTGGAAATAATTTCAGCCAAAATTTTTGCAAAGCCCTAGTGGTGTCCAGAAAGGATAGTAGGCTAAATACAGTTGGCAGTGGCATGTTTGTTGCTGTTAGAAGTAGCTTATATTGTAGCAAAATTGAAGTAGATAGTTCTGCTTAAATCAAGAGGTACACATGAAACATCATCTGAAATTGTGCTAAATACATTCATTGAAAATTATTTTGACCAATTAGTTCATGATCCCACTTGAATAATAAACGGTTGTGAAAACACATTTGACCTCTTAGTAAAAAATAATCCTGAGATAATAATGAGCATAAAAATGGACACAGGGATTAGTGAATACAGGGTTGTCATAGCAAAACTGATCACCACAACTCCCAAATCCACCAAAAATAAATGAAAAAGTAATGTGTTCAAATAAGAAGATAAAAATTCACTTGACACCGTCCTGAGAGACAATTTCCACTCCTTCCAAATTAACAATGTAAATGTAAACCAGATGTGGCTTGAGTTCGCAGAAATAGCATCGACAGCAGTTGAGCGATTTATACCAGATAAATTAACAAATGATGAAGCTGATCCCCCATGGTACAAAAAACAGAACAGAACACTGCTCCAGAAACAGTGAAACAAAAGCTCGAAATTTAGCACAGACTTCAATGCAAGATGCTTATAATAGCTTCTATAACAACATTTAATCCTGAAAACTGGCAGAAAATCCAAAGAGATTCTTGTTATATATAAAGTATGCTAGTGGCAAGACACAATCAATGCCTTTTCTGCAGATATCAATGCAAATACAACCAATGACAGTGCTGCTAAAGCAGATTTACTAAACACAGTCTTCCAAAATTCCTTCAACAAAGAACACAAGGTAAATATTCCGGAATTTGAATCATGAACAGCTGCCATATCCTTCTGGAAGTGAAGCAACTTAAATCGCATAATAAAAGCTAGTCTTCTGGTCCACATTGTATATCAGTTAGGTTCCTTTCAGAGTATGCTGATGCAGTAGTTTCATATTTAACAATCACATACAATTTTGCGATTCCTCACTTTTGACAGTTTTCACTGCTGGCGCCGCTGCAATTCTTCGTCTCACAGAGGGCAGCTCTTCCGTTGCCCCCGCACGCGCAACGGCCAGTACCCGCGGTATAAAGGAGCCGCCGAATCTGAGGTCTCTTCAGTTCCGGCGTGATTGTGCACTCAATCTCACCTGAAGATGGAGGCCAGATGGTCCGCCAAAATATCGTGTTGTCGTCAGGATGATGGAAACCGGCTGCAAACCCACGAAAATCATCATATACAAACACTCGCTCGACAAAAGATCTGTACCCAAAGACTGGAAAGTTGCATGGGTCATACCAATATTTAAAAAAAGGCAATAGGAGAGTAATGCACTAAATTACAGGCCCATATCATTAAGGTCGATATGCAACAGGATTTTGTAACATATATTGTGTTCCAGCATTAGGAATTATCTCAAAGAGGACAGAATATTGTCACATAGACAACATGGATTTAGGAAACATTGTGCTGTGTTGAGTGCTGTTAACAAGAGATTTCACATTGATTCCATATTTATAGATTTCCAAAAGGCTTTTGACAGCTTACCTCACACAGAGTGAGATGGCACAGTGGATATCGCACTGTACTCACATTCAGGAGGACGATGGTTCAAACCCTTGTCCAACCATCCTGATTTAGATTTTTCATGATTTCCCTAAATCACTTCAGACAAATGCGGGGATGGTTCCTTTGAAAGGGCATGGCTGACTTCCTTCCCCATCCTTCCCTAATCCGATGGGAACGGTGACCTCACTGTCTGGTCCCCTACCCCAAATCAACCAACCAACTGTACCTCTGATGGGGACGATGACCTCACTGTTTGCTCCCCTCCCCCAAATTAACCAACCAACCAACTGTACCTCAAGTGACTTGTTTTCAAATGGTATGCTTATGGAATACTGTCTCAGTTATGCAACTGGATTCATGATTTCCTGTCAGAGAGGCCACAGTTCGTAATAGTTGATGGAAAATCATTGAATAAAAGAGAAGTGATTTCTGCCATTTCCCAAAACATTGTTATAGGCCTTCTGCTATTTCTTAGCTTTATAAATGATTTAGCAGACAACCTGAGTAGCCATCCTAGGTTGTTTGCAGATGATGCTGTCACTTATCATCTAATAAAGTCATCAGAAGATCAAAGCCAATTGAAAAGTGATTTAGATGAGATATCTGTTTGGTGTGAAAGTTGCCAATTGACCCTAAATAATGAAAAGTGCTAAGAGGAATCTGTCGAACTTGGGGTACATGATAAATCAATCAAATCTAAAAGCCATGATTTCAACTAAATACTTAGGAATTACAATTACAAACAACTTAAATTGAAAAGAGCACTTAGAAAATGCTGTGGGGAAGGCAAACAAAAGACTGCATTTTATTAGCAGAATACATCAAGAAATAGGGGAGAGAGTGTCACAGACATGATACAGCATTTGGGATGAAAATAATTAAAACAAAGGTTTTTTTTGTTGTGGTGGGATCTTCCCATGAAATTTCAGTCACCAGATTTCTCCTCTGAATGTGAAAATATTTTGTTGAAGCTGACCTATGTAGGGAGAAATGATCTTCATAATAAAATAAGGGAAATCAGAGTTCGCACAGGAAGATATAGATGTTCTTTTTTCCGTGTGCTGTTTGAGAGTGGGCTAATAGAGAGAATTAGTATGAAGGTGATTTTCAAAGTAACTGTGTAATATAAATGTGGATGTAGATGCAAACCTGCTGATGTCGCACATACAAGATGAAGAGATGAAGGAAGTGTATGAGGATACTGAACAGGTAATTTGTATCGCAAAGGAGATGATAATCTAATAATCATGAAGGACAGGTAATAGAGAAAGGAATAGAAGAAAGAGTTACATGAGAATGTGAGCTTGGTAGTCGAGATGAGAGAGGAGAAAGACTTATAAGTTCTGCAATAAAATCCAGCCAGTAGTAGTGAATACAGTGTTCAAAAATCAGAAGAGGAGGAGTAGGTATACTTGGAAAATGCATGGGGCAAGGGAAGACTCTAGATGGATTACATCAAGGTCAGACAGAGATTCCGAAATCGTAAATTGGATTGTGAGGCGTACCTGGGAGCATATATTAATTTGGTTTGATTTGATTTGATTTGATTTGATTTGATTAATCCACAGTACCTTTTAAGAGTATTAGGAGCCCCTTTACTACATCTCTGTTAGCATCTGTTTCTTCTGGAATTAATGATCTAAATTTATTGTTTCTTTTGGCCTATAGTGATTCTCATTGGTAGATTAGTGCGGTGTCATCCCCCATACTACATAGTCTGCACTTGCTCCTTTCTCTAAACTCATCATTTGAGGATGTTTCCTGAAGTTTCCAAGGCCAGTCACTAGACCTACCATGAGTTTGACCTGACCCTGTTCAAGCCCAGGATTGCAGAACTTCTAAAAGATGGTAGCTCATTAGCTTGCCATAGTCTTGTTTTTGGATCTTAGTCCAATATTCTATGTGTTGCCTCCTGATCCAGCTATGTAGCTTAGATTGTACCATCACCTTAGTAATGGTTAAGAGAGGTTCTGTTCCAACGAATGGAGTTGTTGCACCTACCTTCGCCAGCCTACGAGATTCTTCATTATCACTAATTCTTCGGTGATCGTGAACACAAAGTAGGTTTACCCTGTTGCTTTCCCCCAGCCTCACAAGGGCTTCAAGGCATACTGCAATGATCTAAGAGATTGTTGCAGAGGCTGAAAGAGATTTCGGAACTACTTGGCTGTCTGATAGAAAGTAGATGCTACAGTCTTTGTAACACCTACATAAATTCTCTTCCGGGCATACTCTGATAGTGAATATCTCCACCTGGAATACTGTGGTGAACTTATGTAAGGAATTTGCATTTTGGAGTCATCTGACCTGTTAGGAAATCAGACTACATTACTTGAACGGCACTATGGTTCTCTCTCCTGCTGGTTCATACCCCCCCCCCCCCCAAAGGTTATATAGAAATATTTATTGAATCAGTTGGAAGTTGTTATATTAGCAACCATAATTTCCCCAACAGGTCCCATGTTTACCGCATTTGTTATATTACTGAATGATTCTGGAATTCCTTAACTGCTTGCTCTTTGGTTTTAGACCCTAGTTTTTTTACACAAGTCCTCCTAATGCACTTGAGAGCACATTTTGCCTTGGAAAATATATTATTTATGTGACAGATCCCGATTAGTGCCACACCCAGGGTTACCCTAAGGTACTTCAGTCTACTGGTAGAATTTTGTTGAAGAGCTTAAGATTCCATTATGTGCCCTGGATACGTCTTCTTGTGAACAGTACTACAACAGTTTTGCTGGGTTTGACACTTATATCCTGTTTATCATACCAGTGTTGCACTATGTTCAGAGTGCATTGTTCCATTGTTCTAACGTTACTTGCAATTTTGCCAAGTATTACTGTAACTCTGTGTGGCTGGATGTGAGATAGATCACTGCTTTTCAGTTTTCCTTTTATAACTTTTTTTATACCTAACAATAATCCAATTAGCTAAAAATTTTGTCATATTCTGCACCACAAGTATGCCTGTTGGAATAGTTTGTTCCAGGTTTACAGATATCTGTTTGAAATAAAGAATTAAGTATTGTATGTTTTCCATGACTGCTTTAGCCCTTTAAGTGAGATACACTGAGGGGTGAAAAAAATCGCAACACCAAAACATACTTAACGCAGAGTAATGAAGTATTGGCTGTACATTTGTCTAGGTAACATATGTAAGAGATTAACATTGCAAGATTACAGGTTAATGTAAGTTCAAGATAAGCCATTGCAAATGTGAAATGCTGTTACAGTAATAACCTGTGTAACTTCCAGAAAGATGCATGCACACATGCAAATGTGCATGTATAGTGTTGTCCAGGTGCTGGATGTCAGTTTGTGGGGGGGGGGGGGGGGAGAGAGTTCCACACCTGTTGCCCTTGGTGGCTCAATACAGGGACTGTTCATGCTGTTTGTGGATGACGCTAGAGTTGTTGTCTGATGGTGTCCCAAGTGTGCTCAAATAGAGACAGATCTGGTGGTTGACCAGGCCAAGGCAACATGTCAACACTCTGTAGAGCATGTTGGGTTACTATAGCAAACATTATCCTGTTGGAAAACACCCCCTGTAATTTTGTTCATGAATGGCAACACAACAGGTCACAACA
The DNA here is from genome assembly GCF_021461395.2 of Schistocerca americana. Taxonomy (NCBI): domain Eukaryota; kingdom Metazoa; phylum Arthropoda; class Insecta; order Orthoptera; family Acrididae; genus Schistocerca; species Schistocerca americana. The sequence continues at coordinate 387,892,477 of NC_060119.1, read as the reverse complement.
CCTGATTGATGTACAAATTTGCTGTGAGGGCGTGTGGGATAATCCTGAGAGTGCCCCTGCTGTCATACGAAATTGCACCCCACACCATAACTCAGTATGAAAGTACAGTGTGTGTAGCATGCAGACAGATTCTACATCTACATCTACATTGATACTCCGCAAGCCACCCAACGGTGTGTGGCGGAGGGCACTTTACGTGCCACTGTCATTACCTCCCTTTCCTGTTCCAGTCGCGTATGGTTCGCAGGAAGAACGACTGTCTGAAAGCCTCCGTGCGCGCTCTAATCTCTCTAATTTTGCACTCGTGATCTCCTCGGGAAGTATAAGTAGGGGGAAGCAATATATTCGATACCTCATCCAGAAACGCACCCTCTCGAAACCTGGCGAGCAAGCTACACCGCGATGCAGAGCGCCTCTCTTGCAGAGTCTGCCACTTGAGTTTATTAAACATCTCCGTAACGCTATCACGGTTACCAAATAACCCAGTGACGAAACGCGCCGCTCTTCTTTGGATCTTCTCTATCTCCTCCGTCAACCCGACCTGGTACGGATCCCACACTGATGAGCAATACTCAAGTATAGGTCGAACGAGTGTTTTGTAAGCCACCTCCTTTGTTGATGGACTACATTTTCTAAGCACTCTCCCAATGAATCTCAACCTGGTACCCGCCTTACCAACAATTAGTTTTATATGATCATTCCACTTCATTGGTTGGAGGCCCTCAGCTGGCCTCCTCCTAACCGACACACGGCCATCACTGACACCGAGGCAAAACCAGTTTTCATTAGAAAACACAAGAGACCTCCACCCTGCTCTCCAATGAGCTCTTGCTTGACAGCACTGAAGTTGCAAATGCCTGTGGTTTGGGGTCAGTGGAATGCACCCTATAGGGCATCCGGCTGGGAACTGTCCTCGATGTAACCAATATGTAACTGTTCATTGTGTCTCTGTGGTCCCAACTGCTGCTCGTATTGCTGCTGCAGATGCAGTATGATGCGCCAGAGCCATACACTGAACACGGAGGTCTTCCCTCTCGGTACTGCCAAGTGGCCATCTGAAGCCCGGTCTTCTTGTGACCATACATTCTCATGACCACTGCTACCAACAGTCATGTAAAGTGGCTACATTCTTGCCACATCTTTGTGCAGTATCACAGAAGGAACTTTCAGCTCCTCGTAGCCCTATTGTGTGACCTCGTTCAGACTCGGTATGTGTTGATAATGATGTCTTTGTTGCCATAAAGGCATTCTAGACTAACATCAACTCATTAAGTCCACTCTCAAAGATAACTAATACACACGACTGATAAATTCTGAATTTAAAGGAAATCTGATCCGCATCCTCATAGTGGCACTATTAGCACAACTCTCATGTGATTTGTGAAATTTGAGTATACCTCATCTTTCAGATGTAGAAACATGCCTAGAAACTTTCGTCTATGTCGCACAACTCCTCCTTGGTGTTGCGATTTTTTTTTTTCCCTGTCAGTGTATATCTGTCCTTGGAATGCGTGTTCCCAATGGGTTTGGCAAATATATACATCTGCAGCATTCTGTGGCTAATGGGAATGATGAGATGCAGGCTGGCTTGTGTTAGAATGCTACTAGGTATTGCTTTCTCCAATAGATGGTACCTCTTGTCAGTCAGGATAATAGCCTCAACTAGTTATACTGTTTTTCAGTGTTTATACCGGTAAGCACACAATCTAAGGCAGTCATTATTCTGAAGAGACAATAACTTCTCAAATTGTTCTGGAACTTGCTCATTATTTGCTTGGAAAGGGTTTAGTACATACTGCAACAACAACTGGTAAACTAATCCATATTTGGTTGAGAAATTAGTGAGTGAAAACATCAACATTGGTGGTACCGTGCAACATAACATAAATGTATTTTCTGACTTCATGGAAAAATGACACAATGAAGAAGAGCTAGTTCTCTTGTCTCCAAGTTCACATAGTGACAGATATTTCTAAGTGCAAACCACACTAAACCAACAATTCTAATTACTTTTTCTGTCTGTTGCTCATGTTTAGCTTGTTCCCCTCTGGACACCAAGAAATTAGAAATTTCACACTCAGTGTTTCATTTAGTAAACTGGTACTATTTCTATTACTGGCAGACCTTTTTTAACTGATTAAGGTGACTAATAAGATTCAAACTTTTTGTCTCAGACTAGTTTTAGTTCTACGCAGGTTGTGTGTTTACTAGGTCCAGTATAGCTTCATTTAAGACCTTGGTTAATGTGCTTGTTTCCATTTAAGCTGAATTGTGTAAAATGTTTCTAGAAGATTTGTTTAACATTTCATGTGACTTCTTCATTAAATTTCTAGAAATTGTACCATTCTTACATTTATTTAATGAAGTTTTAATCATTACAATTTATATGCACATTATTTTGCAGAATATGTACCTAGAGTGCTTTAATTTTCATCATTAGAAGATTCAAATCCTATAGATTTTTTCTTATAATATTAGCTTTGCCTGAAGTAAGATGTTTATGTTGTTTATTTTTTTTATTATTCAGCAGAACATTCTCTGGAAATGAAGAGAGAGAAATTCTTCGTTGCATTGTAGAGAACAAGGAGATTGGTCTCATTTTGGGAAATACTCTTTGGAAGAAAATTGCACAAAAAAAGGTTGGAAATGAATTAATGTGTTAAAATTGATAGTACATACTTAATGATTTGTAGTGAATATAATTTTTGTTGTTGCTTACTATAGATATTGTGTTGTTGTTATCAGATAGCACACAAATGATAATTGTTAGAGTAGGAATAATAAAAAAATGCTGTGGAATCCTTTTACTTCTTCTGGCACCGTAGTGTTCTGTGGGTCAGAGCATGGAATATAGGTCCCTTAATTGTTTAGTTAGATTTGAGACTTGAAAAGAGAAATGGGTAGGTTGAAGTTAGATTTTTAGGAGTAAGTGAAATGCAGTGCCAGGGAGAACAGGATTTTGGGAGAGGTGAGTATATGGGTGTCAAGTGTCAACACATAATCAGATTTGGGTAATGCAGCAATAGGTCTAAAATGAACAGGGTAATAGGAATGTGGCTGCACTGTTATGAACAGCCTGGTGAATGAATTATCAAAGCCAAGATAGAAACAAAAGCAAGACCCACCACAGTACATCCCTATTAGCCCCACAGGTGACAAAGAGATGAAAACAAAATATGATGATATAAAAGAAATTATTCCATATGTTAAGGGAGAGAGAAATTTAATTAGTATAGTAAGTTGGCCATTTATGCTCCGTGATAGGTTTATAGCTACACTGATGGCCACCAAAACTGTGGTAGCAAAAAGTGAAATTTTTCTTATTGTCCATTTACACAGTAGTAGTGTGGGGGGCTGTTTGTCACTTTTTAACTGTTGTTGAGATGACAGAATGTGGTGTGCGGTGGAGAAGGCTGGTCAGCACACTGGCCGCTGATGATGTAACATTAGCAGAATAATAATGTATTGCTTTAAAGTTTAAAATCATGTCTTCTTCTATGTGTCAGTGCCCAGGCCCTTGGCAATGCAGTGCATGGCCTTGGAACGTGTTGACACTGTCTCAGCAGTCTTCAGAGACCTTCACCCCAGCAGTGTTCATTCTCAAAAAATGGTGTCAAGTGGGCCGCTGGTTCACTGGCAGCTGGCATAACATGTACAGCAGATGTTCCTGCCCAGGTCAGCGAATGTTTATTACCCGAGCAGTCTCGTGTACATTGAAGGAGTATGCTTGGGTAATATCTCGGCAGCTCTGCACAGTATGGAGTTGGCCAGCAGTTCGGCCTTTCCACCAAGGAAATCCAGAGATGTCGATGACTGTTTACAGGTACTAGTTGGGTGCAGTAGCGGTTAGCATGCCTTCCATTTACTTCAGCGGGAGGATGGTGCACCAAACATCGGTTCAGCTCATTAAGGCAGAGGTAGAAGTTTTTGAGTTTTCTCATGAGTGGTTGCAAGGTTGGTGGCTAACAATGACCGAGTACAGCAGACCAGACAGGTAGCAGTTTCGAAGCTGAAAGTCCCCTTGGTGAATGGTAGCGGCACATTGCAGATTCGGCCTTGTATATGCTGTATTCCAGTGTAATTCTGGGAAAGGCTCGGAAGCTCGAATGATTATTACTGATCGTTTGAGGCAATGACTTTATGTCCAGCTGGTGATGGCCGAACACAGCCTACTTTCCCGGACTCATCAGTGGTCTTCACCACCCCTGTGTTTCGCAAGAATGGCTTTTGGGGCTTCAACTTAGTTTCCCAGATATCTGTAAGTAACCTGTTGTCAAAAACAATAAAAAAAATCTATTCCTTCTCATTGTAATCTGCAATTTAAAAAAAGATTTCCATGTACCATAGAATTTACAAACACATAGAATAGGCAAACTTTTGAACTATAAACAGATTGGATTTGGAAAAGATCATAAACCCAACATACTGCACTTGCCTGCAACAAAAGACATAGTAGAATCATTAAATCAGAAATTATTACTATTTGCTATTTTGTATGACTTTTGATTGTGTGAACTATTACACTGAGGTGGCAAAAGTCATGGGATGGCAGTATGCAAATATACAGATGACAGTAAGTTGTGTACACAAAGTAGAAACGTGCAGTGCATTGGCAGGGCTGTCATTTGTACTCTGATGACTGATGTGAAAAGATTTCCCACAGGATTAGGGCTGCATGCTAGGAATTAACACACTTTGAATGACGAATCGTAGTTGGAGCTAGATGCAGGGACATTTTACTTTGGAAATAATTTGGGAATGCAATATTTCAAGATCTACAGTGCCAAGAGTGTGCCGAGAATACAAAATTTCAGACATTACCTTTCACCATGGACAATGCTTTGGCCAATGGCCGACCAAGAGCAGTGGTGTTTGTGTAGAGCTGTCAATACTAACAGATGAGCAACACTGCATGAAATAACCGCAGATATCATTGTGGGATGTATTACGAATGTGTCCATTAGGACACTATGGTAAAAGTTGGCATCAAATGGGCTATTGCATCAGATGACCTTTGCGAGTGCCTTTGCTAACAGTGCAACACCTGCAGTGCCTCCCCTGCACTCGTGACCATATCGGTTGGACTTTAGGCGGCTGAAAACTGCGACCTGGTTAGATGAGTCATTTTGTAAGAGCTGATGGTAGGGTAGGGTTTGAGTGTGCTGCAGACCCCACTAAGCAGTGGACCCAGGTTGTCAGCAAGGCACTATGCAAGCTGGTGGTGGCTTCATAATGGTGTGGGCTGTGTTTACACTTAATGGACTGGCTCCTCTGTTGCAGTTGAACCAGTCATTGACTGGAAATGATTATGTTCAGTTACTGGGAGACATTTGCAGCCATTCATGACCTTCAGGTTCCCAAACAATGATGTCAAGTCACCAGGCCACAATTATTTGTGATTTATTTGAAGAACATTGTGGGCAGTTCAAGTGAATGATTTGGCCAACCAGATAGCCTGACATGAATCCCACGAACATTTAAGGGACATAATCGAGAGGTCAGTTCATGCACAACATCCTGTACCGGCAGTACTTTCACAGTTATGGATGGCTATAGAGGCAACATGACTCAATATTTCTGCAGAGGACTTCCAACAACTTGTCGAGTCCATGCCTTGTTGAGTTGCTGCACTGTGCTGAGTAAAAGGAGGTATCTTATGATTTTTATCATCTCGGTGTATAGTCTCATGCCAAGGTTAAATTTCTGTGGTCAGAAATTGTGGACAGGCCACAATTCAGTTGCAGATGAACGATAGTTGGCACATAGGCACAGCGCAGGTCCACAGTTTGCGTGCTAGCTATGTGAAAGAAAATTCTATCAGTTCCATGGCACTGAGGACATTCAAATTGAAGTTTTCACTCATAGTGTACCAATACTGATAGCTGCAAATTGCCTTAGATTTGAGAATTGGTGGACATTGGATTCTGTCAAATTTGATAAATAGGATAAATGTTCCAACAACGTGTGGTTTAAATCACATGGTTCCTTCCAGTCTCAAAATACATGTGGGGCAGGGTCATTTTATTCTGATGAAAGATTACTTCCCTACAAACCAGTCTATTCAGAAGGCTTGTATCTATCCACTTGTTATTATGTGGCCCTCTGGAACGTAATCAGTAAGATGAATCAGTTTGCACCTCAGGAATATTAACCATAATGTATTCAACAGATGAATTTGACTTCACTTCTTTTTGCAATGCCACCAGTTTCTACCCAATACTGCGTGTGCTGTTTCATATATGGCATGACGTGGTTGACTCACATCTCATTTACAGTAACAGATTAATGCACAGAATCATTGGTATTTTTTTTAATGAGCTAAACATTGCTAAGAAATTTATTTTCGTACTTGATTTTTGTCTGCATCCAAAAAATGCAAGATGTATGTTGCACACAAGTTCCATATAGTTAAATCTTCACACGAAATGTACCCTATTCTTTCTTCTAACATTCATATTTCGTAAACTGTTTCATACAGTTTTAACTGGTGGTCACCCAGGACTATATTGTGCACTTTTTCAATCTTTTAGTCTGTAACAGCAGATGTTTTGGGAAGTCCTTCATGTGGATCACTTCCAAAACATGTATGATCATGTTTGTAGTCAGCCACACATTTCTTCAGTGAAGGAGCAGATTCCTCATAACTGTCCAAAACAAAGAATATTATGACCTGTGGTATACAGTTTATTGACATGGGCTAAGCATACACCATTACTTTAAAAGGTATTGTAATTAATTCTGTTCCACAAATCAGTTTGACATTTGTTTTAATGTTTTTGTGGAACTGGTATGAAGATTAAAAAAAGACCTTTTTTATCAGTTCCATCTTTGTGTTACGGAGAAAAATATTCTTCTTCCTCTTGTACTGGTCATCCATTCACCAACTTCTATTAGAACCTTATGATCTTTTTGAGCAATTAAATCCATTTAGTGTAAAATATCGTGGTACATAAGTGTAAATTCATCCGGTCTCTTTATTAACAAGAACATAGAGTGTTGGAAAATTTAGAACACAGTTTTCAGCTACAGTTAGCAAGCACATGTGTTATGAAGGAACAACACACTTTCCCAACAAAGGCATTTCACAGTTTAATAAGGTGATAGGTGTATGACACACCGTCAATTGTGATTATACAATATCACAGTGCTGTAGTTTCATGTTATCACCACCGTAATACTAGCATCTAAGGATTGGCAGATGATATAAAGTGAAGAAACCCCAGGAGGCAGGTAAAACCCACATAGTTATTGTAATGATGTGTATTAGTTCAGCTACATTTCAAGCATGCAAGATGACAGGTATAAGTGATTTAAAAAATAAATAAACTAGTTTATTCTAAATTTATTTACTAATTAATGAATTGCAAAATCGTTGGCTAAACTCAGCTTCAGAGATAACATTTTCAAAATGCAGAACTGTGCTGTGGGGGTGGCATCTGTTGTTTGTCCCGGGATATCTTATTGAGATCTCTCGGAAGATGTTGTTTGCTACTCTTTATTTGTTATTGGCTAAATTGGTTGTTTTCTGGAAAAGAGGACAAAGTGTGATCATAATTACAGAACTAAAAAAAAAAAAAGCCTATTCAAAGACTTCAAATATTGAATGCTATTTCAGGAGAGAGTTAGATATGTGGGTGTACATATTTTCGATATGTGGGTGTACATATTTTCAACAAAAGAAATTTATTGTGTAACTTGATTAAGATAGATTGATAAGACTGAGGTGACGCCTTCCATTTGCCTCCACCTATAGCAGCAGACAATGGTCTGCACTGACTGAAAATCAGTAAAGTGCCTGCCGGTCAAGGTATCACTGCCTCTCCCCAGCACACTCACTGCCGCCGTAGATAGTGCTCAGACTGCCATATTTTCTGGGGGCCATGTGGCTCGCTTTGTCAGCTGGTGCGCTTTACCGGAGTTTGCACCGACAGCAGGATTTCACACCCGCACCCAGTTTCTGTGTTTTTTCGCAGTCTGGTTAATGAGAAAAATGCTATCGCATCTTCCACGCCACCTTCCTGAGCTGCATTCCCTGTAGCGGCTTCCCTTGACTGCAGCTCTACAAAGTCTGATGCTGGGCACCCAGTTAATCCCCCTGGTATTAGCACCTGGGTCACTGTGTGAGGTGTAGTGTATTTTAGTGCAATGAAGTTCAGTGAGCACCAGGAGTATCAGGCAGCTTTATTAATGTTTCATCCCCAGCTGTTTTGGCACCCATTTAGTGCCAAGTGTGCCACTGACACTATTTTTCTCTTTGACTGTGCTGGCTCCCTTGTCCGCTAAACAAGTCCATCTCACTTTCAAACTTCCCCCCTTCCTTTTCCTGTGGATTTGTAAGATTTGCGTATACACGTTGTTCCAGCGAAACACTATGTTAACATCCCCCTTCTTGGCACTTTTCTTCTCATGTTGTCAGACGATGTCTAACGAAATACTGTAAACTGCGTTGTAGTTCACTCTGTACAAAGACTTTGCCATGAACAAGGACCCCCCTCCCCCATTGATGAAGAGTTTGTAACACATTAAATTTTGATGAGTAGTTAGCTTTTAGAAATAAATACCTCACAAATGAGCTTGTGCACCTCTTTCAGTAGGCCTCAGTATTTTTTGTTGTCTTTACTTAGGAGCATGGAAGGGACTCTTTTAATACGCTAAGCGTATGAAATGTATTCTGTATGGTAGACACCTCCAAAGAATGCAGTTCTCGCCCAGCCATCAAACAGCATTTTATGGCGATTAGTGAATGATGCCTCTTATGTTTTGGGTGAAGAGCTACCTTCTAGGTGTGAGTTTGATGTATATTGATACGTGTTGCCAATGTTAGAGCACATCTCTTACTTGGCTTCTTATGAGATCCAAAATAATCTTAGGGTTGAAATTTTTTGTAAAAGAAAGCAGTTCTGATGTTTTATACTCCTGTGGCTGCTCAGTTTTTTCCCTGCAAACGTCTCCTGTCACATAGTTTTTAAATTTTCACAGCCGTAGAATTGTATGCAATTCTGGAGGCACTATAGCTGATGAGGTGTGACAGAAGGACGAGTTTTCTCATCTGCTCCAATTCCTTCAGTACCAAGCAGAGAAAATGATCTAAGGTATTTATTATTTGCTGTCAAACCAGGGAAAGGCTGTGACATTCTGCTGTGTATCAGGGAATGTTTAAATTGAGGGAAGTGAGCGAGTTTACACTGAGACCAAGGAAGCTTCTCTCATGAATACATTTCAGGAAAGTGTACTATTCCTGTTGACTCAGAATGTCATGTGCTGATGGACAGTATTGTAGATGGAAATCCTTAACAATCAGCTGTGATCTGTGAAACCAACTGCTTGATCGTAGTGTTTGTTTCCTGGTTCTGTGGTGAGACAAACCACCTATTAATGCTGCCCATGGTTCAATATGTGACATTTTAATGGAATGCATTATGAATTCTTCCAAGATTGCAACTGCCAGTGTAAATGTGAACTTGCACTGTATTTTAGATGAAAATGATGTGTGTGTCGCGAGTAGTGTAAAATTTTGTAAATTGTCATAATACAAGTGTAGACTTTTTTAGGTGCAGAGTGATTGTCCTGTCCATATTTAATGGAGTGATTGGCCAACCACCTTAATCTGCTATAGTGTTTTAGTATATGCTGTATAAAGTAGAACTGCACTTATTTCATCATAATTTTTTATGAAGTGACTGATATGTTTTTGTATTAATTCTTGTAGACATTTGGGATATTTTATCCTTTTTAACAACTCTCGTGTGATTGTTTATAAGTGTGAACATGAAAGACTACAGTGTTGAGCAATAAAAACCGTAAGAACAACAATGACACCATTATCATTATCTACATCTTTGACCCATTTACATACGTTAGAGATCCCTTTAGGGGATTTGTGTAATTTAATGAGTGTAGGGGCTGGATTAGAAACCTCAATAGTATAGATTAGCTGGTTACTTTGCAAACAGTAAATATTTGAAAGCTTAGTCAAGAAGCAACCCTTAAATCACTCTACATAATTGAAATATAAGCTATTCTCTTTATTTTTCCATTTATTTTTCAGCTGCAGGGTCGAACATGGCAGTCACTGAAGAAGCATTTTCTGAAACACATGTTGCCCAATATTACAAAGTATACATTTTTGTCTGTAACGGACAGACTTGAGTTCCAGAAACAGTAGGTATTTTATTTTGTGTTACAATGTTTTACAATGTTTTTGTTATTCTGTTGCTGATTTAAAGATCTGCAGAAATATTTACGTGTAGTGGTGGTTGTTTTACACATTTGAGGATTTTCTTCCAAGTATTGTGTTTGTGTGGACCACATATGAAACTTCACAAGTAAATCATAGGACTTGGCTGGAAATCTGTGAAAATTATAAACAGTATGTTGGCTGTTGAGACAGTTTGTGGCTATTCATCTTGTATGGCAGGCTGATAATGATCATACCAATATAAAATAGAGGACAAAACTTAATTGTTGCAGTTTTCCTAAAAAGACTCAGCAATATTATGTTGGCTGTTGAGACAGTTTGTCGGTGACCATTCATCTTGTGTGGCAGCCTGATAATGATCGTACCAATATGAAATGCCGGACAAAACTTTACAAGTCAGTTGGTGCAGCACAAGAGTGCTCTCACAAGTTGCTCTTTTCTTGCTCATTTATGTTTTACCAGTGCCAAGGTTGTATCGATAATGGTCAATGATGGGGCCATTTGTAAAAGTGGTGGTATCATGTCTGTCTTATCCTTGATAACTATGCAGCATTTCGTGCTGTTACTAAGTGAGCCATTTCATCACACCTAAGACAGAAAAGTTAACTGACTTATAAATTTAAATTGCAGAGTTATACTGTACAAAAGCTGCAATTTCTCATCACTAAACAAAGCAAACTCCTTAAAGTTACATGTGATGCATATATTTATGGCTGCACTTGAGAAATACAGTCTATGTATTTCATATTAAATAATCTTTCGATACAGAGATTGTTTAACAAAGTTGTTGGCAAGCACTGCAGCTTAGGTTGCTTTTGTAGGCTATATGAGATTGTTCCCTGGCTTGATTGGCCACAAGTGTCTTATATCAAATTGCTCATCACAACTTTCACTACACCATTGTGGTACATTTTAAATGGCTATTGTTTATATCCTGTATTTGCCTACTAGCTCCTCAGATGATGATGAGATTCAAAGAATGTATGATGAGACAAAAGAAATTCTTTAGTTTGTTAAGTGAGACAAAAATTCAATTGTGATGGGGTAGTAGAATTCAATAGTAGGAAAAGGAAGAGAAGAAAAAAAAAATACTAGGGGAACCTGGACTAAAGGAAAGAAATGAAAGAGCATGTTGTATGGAAAATTTTTACGCAGAATGCAGTTTAATCATTGCTAACACATTGTTTAAGAATCATGAGAAAAAATTATGTTCACGGAAGAGATCTACAGTTACTGAACAATCCAAATGGTGGCTATGGGTCCCTGTTTAATGCCAACATTCTTTTGTCTGTTTTGGCAAATATCTTGTGAACTTTGGGAAGTACAGCCCCTGTTTTTTTTTTTCAAATACATTGTGCATTATGTGGATATATTCATGTCAGGAGTTGGCATGATTATTTTTTAACTTATTCTTACAATTCAAGCTACGTGTTCGGTAATTGAATCAGTTGTTGCCTGAACCCCTTGGGTTGCCATCACAACTTGCTCCACAAAACATAGTAACACTGTAGACTCCTACCAATTTGCTTAAACTTTATTACTTATTCAATTGGAAATTTGCTTACAGAAACTGAGACATTTCCATGTCTTTAGATGAGATTTGAATATGAATTGTCTTACAGGTACTACAGCAACCCGTTTAATCAACAGTGATAAATAATACTGAGGAAAGTTCTTCGAAATGTAATTAATGTAGGATTAAAGGAAAGCACTCACCAAATAGTAAAAGTTTTGCATCTTCAACAGGCACACACACAAAAAGAAAGAAATCTTAGTTAGCTTTTGGAAGAAATCCTTCGCAAGCTAGACTACACACGCACATAGGCATGAGCACACGCGTTTACACGCACACACCTGTGCATGTCCACTGTGCCAGCTTGACACAAAAGGCAAAGTTTACAATTTTGTAAGTGGACAGGTGTGTGGGTTGTGTTGTGTGGAGTGAATAGAGGGAGAAAGAGGTGGGGGGGGGGGGGGGGGGAGGAGGAGAGGTTGGAAACAGGTAGCAAATGGGTTGGAGGGAGGCAGCAGGTGTGCAGGTAGAAATGTGGGAGGGAGGGGTCGCAGATGCATGGTCCAGAAATGCAAAACAAGGTTACTTGAGTTGGTGAGATGTAGCACACGATGAAGATGATATGGAGGGGTGATAGGACAAAGGAAGGGGAAACTGTTGGGTTGAAGATGTGGGGACAGTGGGTTAGTGAAGATTAAGACCAGGAGGATTGCAGGAGTGAAGGATGTGTTTAGAAAATCTTGTGCTGGAAGGAAGGATCCAGATGACATGGGTCATGAAGCAGCTATTGAACTTGGAACATGTTGTGGTCTGCAGCATGTTATGCCACTGGGTGATAAACTCTGTTCTTGGCCTCAGTTTGGTGGCTGTCATTCTGGTGGACAACTTGTTGGTTATCATGCCTGCATAAAATGCTGTGGAGTGGTTGCTGGAGAGCTGATACGACATGGCTGCTTTTGCAGGTGGCCCAGCCTCTGATGAAATAGGATAAATGTATAACAGGGCTGTAGTAGGATGTGCTGGGTAGGCAAATCAGGCAGGTATTGCACCTGGTTCTTCCACAGTGATATGGCATGGAGTTGGGAGTAGACATTGCATAGGGATTGACCAGGATGTTGTGTAGTTGGGTCAGCAATGGAATACTGCTTTAGGATGGGTGAGAAGAATCTTGGGTCGGATGTACCTAACTTCCCGGCATGATGATAGAAAACCTGGCAAAGGATATGGTTCGCTTGTTACAGTCCAGGATGATAATGGATGACAAGGGGGTGCTCCTTTACAGCTGATTCTTCAGGGTGTTGGGAGGATTGGGGGTATGAGGATATTACGCAGAAAATCTGTTTGTGGAATACTCTTAATTCTCGCACTTCCGCCAAGAGTCAGCCGCAAAGAAGCAGTCACCTGATATAGCTCCAGATTGGACCATCTAAACCACAGCCTTTGCCAGAGCTTTCATTTTCTATCATCCTGTCTGGAAATCAAGAACATCATAGCCAAGATCCTTTCCACAACTTCCAAGCTACACAGTGTCGTGGTCCATCCCTATGCAATCCCATTCCCAACTCCATACCACTGTGGTCATAGCCCTACAGAAGATCCAGGTACAATACCTGCCTTATCCATCCACCTAGCACATCCTTCCCAAGTCCTGTCACAGGTTTATCCTATTGCATCAGAGGCTGGGCCACCAATGAAAGCAACCATGTCATATACCTGCTTTGCTGTAGTCACTCCAGAATATTTTTTGTGGGCATGGTCACCCACCAGCAGTCCGTTAGAATGAATGACCATTGCCAAACTGTGGCCAAGAACAGAGTGACACAACAGACTGTTGACTACAACATGGTAGAGTACAATGGCTGCACCATAACCCTTTCCATGTGGGATCCTTCCTCCCAGCCAAGTTTTTCTGAACTAAGTAGTTGGAAGTTATCCTTGCTGCATATCCTTTTCTCCCAAAATCCTCCTGGTCTCTTTTGCATCTAATGCACTGTCCTCACACCCTCTACCCAAAAGTTTCCTCTTCTTCTGTCCTGTTACCCCATCTGAATCCATGCTTCTACATCATCTTCATTTTGTGCTGCACCTCACCGGCTCCAGTTCCTATGTTTTGCGTGGCCCACCTGTGCACCTACCACCTTTCCCTTCCCCATTCCTAGCCAGCAACATGGCTGCCTCCTTCCAAGCCATCAGCTAGCCACCTGACCCCCTTTCCCTGCCTTCCAACTCTCTCTCCCTCTACCCACCCAACACAACACAACCCCACTCCAGCCCTCCTGTGAAACTGCAAGCCTCTCATTGTGTGTCCATCTGGCACATATTTTGTGTGTGTGTGTGTGTGTGTGTGTGTGTGTGTGTGTGTGTGTGTGTGTGATTGAAGGAATTGCAGACTTTTCTTTCTCTTTTGTCTGTGCCTATTGATGACTCATTGCTTCTGCTATTTGCTAAATAGTAGTAAACTTGTTGATCACAATGTGTGTGGTAACAGGGATGAGTGTCATATTCCTTTATACAAGTGTTCAAGTAACACATACTATCACTTTGATTTCCAAATATGTCGTTATCCTGTCAAGTAACTGGGAGGCTGATTTGGGTGACATATAGGTGTCACATTTTTGAAGCAACATGTGGACATTTGCAAATGTCTGAATCCATTAATTGTATTTGTATGGACCAAATCAGTTATCCAAAAGAGTATGCATATCGTCATTTGACTTTCAGTCTCTTGCGTATTATAGAATTTCCAATCATTGGCTTATTCATATTACTGGCTCACTGAATTGCTGTGTATTCACTAATAACAGAGCTACTGTTTTAATATAAAACCTAAAGCTGTCACAAATATACTCATTCATGTAGCCAAGGAAGGTTGTGCATTTGGTTCTACCAGAGGTGTAGTGGTTATGATACTAAACTGTTGCACAGAGGGTCGTGTGTTCAAAACTCACCTGGACTGTAGAATTTTAATTTCTATATTCGGTTCGAGTACATTCTAGAAGTATCCACAAATGTCAAGAATCATTGTACTGGAATGTTCTGTAGCTGTATATATACTGTGTGTGTTCTCGCCGGAGACAATTCGCTCCGTGCTCTTGTATGTGCAAGTGCTGAATAAACCTTCATTAAGTGAAGTTGGTGTTTGTAATTCAGCTACTTACACCTTCTTCTACGTGACAATATGTTTGAAAAGAGATGGAAGTAGAAGAAGGCATGTTAAATGAATCAGTTGGACAATTAATCAGGAGATATACCTCAATCAGGAGAGACAGGTAAATACTAAAACAGTTAGGAAGACTTATTTACTAATCTGTACTACAGGGAAAAACTTCCATGTAGTACTCGCACTCCGAACCATTAAACTGCGACTTTTCGTTCACAGGATACTGGAAAATCCTTGTTGTAATACAAACGATGTAATGAATAAAAATGACCAATTGCATTACAGTGGAGGTATTGATCAGTTGATTGGCATACAAACAGGAATGCGAACTTGATAGCTCGTATTTAAAAACTTCCTGTATTTTGTGGAGTACAAAAAACACAGCATTGGCTTGAGAAATTATTTCTATGTGTTGTTTGTGCATAAGAAAATTTGGTCTGATTGACCATATATTTTGCAGGAAAATGTGTCTGTGTGGCCTGGAAAAAAAGAAAACTTACAGCTTTTTTAAGTGCCCATCTATCATTGAAAGCAAGAACTATAAGGTGAGTGCTAATGTTGACTCATTCAACTGTGTGATGTTTTCCTTATCTTAAGGAGGTGATTTTGCGTTGGTGTAAACAGAGATTTAATGATAGAATGAGACTGAAGATACAGATGAAGCACGTTGAGCTTATAAGTGAGCAGTGTGGAAGATGGAAGATCCATAGAGTGCAGAACAAAGTGTGAGGTACTAACCAGAACATGGATCACTTTACACATGAAACATGAAGAGTAAATACATGTACAGAGAAACTTTAATGAAATACTCACTTAAGTGCGTTGTTATGATCTTGTTCTGAATATGAGATCTCATACATTAGTTAGTATGGGAGGATATTTAATATGTTGAACAAATACGGCATATATACACTATCTGACAAAAAAAGTTAAGCACCCAGAAAATATGATTGAATGTCAATGAACTTAATATATGTACATATCATTGATGGATGTGTAACTGATTAGAGCTGCAATGCTTTGTGATGGGTAGAATGGCGACCAGAGTGCATTAGTGTTGTTTCTGTTTAGTGTTGATACCAGGACTGGTGGGGTATATAAGGAGCGTGAATAGTACCAGATGTTGAGGATCACTGTGGAAGACATGAAGATGTTGAGTACTCCCACAATACAGCATTATCAGCACATAACAGAGTTTTAAAGGGACATCACTGTGACTCTCCATTTGACTGGCTGGTTGAATTGTGCAGTATCCAGATTTGTGGGGCATTTGGATGTGGTAGTGGCCTCAAGTCAGACTATATGAGAATGTAAGGGCAAGCATATTTGTTGTCAAGGTGCGCCTGATCATCACAAAGGAGGATCATCGTATTGCACTCCAAGCACATTTGCACCTTCTTCATATGTGCACCTGCCATCAGAGAACAAGTAATGGAGCCCAGCAACACTTGGTGTCATCCCACACCTTTGGTAGGAGACTAGCAGTAGCTGTACTAGTGGGTTACCATCCCAGGCTGCCATTAACACCTCAACTTGAATGGCTACATTTGGATGAACTGTGTCACATTGTGTTGCTGTTGAATCATACGAAGGTGGTTTGAAAAGTTTTCAGAATCGCCATGAGAGGTCAGTGCTAGCGCAACAAATTGTTCAAGTGATATTCATTGGACGGTTTCCTGTAAACATGTGCCATGTCAGTGCTTTTGGAAGAGAGCTGTGGCTGTGATGTAGCTCTGTTGTTCTTCCCACATACTGATTTGCGAAGATGGAAAAATCGAGATTCGAGCAGTGATTAAATGCTTCATAAAGAAAGGTATGAAAGCAAAGGACATTCATGCCAATTTCCAGAATACACTTGGGGACTCGGGTTCTTCGTATTCAACTATTGCCAAGTGGACTAATGAATTTGAATTTGGTCTGGAGAACTTAGGTGATGATCCAGGCAGTGGTCAGCCAAGATATGTCACTACTCCAGAAACCAATGCAAAAGTGCACAAAATCGTCATGGAGGATTGCAGATTGAATGTGCATGAAATTACTTACGCTTGCCAGATGTCATTTGAAAGGGTATATCATATTTTAACTGAAGAATTAGAAATTAAAAAATTATCTGCAAGATGGGTGTCGCGACTCTAGATGCTGGATCAAAAACGCATGAGAATGGACATATCGGAACAAAGTTTGGCCCATTTTTTGCGCCAGTTTGTGATGACAGATGAAACTTGGGTGCACTACTATTCCCCAGAGACAAAACAACAGTCAAAGCAGTGGAAACATGCTGATTCTCCGCTACCAAAGAAAGCAAAGACAGTTCCTTTGGTGGGAAAGATCATGACATCAGTGTTCTGGGATGCAAAGGGGATTCTGTTTGTAGATTATCTCCTTATCTCCCCACTGGACAAACAGTTACTGGAGAATACTATGCTAACCTCCTGGAGAAATGGCAATGAAAGATACGCAAAAAAAGGCCAGGTATAGCAAGGAAGAAAGTCATCTTCCATCAAGACAACGTGGGTCCGCACACGTGCCGTCGCCAAGGCAAAAGTACCCAAACAAAGGTATGAATTGTTGCCACAGCTATCTTATTCACCTGATATGGCTCCATCAGGCTTCCATCTGTTCTCAAAACTGAAAATTTTTCCTGGTGGATGAAGAATCACTTCAAACGAAGATTTGATAGCCGAAGTTGACAACTATTTTGCAAGCCTGGAGGAAACTCATTTTCAAGATGGGATCAAGGCACTGGAACATCGTTGGACCTAGTGTATTAATCTACAAGGAGACTACATTGAAAAATAAAACAGTTTCAGTGATGTAAGTACTTTTTTTCTATTCTGTTTTGAGAACTTTTCAAACCACCCTCGTACTTCTGCTTTACCCCAGATGACGATTGTCAGTGAGTTTTTATACCTTCTCTTCAAAGGAGAAGTTGTGTGTTGAGATATAATTAGTACGGTGTATGAGGAATGAGGTAATGGGCTTGGAGTCTGAAGGATGTTGAGAGAGGTAGTGTTCAATAGTGACAAGACCATGCATGGGCATGAGAGCTGTTAACATACGGGGAAGTGGCATTAACAGGCTGTTGCAAGCGTATGTTATCCTACCCCACAAGAGGGCAAGCCACCTGTGAAAGCAACCACATCACATACTAGCTCTGCTGAGCTTTTTATGTCGATATGATCACAAACCAGCTGTCCACAATGATGAATGTTCACTGCCAAACTGTGGCCAAGAGCGAAGTGGACCACCATGTCCCACAGCATGCAACTGAACTTAACATGCTTGATTTCAATGGCTGCTTCACAACCCGAGCCATCTGGATCTTCCCCTCCACCTACAGCTTTTCTGAACTGTGCAGTTGGGATTTATTCTTTCAACACATTCTCTGCTCCTGAAATCAGCCAGGTCTTAATCTGTGCTAATCTGCATTCTCCACACCTTCCACCCAACAGTTTCCACCCCTCGGTCCTGCACCTCCCCACAATTCTCCTCCCCTCCTCCTCATTGTGTGTTGCTCTCTGCCAGCACACCCACTGGTCTTTTTCCCTTCTCTGCTCCTCTTCTTTCTGCTCTCCATTTTCCTCCTCCGCCCTCCTCCACAGCCTGGAATGTTGCACCTGGCAGACCTCTAGTTCATGCATGCTCTGCCAGGCAGTGCTGATTCCTCTTCCCTCAAACATTCAATGCTATCTGTCTTCCTTCCCTGCTCCACTCTGGATTGTTGCTTCTGTTCAATGTGCTTCTGTTGCAGTCTGGCCTACGTGGCCAGAAACAGTGGTCATGTGTATCCTGTATGTCAAATGTGCTTGCTTATGAGAATGTGTGTGTATTTTTCAATGCTGAAGGTAGCTTTGGCTGCAAGCTTATATGTAACAGTCTTTTCCTCATGAATGTAAGCAACTCAATGTGTCATTTTTACAGTGAGTAGCAATCTAATCTTTTCATCAAGATAAGATAGATTGCTACTTAGCATAAAGATGACATTTTCAGTTGCAGACATGCACAACGAGAAGACACACATTCATCAGAAAACAAACAAACACACACACACACACACACACACACACACACACACACACACTATTCATTCTCACAAACAAGCAGCCCTCACACTCATATGACTGCCATCTCCGGAGATTGTGGTCATGTGTGCGTGAGGTGTGCTTGCTTGTGTGAATGGGTGTGTGTGTGTGTGTTTCCTTTCCTGATGAAAACTTCAGTTGAAAGCTAATGTATAAGTGTCTTTTTGTTGTGCCTGTTTGCAGCTTAATATGTTATCTGTACAGGTAGTAGCAAACTATCTTTTTCCTTATATTGTTGATATTCCAACATGGATTTTCCATTGTTTAATCTTTTCCATTGTTTTTCTTAATATTGCGCAAGTTCTTTGTAAGTTTGACTAAACATTGTGATCACTGAAATAACATAACATACCCTCTCAGCCATGAAGTTTCATTTCGTTTATTCCTCCCCTTCTGGGTATTTCACTGTTTTTGTCAGGTGTGTATTATTATTTCATTTAATTTTCCCTATAACTGTCTGGGTTAGTCATTTGAAAGATCAGAGGAAAGAAAGAACAGACCACTATTAACAAGATCTATACCATCTTTCAGTTTGAGGATAGCCTTATTTGTTGTTTATTGTTGTCATGGGTAACAGGGAGAAAGTAAACTAATTGCTGAGGAATTGATTATCATCTTATGAGTCAGTGCATGATAACATTTCGGAAGCAGTGCACTGATATGACAATTGTTTACATAATTTTGCATACTATTTCAAGATAGTCTTGAAACTTATTGAACTATATGTATTGGCTGTTAAAAGGTCCTGTTGTGTTGTATGAAACCACCCATCCACCTTGAAGTCACCTTTGGATTATTTTGTCATGTGCTCATCATAGCAGATGATGTAAACCTGATTTTCATTTCTGGAACATGAGAAATTTCATCAGGCACATAATTACAAATTTTATCAAAAGAAAATTTAGTTGAGAAGACATAAATTGTTATAGAACAGAATTACCTAGTACTTTTCTTCATGAGGACAAATGTATAGTACTGCCAGTAGGCAGTATAAAGGCAAAAGGGACACACTGCTGATGAGACAGGGCCATCTGTAATGAGGACAAAGGTGTCCTTACACTGTTTCTAGCTGCTGTTTGTGCAGAATTATGAATGGTTGAATGTCACAATAGTAATATGAGCAGAAAACACCCCTTCCCCAACACACACACACACACACACACATACACACACACACACACACAATAGTGCACCCAGACAAACTTATGAGCAGTTACTGAACCATACCTACCTACTTATAAATGTATAGAATGCCATGAATTCGCTTAGACACCACAAACATCTGTGTGTGCGTCGGGTGGGGGGGTGCATTTTCAAGCGTGACCACTTAGCTGTCACCCACAGCTCATAAAAATTGATTGGAGGTGGTGAAAGGTAGAGACAGGCAGAGTACATAGCTGAATTATTGGATCTGTGTGAGTGGAGTACGAGGTAGTGTTTCGTTTACATGTGAGAAATGATAGCACACCACACTATGGACCCTATTTCACCCTGTGTAACTGTCTTCAACTTCAGAATACCTCTGCAACCTGCCTGAACAGTGCATTGCTGGCAAGCAGGAAATGTTGCCTCATATGGTTTTTAATATTTTGATGTCTCCTGGTGTGCATAGTGACTCGTCAGTCCAGGTGATCTTTTTTCATATTTCAAACAGCTGATGGCAATGTTTCTGTGCCTATGCTAATTTCAATGCTACAAGATGTGGGGTGACCAGAACTACACGTGTGGAGCTATGGCTCATGTATACTAGGCTGAGGAAGTTATACTGAATGGTAAGACGACTAATCAGTTGTTGGTTAACATTGAACTGATGAGTGATTTTCTACTTTTTGGCCTGTCTGGCAGCAGTTACAATCTGCAGTTGTGAGTGGCAGTCACTTTCGTCAGAAGTTCCTGCCCATTGTTGTTGGCTCTGACTTGTGGAACGCTTGATGATGCATGACCTGAGAGACGGCATGTGATTGTGTTCAGCATCCACAGTTAGGTTGTGATCTAATGGGCTGATATTGTGTGTCTTTCCCATCATGTGCTTGCTTGCAGTGCCGATGGCAGTTCTGACAAGAGCCCAGCGACAAGAGACATTTGCTGTGGTGACATGATTGTGCTCTCTCCATCACAGCTGTTATCTCTAGTTCAGTTTCTCATGATATTGAAAATGTGGTATGTGAGACTTCTTTTATTAGGAAAATTCGAATAATAGGACTGAGAGGGACACTTCTTTTATTAGGAACATTTGAATAACAGAACAGAGAGGGACACTGTGAGTTGTGTGTAACCAATTATTAACTTGTACAGTGGATATGTGGTTGAATATTACTCTGAGGTATTAACAATCAAACACAATTGGAAATAAGAGGATCATGTTATCAGTTCATCGCAGCTTTTGTGTGCAGTATGGCTTTGGCAACATCAGCTGTGTAATTTCATTCTGAAATGTTTACTTGTTCCCCATTAATGTACAGTTCTGAGTTTGCTTTGCTGTATTATAAGAGTCTTATCTGTTTTCTGTGCACTTTCACAACTAGCATAAAAAATTTGTGTAATAGAATAACCACAGCATACATAGAAGTTCACAATAAAGACATATCACAACAGTTACATTATCAACTACAGATGTTGCTCACAACTTTTCATGATAACCAGCACCTGAACTAACAGCAGCAAACAATAAAATGAGACATGTCCCAGCTGATTCTCTCATTGCGTGTTGCTAAGGTAGTTGTTCTGTAAGCAGCCAGGTATCACTCCCTTTTTGTTTTTATTTGATCTGAGTATGGGCTTGATTTCAATGGCTGTTCATGTGTTGAAGGTACACATTGATGGGCAGATGTTTTATTTCTTATTTATATTGTTCCATGTTTAGTCTGGGTGTTCCATGCTCTTTTTAAGATTAATTATTAATTGAGAGAAATGATCTGATATTCTGCATGCTTAATTGAGGTACTCTATGTTCAATAAACTGCTGTTTTCAGCGGGAAGGTGCCTGCAGACAGTCATGATGTAACAAATTCAGAAAGTAAACTACAATCTGGTTCATCAGTTCCAAGAACAATCAGGTATGTTTCCCTTTAAATGTTATTACAGTAATTTCTGATGATTCATTTATTATTTCTCCCCTTCATACCCCCTTTCCCTCTCCCCTCTCATCATCTCTTCCCCTCCCTCCCCCTTCTTCCCCTCCATACACCCACCCTCTCCATCCTCTTTTCTCCCCCCCCCCCCCTCCCCCCTTTTCCTTCATTTTTCATCTGCCTGTCCCTCCCTCCTCCTCCCGTCCTCCCTTCATATCACCTCCTCTACACCTCCCGGTCCTCCACCACCACCTTCTGTCTTTTTAGTGCATGTGGGCATGCAAATCCCCATGCCCCCCCCCCCCCCCCCCCAACACACACACACACACACACACACACACACACACACACACACACACACACACCAAGGATGCAACACATCCACCTTATTTGAAGAGCCATAATCCTTAAAATTAAAAGCAGAATGAATCACAGTTTACATAACAGTTTCTTTATTTTTTTCTTTGTATTGTAAGGTGTGGAACAGATGTAAAGTACATAAAGATTGACATAAAAGCAAAGATAGCTTAGGATTTTCTTTCACTAACTCTAGTTCAGAAGTAATTCAGTAGAAACTGTAATAAACATCACAACTTTACAGAAATATAAGTGCCTCCAAGTTCTTGGTCTGTTGAATAATTACAGGGTGTCCGTAACTGAAGTTCCAGTTTCAAAATGCTGTAGAAAGAGAAACACTGCTCAGAATGAAGTCAGATTTGAGCAGAGTATTATTGATGCAGGAGGAAACGTTATTTTGGGGGGGGGACAAAAAATTTGACCAATAGATGGTTCTGGAAGTGCACCAACAGGTGCTTAGCACACAGCTATTCCACAGTTTGTGTCCGAGTTGCCCAACATGACTGTATCCATGAAGGATCACGCACTGCTGATTCTTTTACAAGAATGTTGACTGTGTGCCAGTAACCCTCCAGAAGTTACGTGCACTCAAGGATATTAAAAAAAGCCGTTGATCCAATGTCTGCTAAGGTTCTGGAGAAAATTATTACAAAATTTAAAAAGGCATTTTCTTTTGAAATGCAATGTGATGAAGCAAGGAAAGCAGTTGATCCAACGTCTGTCACAGATGTGGCCACAGCATTCGAGGAGGGGTTGAGTGGTGGTCTACAGACATGCAGTGCACAGTGAATTGCCCGAATGCTGGATGTGCCTGCAGTCATGGTGCTTACAATCATACAAAACTACAGTATGTTTATTCTCCACCAGTTTTGGTTATTATAACTATCTTTACAGGAGAAAAGCATGTCATCAGTGGATCAAAAATAAATTTCTGTCGAATTCCAGATTATAATTATGTCTCATTGTGCTTAGGGCACTTTTTAGATGTACTGGTAATTATATTCCCACTGAATGTTAAATTTTACTTGTGACATTGGTCATTAACAGTACTCTTATAATGCTTTTGGTGTAAATTGTAAACAAGTAAATTGGAAGAGATGTATTGCATAAAAGAAATTGTAATAATTTATTATTATTTACATTTGTGATAATATGGTGATAACAAAGAAAGATATTTTAGCTCATATCTGCCACAGATTTACAAATTTATAAGAATTTAACACAAACTGCATGATTATTTTTATTAACACAGAGTGCAATAAGGCAATGAGCACAGACTACATACACATATACAGTACTTCCCCGTGCGTGGTTTCCTCACTGTGAATTGGATTTAAGTAGTGCCACTGGTACAATATTCTCTTCTTTGTTGTGTTGTTTATGCTGTAATCTGTGCGAACGTTTATTTACACAGTATAATGCTCTCACCCATGACAACTACTCTTGTTCTCTTGTGCATTTTGCTGCTCTTGTTCAGTTCATCTCATGCAGGGTCAGAAGGTAAAGTTCCTGTCCATTTCCATGTGCCTACCTTGTCCTTCCTTTCTTATTATGAACTATATAACTCTTCTCTCATTTATCTAATTTTTCAAAAAAATCTGCAGACTAAAATAGTTCAGCCTAATCTTCTGTTGTCATCTTTAGTAACAGTGTGTAAAAACTCTTCACCTGTCCAGATAATTGATTCTGTTAGCTCATATGAATATCAAGAGCTCAGATGGCAACCCAGTTCTAAGCAAAGAAAGGAAGGCAGAAAGGTGGAAGGAGTATATAGAGGGTTTATACAAGGGCGATGTACTTGAGGACAATATTATGGAAATGGAAGAGGATGTAGATGAAGATGAAATGGGAGATAAGATACTGCGTGAAGAATTTGACAGAGCACTGAAAGACCTGAGTCGAAACAAGGCCCCGGGAGTAGACAACATTCCATTAGAACTACTGATGGCCTTGGGAGAGCCAGTCATGACAAAACTCTACCATCTGGTGAGCAAGATGTATGAGACAGGCGAAATACCCACAGACTTCAAGAAGAATATAATAATTCCAATCCCAAAGAAAGCAGGTGTTGACAGATGTGAAAATTATAGAACTATCAGTTTAATAAGTCACAGCTGCAAAATACTAACGCGAATTCTTTACAGACGAATGGAAAAACTGGTAGAAGCGGACCTCGGGGAGGATCTGTTTGGATTCAGTAAATGTTGGAACACGTGAGGCAATACTCACCTTACGACTTATCTTAGAAGAAAGATTAAGAAAAGGCAAACCTACGTTTCTAGCATTTGTAGACTTAGAGAAAGCTTTTGACAACGTTAACTGGAATACTCTCTTTCAAATTCTGAAGGTGGCAGGGGTAAAACACAGGGAGTGAAAGGCTATTTACAATTTGTACAGAAACCAGATGGCAGTTATAAGAGTCGAGGGGCATGAAAGGGAAGCAGTGGTTGGGAAGGGAGTGAGACAGGGTTGTAGCCTCTCCCCGATGTTATTCAATCTGTATATTGAGCAAGCAGTAAAGGAAACAAAAGAAAAATTCGGAGTAGGTTTTAAAATTCATGGAGAAGTAGTAAAAACTTTGAGGTTTGCCGATGACATTGTAATTCTGTCAGAGACAACAAAGGACTTGGAAGAGCAGTTGAACGGAATGGACAGTGTCTTGAAAGGAGGATATAAGATGAACATCAACAAGAGCAAAACGAGGATAATGGAATGTAGCCAAATTAAATCGGGTGATGCTGAGGGGATTAGATTAGGAAATGAGACACTTAAAGTAGTAAAGGAGTTTTGCTATTTAGGGAGTAAAATAACTGATGATGGTCGAAGTAGAGAGGATATAAAATGTAGACTGGGAATGGCAAGGAAATCGTTTCTGAAGAAGAGAAATTTGTTAACATCGAGTATAGATTTAAGTGTCAGGAAGTCGTTTCTGAAAGTATTTGTATGGAGTGTAGCCATGTATGGAAGTGAAACATGGACGATAACCAGTTTGGACAAGAAGAGAATAGAAGCTTTCGAAATGTGGTGCTACAGAAGAATGCTGAAGATAACGTGGGTTTAGCATTGGAGGGCAGCGTGGAGGGTAAAAATCGTAGAGGGAGACCAAGAGATCAATACACTAAGCAGATTCAGAAGGATGTAGGTTGCAGTAAGTACTGGGAGATGAAGAAACTTGCACAGGATAGAGTAGCATGGAGAGCTGCATCAAACCAGTCTCAGGACTGAAGACCACAACAACAACAGCTCATATTCATCCAAGTGTATTATATGTTCAGATTTAGTTATTTTTAAATGGTGTTCAGATGAGCATTGTATTTCTGTGGATACTACATTTTCGCTCTCATTTTTCTGTATAGGTATTAACAGGTTTTTCTATTAATTTAAAAGCATTTAATATGGTAGTGGAATGCACTGAACTGTGATCATTTTTAATCCAAGATACAGTGTTTTGTTGAACTAAAAATTGTTCCGATGTTTCCACAGTTATTCACTATTCTTTTTCTTGGAAACCATTATACTAACAAAGGCATAGTAAAAACACTGAAAATCATTAGAATGTGATAGATACTTCTCTGATTACATTAAATGCTTTGTGAAGTGAGACATGAAAACAATCTTTACCTCATTGCATTGAGATGTTATCCATGCCTCATATGATGTAAATGAGTGAGGGTTGACAAATCAACAAATATGGAATATATCACAGGCTTTGTGCTATAAATAAGGTTGTTGTGTTATTCATTTATATTGCCACTACAAGTATATATGGTTCACACCCTCTTCTTTGTGTGGATAATTGTTTAGTTATATAGCTTATTAGTGAAGAACAAAGATGCCTTTCTCCACACCAGGAGACCAAGTGTAAGGTAGGTAATGTTGTGTCCTTTGAAGGGAAGTAGAGTCAAAAAAGAGACCACATACTGCATCTGCTGTCCACTGTACATTATATTTGTGCACAAAAATTTTAAATTTGCCTGTGAATGGAAATAAATAATAGCATTAACTTCCTTAATCTCTCCATCTGCAAGCAAGGTGACAAATATGTCCTCCACATTTATAGGAAACCAGCCACCACAGACATAAATATAAATGTTTCATCCTTTCTCCTGAACATGTACAGATTAGCAGAATACCTCTCATTATTCATAGAGCTCTAAAAATCCCACTCCAAAATGAAATGAGATCAATAAAATAAATAGCTACAGTGAATGGGTATGAACCCACACTAATAGACAATTTAGCAAAAAAAAAGTAAAAAAAGAAAATAAACAAAGTAACCCTCAAGAACTAGGAAAATACACTAACAAAGTGCATCACCTTCCTCATTAATGTCTCCTAACAAATTGCCTATTTTTCAAATGACATAAAATAAGAATTGCACGCCGAGCAAACAATAAAATTTCCTGCAGACTATCTCATAATACTGAAAAGCAGCTAAGATAAATTTCATCCTCTGGCATACATAAAGTCATGCACAATAAGTATCCAGCTCAATACATATGTCAAACAGGCCATAAATTCCATGCCATGTTCAAAGAATACATCAAAGTCTTAAGATAGAACACACCACACACATCTGCAACATCTTCCCATGTGACAGTGTAGAAAGCAATCTTTAAATATTACACACATTGAACAATGGTCCAATGACATCTTTATATGAAGAACTGAAAATCAGTATCCACAGAAAGAAGCTTGGAGAGAATCTACTCAGTAGCAATAATGAAACTGGCTCAACCAACTTCTTCAAAAGTTCTGACAAAGTACTTAAAGCACTTTCATAATTTACAAATTTCAGGGCACCTCATGTTCTTTAACCTCATTCATTCATTACCCAGTAAGTTCAGATCCAGATTCAGATTTTTTATTAGTCATTTAGCATTATTATATGTAATAGACTTCATCAATTCACTTAATCTATTAATTTTGTAAAATACATTTTTACATATTTAAGTTGATATTGAGCATATCTAAAAATTCTTCTAATGAATAGAAAGGGTTAGTTAGTTAACAAGAAGTTGTGTAACTTTTCCTTAAATACTTTGACTGGTATCCTTGAGGCATGTTTAGACAATTTGTTATATATTTTAATTGCCATATACTTATGTCTGGTGCTAGTTTTTGCTAATCTATTTTGTGGTAAGAGCAAAGAAATACAGATTCTTGTATTGTAGCCATGCCTTTGATTCGTTACACCTAAATTTGAAAGTTCAGCAAGTATATAGTCAACAATATCAAGAATATATAGATTAATAACGGTTAATATTTTATATTTAATGAACAATGGTTTACAATGTGTCCTATTAGCTGCCTTTGCCTTTACTCTAATTGCTTTCTTTTGGATTGCCAGAATTTCACTTTCTCTCTCTCTCTCTCTCTCTCTCTCTCTCTCTCTCTCTCTCTCGCTCTCTCTTTTTCTCCAGAGTATTCACCCGCACCTTAAAACAGACTGAAAAAAGCAAAGTACATTGTCCTTACATATTCATATGTCGCAGAGCATATCACTCTCTTCAGCAGATATATAATTCTTGACAGTCTAACCACTGTGTGTTCAACATGAGAGTTCCATGTTAATTTATTATCAAGTAGGTTATCTAAAAATTTTGCATTTTGTATTTTTATTTTTACAGTCTTTGGTAGACTGAACAACATGTTCTGAGTCTTTTTCTCATTTAATAGTAGACTATACACATTAAACCATGATATTGCATTTTCTTTTACCATATTCATACTGCTAACAAAGTTATCAAATACATGGTTTACAGACAGAGAAGTTGTATCATCTGCATACATATACGTCTTTACGCCTATGTTTCCTGGTGAGTCGTTTATGTATAAAAGCAATAGAAGTGGTTCTAATTTAGATCCCTGTGGCACTCTGTGTTGAACCTCAAGTGTATGTGACAGATGACTTCCTGAAATCACCGCTGGCTTCCTTTTATTAAGATATGATATGGAGAGTTTTAAACTTTTATCACATATTCCATAGTATTCATGTTTAGACAGCAAAACAGAGTGGTCATCACAGTCAAGGGCCATGCTCAGATCACATAATGTTACCTTTATGTGAGCTTAGTCCTCGAATGCTGCTAAAATGTCTCTCACTAAGACCTCTGTGGCATGTGTAGTTGACTTGTTTTCTATAGCCAAACTGTGATGTACTTAGTTCTAGGTGCTCATACATGTGCTGACACATTATGCCTTGAAAGACTTTGGCTAGTACTGGACTTAATGAAATTGGCCTGTAGTTTACTGGATCAGATTTACTACCCTTCTTAAAGACCAGAGTCACCTTGATTAGTTGAGAGGATTGAGAAAAACACCTTCTATGAGACACAAGTGTATCGAATATGTTTATGATGCTGCAATGTAATGTATTGCTTCTGTCAGTAGATTGTTTGACATATTAAAAATATCTGTTCTACAAGAATTTTTCATTTGTTTGACGATTTTAAGAACTTCATCTTGGCATATCTCTGTGAAGTGATTTAATGAAGGTCTGGCCTAATTATGATTTAGATTTGTGTTCTTAACATAATCTATTTATGTTACATTGGGTGTCCTGATCAACTTTTTTGATTTCAGTAGCACAGCTTACAAAATATTTGTTGAATGTATCTGCTGGCATTGGGACTGCCTTATCAAAATTTCTGATTTCGCCTTTAACAATATTAAATACTGACCAGGCTATTTTACACTGGTTTTTATTATTTTTTATGGGATTAGTGTTGTATCTTTGTGTAGCCAATTGTAACTCTTTCTTGTACATTTTCTTAGTAGTTATTTCGAGGTCCTTAATTTCATTAGAATTATTTACTTTGCCAAGGCACTTTAACAGCATTAGTTTTTTAAACTCTCCAATCCTTTGGTGTACCACAGTTTACCCTTTCTTGTTTTATCAGATTTCTTTGGAACAAAAGAGCTTTTAACATACCTATTAAGTAGTTGTGGAATGTTTAGTAAACTGTTTGGGCATTGGAATCACATCTTTGAAATAATTTGTCCTAATTAGTTATGCTCAACTGGTGTGTTAGTTTTCTGATATTGTTTTTTGTTAGTATTAAGATGTTAGGTTTTGGTAACTTTTGTATGGCCTTGTTCCCATCCCCTTTTATAAAATGTGTTAACTGTACTGTTAGCATGGAGCGGTCTGAGAAATCAAATTCCTTTACACTAGTGGAGGATGTGCCACGAGCACAGTTGACAAAAGCATTATCTAAGTACACGTTTATTATTGTCAGTTCTGAATGTACATGATGGAAGTTGTGTTGCCTTAGCATATTCAGTCACTTCCTTAAACCAGGTTTGTTACATGTTACATCAAAGCTTGAATTAAAGCCTCCCCAATTATATTTACAAATTGTTTCCACTTTGTTATGTAGCAGAGTACAGTATCTAAATTATCTGAGCCAGGGGAATACATACCAAGATAAGTTTCATTACATCACATATGATTCCAGTAATTGCACAGTATTTCTCTACACATGTCTGACTAAGATCTAGTTCAACCTACAATATATAAATATTATCTGTAATAATCTATATAAAAGCACTTAAATATAATAAATGAATTGTGCACATGCTACATGTTGTGTGGCAGGACATTCATATTCTTTACAATAAAAGAAAACCATGTTTATGTATGTAATCATTCAATATAATAGTAGAATTGTGATCTGCTGTAACAAACAGCCAAGGTCCAAAACAAAGTAAGCAAATGTACAGTAGAAAGCACATGCAGCAAGTAACAGTATGCAGCCTTTTTTCAACCCTACTTTCTTTCAAAAGAGACAACATAATCTACCTTGCCCTTGGTCTAGCCCAGGGGCTCAGCATTCATTTTCTGGGTACCTGAAGAAACGGTCGCTTAAGGCTCTCAGTATTTTAAAATGTCTTTGTCACTCTACATGGGGAGTGGACAGGACTTGTCTGCTCCACTTTTATAGGGCATTTGTGCAATCTCAGCTCGATTATGGGTGCACGGTGTATGGGTCTGCAAGACCTTCTTATTTGAAAATGTTGGACATGGTGCATCATGAAGGCATTCTGTTGTCCACTGGGGCATTCGGAACAAGCCGCATACCCAGCCTCTATGCAGAGGCTGATAAACCGCCACTTCACATCAGGCAATGGCTTCTTACGGTGTGCCAGATATATAAAACACTGTCCACACCATACACACTGCATACCATACCGAAGCTCGGCTTCCGCTGGCACGGCTTTTTCATACCTGGCAACGTGCAATGAGGCCCTATGGGATTCGTACACAGGATTGCCTTTTAGAGATGGACGCGGCTGGTCTTAATGTTTTACGTTGAGGTTGGACCAGATTTCCACCCTGGCTCCTCCAGAGACCCAGGATTATTTTAGATTTGACTGATTTTAAGGATAGTACACCAGATTTTACATACAAATCTCTATTTTTTAACACTTTAGATATCCATCACGGTTTCACGGTCATTTATGCTGATGGCCCCAAACGTGGGAATTTCCTTGGCTGCTGTGTCGTGTTCCCAGACTGTGTCACCAGGATTCGCCTTCCTGCTGAGCATACCATTTTTGCAGCAGAGCTCCACGTGATCCTGAAGGCACTGGAGCAGATGCGTCGTCTTCCGGGCAAACATTTTCCCATCTGCTCCGATTACCTTAGTGCCCTACAGTTGTTGCAGAACCTGTACCCAGCTTAGGAGTTGGTCTGGCTCATATTTGACCAACTGTACTTGCTCCACCAGCAGCATAAGCAGGTATCATTCTGCTGGGTGCCTGGTCATATAGGGATATGGGGCAATGAACAGGCCAATCGGGCTGCCAAGGAGGCCCACATAGGACGGGATGTGACACAGTGTCCTATTCCCTTGCAGTCTGTCATTTCTGTCCTACACAGGAAGAGCATGCAGTTGTGGGAGGAGGAATGGCTGGCGGTGACAGCCAATAAGCTGCGGTTGCTGAAGTTCACAAACCGTCCACGGTGCTCCTCCTTGTGGTTGCTCAGGTGGGATGAAGTCACACTCGCTCATCTTAGGATTGGGCACTGTCCCCTCTCACATAGCTTTCTATTACAGCAGGAGGATACCCGTTTTGTGATGCCTGTGGTGAGCACATCTCTGTCTGCCACGTTTTAACAGAGTGCATTTTATACCGTGATGCAAGGGCGGTGGCAAAAATTGGTATCTGCCCTCTATTTTAGCTGATGATGAGACGAATGTACTTAGGGTTTTAAAGTTTTGCAATGTGTCTGGCCTCTGGCCTAAACTTTTAGGCTGGAGGTTTTAGTGTGTTGCGGAGTGGCTGGCGCCTCCTTCCCCTTTCTTGATCCAATCACAAAAAAGATCAACCGTGCTCTTGTGGAATTTACACTTCTGGAACATGGGCTTTCTGAATGGTAAACAAACAGCAGTTTTATTTTCAAATCGCCTCATGCATTGGCGCAGAATAGCAGTGTGAGATGGTCTTTCATTGGCTTGTCAATGGGCAGTGCATTGTCCTCTGCTGTTACAAAGGTACGCTTCGCCATGTTTTTCCAGAATGGATCCATCTTGTCACAATTAAAAACCTGTTGCGGGCGATAACCCTCAGAATGTACGAGTATCTTGAAGTTGCTGTTGAAGTTCTCTGCTCCCTTCATGTCGGAGCTGGCTGCTTCGCTGTGCCTCACAATGCTGTGGATACTGATTCTTCTCTTAAACTTCTCAAACCACCCACAGCTTCCCTTAAACACTTCTTTGGCCACTGACAATTCTGGTGTCTTCTTAACAAGGTTGGCGAAAATCATTCTCGCCTTCTCACAAATGATGATCTCGTTAATAGTATTGCCTTGCAATTGCTTTTTATTTATCCACGTATGGAGCAACCTTTTGACATTGTCCAGAATAAGAAACTGTTGTTCTGATAATCTTGTCACTCCCTTTGAAGCATCTGCCTCCTAAAGCTCGTCCTTGTCCTTGTTCTTGAGGATAGTGCAAATAGTTCATGTAGACTGATTGTTGTGCGTACTAAGTAAGCAAGCTCATACCACGTTCATGTTTTTCAGTGATTTCACATTTCATTTCTAAGGTCATTTTCTTTCTCTTATGGTCGTCTTTTGCGGCTTTATCTTCGGGGAAGTTTCTGCAGAGGTTAATAAAATTTTCACACAAAAAACACTGTGTGAACTCAAGTTTAGAAAAATATGTGATCACTAGCTGCACTAAGACAGTAGCAGAAATAGCACTTAACCCCAACTGTAGTACGTACTAAATATGCCATTGTCAACAGTGAAACATATTCATATTGTTGAACATTTCCTGCATTGCACATGAATGGCTGGTGACATCACACTAAATCGTTATTATTCGTTATGCGAAACATTGCTTGTTAAGCGAGTCTCTTTTTTTTTTTTTTTTTTGCGAATTGCCTCTTGTGGGAGGTGCTTGTTAAACGAGTTTCCACTGTATTATACAACTATAATATTGATGGGTCACAGTTGGAATCCCTCAGCTCATACAAATGGGTATAAAATTTGAAGAGATATGAAATGGAAGGATCACATAGTCTCAGTCATAAGTAAAGCACCGAGTGAGGTGGTGCAGTTGTTAGCACACTGGGCTCTCATTTGGGAGGACGATAGTTCAAACCCATGTCCAGCGATCCTGAGTTAGGTTTTCAGTGATTTCCCTAAATTTCTTCACGTAAATATGGTGATGGTTCCTGTGAAAGGGCATGGCCGACATCCTTCCCCATTCTTCTCTAATTTGATGGGGCTGATGACCTCACTGTTTGGTCCACTCCCCCAAATCAACCAACCTTAAGTAAAGCAGGTAGTAGACTTTGGTTTATCGGTAGAATACTGGGGACTTGCAATTAGTCTACAAAGGAAATTGCTTATAAAACACTCATGTGCCTCATCATAGAATATTGTGCAAGTGAATGTCACACATACCAGATAGGACCAACACAGGATATCGAATGTATAGGAAGAGCAGCATGGGCAAATGCTTAAAGATAGATGCAAACTATTCCATGAAAGCCTACTTACTTAGAAAGCTTCAACAACCACATTTAAGTGATAAATCAAGGAATATACTTCAATCCCTTAAGCATTGCTTCCATAGGGACCGCAAAGACAAGATTAGACTAATTACAGTGCTCACAGAGTCAATTAAGCAGTCATTCTTCCTGTGCTCCACACATGAATGTAACAAGAAAAAGCCTAATCCACCTCACAGTGGTTTTGCAGAGTATGGATGTAGATGAAGGTGTAGCTATTTCTGTACCAGATTGACTAATCTTCCATCTTTCAGGTAAATAATGTGTTTTGGTTTTCTGTATCCTTTAACTTGTACACCTTACCTTACGTAA
The DNA here is from genome assembly GCF_021461395.2 of Schistocerca americana. Classification (NCBI taxonomy): domain Eukaryota; kingdom Metazoa; phylum Arthropoda; class Insecta; order Orthoptera; family Acrididae; genus Schistocerca; species Schistocerca americana. Next base: position 387,858,759 of record NC_060119.1, on the reverse strand, counting down.
TTTGGGGTATGCTCTCAGAAATTTCCCAATTTTATCTTTCTGCTTTTGTTCATAGATTTCAAAGCTGTGAAACTATTAATGTTAAGGCAGAATGTAACGGACTTGTCATCTTCTAAATACACTGTGCAACACAATTAAATGGCCACCTTTTCAAAACTCCATAATTGTCTCCCATTGAGACACGTAAGTTTGAAATTTGGGTCAAAGATGGCTACAACTTTTCTCTGTGTTGGTGCAAAAGCATGGTACCCTGTGATATCACCCTCTGGCTCAGCAACATTTCAGACAGCAAGTGTCAACGTGCCAAACAAAAACCAGAGCTAAGTAGTTCATATGAGGTATAAGGTGGGTTAATTACATCACATTCACACCAAATTTTGCCACAGTTCTGCTCAACACCATCATGGGCATGTCACACAATGGGGAGGCCATCACACCACCTCTTACCCTCATTTCAGCCCTTCTTTTAACATCTCTGCAATGGAGCTCGGAACCGCTACACCCAACATTGAAATTACACAGTTTTCTTTTGGGTGGCTGAGGAAATCATTTCAGAGAGACCGTCATTCAAAATCAACATGAAAAGTCTTCAGGATGTGGCATAGAAGGCATCAGTTAAACCACCTGTTCCCTTAGAGCCTCGGTTCCCATACATTTCGCAGTCGAAAATGACAGTTTATAGTGCAATAAGCAACAGGATAACATTCTTGACACTGCTGACACCGCCCCAGTTGATTCAACCCCTCTCTAAGGATACTGTGGAGCTGTAGCTGCATTAAACGTGACTGCACCCCTTTGGAGTGCAGCACACATACAGTTTCTCCACTTTGGAATGCAGCACAACCACAGTTTCTCCTCTGGTGCACAGGGCAGAACCACTAGGTACTGTTAAAAACCGTTCACGAAGATTGAACATGATCTGAAGCACCAAAGGGTGTTTATGATTTTTCAGTCCTCTAGTTTTGCTCCCTTCTGTTGTGTGATCATGGAAGGATGACATTGATACATGCATAAAATAGCAAACTATGCCTCTACAAGCCCCCAGTTTGGCAATACCCTTGGTGCCACCCACACTCCTTTGTTGAGCACAGTAAAAATGTACCTGTACCGAGACACGTCAGAGCACCTACCGTTGCACTACAGCACGAGAGGATTGTTCTATTGCTTGGCAGGAGATCTGGGACCAAAGAGAGATGCACCGACTCCAGACAATTGCCGTGCTACTACTGGTCGAATGGTGTCGGCACAAACAGTTTGGCGATGCCTATAGGAACAGCACATTCATCCACCCATGTCAATGAAGGATCCCACCTAGACATGTGCACATTACGTTATCAGGTTGGAGTTTGCCAGCCATCACATTCAGTGGGGTATGGATGGAACATATGACTCTGGTGTTTTTCACGGGTGAGTTACACTTCCCTACGTTTGTCGTCATGATGAGGAAGTGAGGAATCATGCAGATGTCGTTTCCCTGCAGACTGCATTTCGTAGCGGAAGTGTCATGAATTGGGGAGGCATTAGACACAGGAAGATACCCCTCATCATAGTGCCTCCTCCTGCATTGAACACACAGTGCTACTGGTATGGGGTAGTGCTGCAGCTTTTGGATTGTTATGCACACTGATGCAGGACAATGCTTTATATCACAATGCCCAGGCCATTGAAGGTCTGGTCAGCAGGCATCATTGTGATAATCTGGTATGCCAACAGCCCAGACTTAAAGCCAATTGAAAATGTGTCATATTACATGGAGCGAAGACTAAGGTGCTTGCATCCCCAGCCAGAAACAGTTGATGAACTTTCCAGTGCCTTCCTAAACATCTGGATCAACATCCCCCAGGACAACAGCAATTCTGTGATCCACAACTGTCATTGTTAATGGGAGGCGGTTAATACTGCTAGTGTTGGTGGCACATCTTACTGAATATTGATTGTAATCAATAAAGAAATCATTGAAATCAGAATGTGTACCTTTCTTTGCCCCAAAAATGATTTCCTTGTCCATCAGAATAAAACAGTTGAGTTACAGAACATCTCTGCACTAGTGTTTGATGGCCGCATTTAAAGTGCAGTGCGTCAAAAAAAGGGTTCCCTACATTGCCAGCACTTAGGTGTTTGTCTGTACAGGTACATTTTTAACGTGTTCAAGAAAAGAGCACAGGTGGCACCAAGGTTATTGCTGATTGGGGGCTCATAGAGGGACTGTTCGCTGTTTAATTTATGCACATGTGTATGTCACACCCACGGCCGTAATCACGCAGCAGGTGGGTGCAAACATGAGGGGTGAAAAAGCATAAGCACCTTATACTGCTTCACATCACGTTCAACTTTCATCAAACGGTTTTAAATGGTGCGTAGTGGTTCCACCCTGTACACCAAGCAAAAACTGTGATCGTGCTGCAGTCCACAGAGAAGTTCTTAGAGAAGCAGTGTCAGAGGTTGTCAAGAATGTCATCTTGTTGCTCACTGCACTGTGCACTGTTATTTTCAACTGCAGAATATGTGGGAATCGTGGCCTCAAGGGAAGGGATGGTTTGATTGATGCCCTTTATGCCACATCCTTAGGTCTTTTCGTGTCAATTCTGAGCAGTGTAGTATCTGGAATGATTTGCTCAGCCACCCCTAAGAAAACTGTGCAAGTTCAACACTGAGCATTGCCATTCTGACCTCTATTGCAGAGGCGTCAAAAGATGGGGTACAGTGTCGGTAAGAGGGGGTGCAACGACCTTCCCATCGTGTGAAACATCCGTAGTGGAGTTGGACAAAATTTTGATGAAATTTATTGCCAGTGTGACATCATTAACCCACTTTACATCTCACATGAACTTATGAGCTTGGGGCTTTTTCTTCTTGGCATGTATCAACACATAGCATTGTTGAGCCTGAGGGTGACATCACAAGGTGCCATGTTTTTGCACCATTGTAGAGGAAGATTGTAAACACCTTTGAACCAAATTTCAAACAGATGCATCACAATGTTATGACGTTTTGAAAAAGTGATCCTTTAATTGTGTTGCACAGTGTATTTATCTTATTTAATGAGCTTGGCCATAACCAAGTTCTCTTGGTTACTCTGATTATGCACTACTTCCAGATCAGCTAGTGTTATGATATAAATGTGTACATAAAGTGAGCACTTTCAGACAGCTACAGTGAGAGGCATCAGTGTAGCCATTATCATTGAATATATACAGGTATTTTGTGTTTCCTGATTGATTTGGCATTCTTTACAGAGAATTCGAGCATAAGTGCACAACAATAAATAAATAATTCTGTTAGGAAGTGTTGAAAATGCTTGCTAGCTCACATGCAGTATGATCTGTGTGACCTTGTGCGTGCGTGTGTGTGTGTGTGTGTGTGTGTGTGTGTGTGTGTGTGTGTGTGTGTCAAGGGCTGGAGTGCAACCACTGGTTGGATATCTTGCCATATTTCCTGGTTTGTTGTATAGATTTCAACAAACTTTTTTTTTTTTTTAATTCTCAAAAATGATTACAAATGTACAATTAGTCTTTTACGCTATTTAATTTTTTCTGTGTTTGGATTGCATGAACCTCTTTATACGAGGGTAAGCCAATTATTATCCACAATTTAGTTATATTTTATTTTGGTAGTACTGTAGTTTTACATTGATGACACATGCTTTGTTTATTTTTTGTTATACCTTTGCAATTCTCAAGCTGCTAAGTTAGTTTCATTATCACTGCCATGCTGTTAATCATGGCTGCTCCACTGTCTATTTGCACCAAAGAAAAGCAACGTTCAGTGATCCGTTTTTTGTGGTCGGAAGGTGTATCAGGGGCCAAAATTCATGGAAGACTTTTAGTACAGTACGGGAACAGTCTTTGCCACAACAGAGTGTCTACGAATGGATTGAACAATTCTGAAATGGTCGCACAAGAGTTATGCATGATGGAGCCGGATGACCGTTTACCGCCACAAATTGAGTGTTCACGTGAAATGATTCTCTTAGACAGACGATTAATTATTGACGAAGTGGCACATCATCTGCAAATTAGTCACAGTTCTGCCTATGAAATCATCCACAACAGACTTGGGTTTCATAAAGTTTGTGCAAGATGAGTCCCAAAACAACTCTCACAGTTGCATAAACAATTGTGCTTGGACGTCTGCAAAAAAATTTGGATCCCTATGGTAACAAAGGGAGCAACTTCTTAGACAGGATCATTACTGGTGACGAAACATGGATCCATCATTACGAGCCAGAGAGTAAACCACAGATTATGGAATGGAAACATCCAAATTCGCCGTGCAAGAAAAAGTTCAAGACCCAACTGTCTGCAGGAAAACTGATGCTTACAGCTTTGTGGGATGCACAAGGTCCAGTACTGGAACATTATGGGGAAAGGGGCACCACAATAAACAGTGTACGTTACAGTGAGATGCTTACTGCCAGGCTAAAGCCTGCAATTCAAAGCAAATGCCAAGGATTGCTGTCAAAGGTGTTGTGTTGTTGCACAACAATGCCCGTCTGCATACTGCTGCCCACACTGCTGAAATGCTCCAGAAACTCAAATTTGAAGTACTGGATTATCCTCCACATAGTCCCGATCTTCTCCCTTCTGAATATCACTTGTTTGGTCCACTCAAACAGGCATTAAGGGGCCATCGATTTGCCTTGGATGAAGCACTGAAAGAAGCAGCGCGTTTCTGGCTTGCAGCTCAACTGAGAACCTTCTGAGGGCATCAGGAAGCTTGTACAACGATGGACCAAGTGCGGTGAAATGCAAGAAGACTATGTCGAAAAATGATGTTCTTGTAAGTTTCCTATTTGATTACAATAAAATTTTATAACTACTTTGCAGATAATAGTTGACTTACCCTCGTATGACACAAAATTTATCTTTATTAATAATTTGAGAATGTATAAAATTTTGATTTGCTTTTAGCCTGCATAAACCAGCAGAAAGTGGTGGTACTGAAAGTTCTTCAAGGGCTATCAGCCAGAAACATGTGGAGGAACTTAGATCAAGTAGATTGCTCAGGTACTATATTGTTTATATTCAGTTCTTTGAAAACATATGATATAGTTTATCAGTAAACTGAAAATATTTTCCATTTGATTACCGATTTCATTACACAATTTCAAATGAAAAATAAATGCTAGTTTGTACTTAGATAGCCTCCTAATCCTTCGTTTGTATTACTTGCTCATTTCTTTTCCGTTAAACTACAAATTTTACCTCATTTATAGTTTCTTTTGTGTATCATTTCAGGGATTGTTACAATCTGTGAAAGTGAAAGTTTTAGGATTTGAGAATGACATAGTTACATGTCATCCAACTATAAACCAAATCATTGCTGGCTCTTTAGTCCCTTGTAATTTTTGAAATCATTTAGAAGATAGCTTTTTAAAGGAAATCAGAAACATTGATGAGTAACTCAGACAAAAAAACAGAATTATCGGGAGGGTGTGAGAGAGGGATGTGGTGGGGGCTGGTGTGTGTGTGTGTGTGTGTGTGTGTGTGTGTGTGTGTGTGTGTGTGTGTGAGAGAGAGAGAGAGAGAGAGAGAGAGAGAGAGAGGGGGGGGATGGATAGAAAACTGATGCTATAGACTGTTATGCATATACGAAGGGCGTTCAAAAAGTTTTGCACAGTTGTCTCCAATTGTTTCATTTTTTGCAGGAGGAGAATGAATTTTTTTTAACATACTTGGAACATTTAGCTATAAGTTGGTATATAAAAATACTTTCTTTTATGTACAGGTGAGCCATAATGGACCGTGAAGTACATGTTAGGTTGTGACAATGGTCGGTGATGGAGTTCCTCTTCGAGACCGGCAATGACCCTGCCACATCGATTCACAGGAAGTTTCTCCCTGTTCATAGGGAGGACACAGTGAATCACAGCAGTGTCCAGCGATATCGAGCAGTGGTTGCCGAGGTTTTAAGAAGGTGATTTCTCTCTACTGGACAATCCATGATGTGGTAGATCGTCAATGGCAGTGAGTGATGTGAATAAGGAGACCATTGATCAAATCATCCGAAATGACAGATGTGCGACAACATGACAGCTTGCTGAAATGACTCGTTTGTCATTGGATAGTGTGGTATCACTGGTACAGTCACTAGGGTACAGAAAAATCTATGCACGTTGGGTGCGTAGATTATTGACGAGAGAAATGAAAATGATGAGGAAGAATTTGTGCGAAGGGTCTCATGAAGACCTTTACTGAAGTGTGGAAACAGTGTTTTGACACCGTCATTACACTGGATGAAACTTGGTTGTTTTTGTCTGAACCTGAGAGGAAAACCCAATCCATGGAGTTGCATCATCTGGGTTCCCCTTGGAAGAGGAAACCAAGACTTTCACGGAAGAAGAAACCAAGACTTTCACAAACAGCAGGCCAAAAGGTGATGGCCTCCTCCTTCTAGGATCAGTGTGGTGTCATTTTCATTGACTTTTTGGAACCTGGCTCCACAATTAACTGAGACCATTACTGTTTGTCATTGGACAAGCTGCAACATGCAATCAAGACCCACAGACCACAGCTTCAGGGTTAGCTCATCAGACTACACCCCATACAGCCCTTATGACACAGGAGAAAATCAGGAAAATGGGTTGGAAAATTGTTCTTCATACCCCCTACAGTCCGGACTTGGCTCCGTCTGATTTTGACCTCTTTAGTCATCTGAAGGCCCACCTGTGCGGTAAAACATTTGATAGTGAGAAACACCTTATTTCTTGTGTCAAGCGATGGTGTAAAAGGCAAGCCGAGAATTGTACGAAAGTGCATTTACATTGTGGAAAAATGTTTGACCAGATGCATCACAGCTGATGGAGGCTATATTGAGTAGGCTCAATGTATAGCTAAATGTTCCAAGTATGTTAACAAAAAATTTCGCTCTCCTCCTGCATAATATAAAACAATTAGAGATGACTGTGCAGAACTTTTTGAATCCCCTTTGTATAAGCAAAACATCAAAGTCATTGTTGAAACAGGGCATTTTCTTCTGGTGTTCTGTTTTATCAGCTAACATTTACACTGGGCTAAAGTACTTTATCCATTGATAATTCTGCTTCATCTGTTCAACAGTGTGATGCGTCTACTGATATACCTGTCCTTTCAGTGCATGCTTCAGGAAAACACCTTGTGGGTACAGATCTGCACAGTTAAATAACAATGTTGTTGTTGTTGTTGTTGTTGTTGTTGTTGTGGTCTTCAGTTCAAAGACTGATTTGATGCAGCTCTCCCTGCTGCTATATCCTGTGCAAGCCTCTTCATCTCCCAGTAACTAATGCATCATAAATCATTCTCAATCTGCTTAGTGTGGTCTCCCTCTACGATTTTTACCCTCCACGCTTCCCTCCAGTACTAAATTGGTGATCCCTTGATGCCTCAGAACATGTCCTACCAACTGATCACTTCTTCTAGTCAAATTGTGCCACAAATTCCTCTTCTCTCCAATTCTAATCAGTACTTCCTCATTAGTTACGTGATCTACCCATCTAATCTTCAGCATTCTTCTGTAACACCATATTTCAAAAGCTTCTTTTCTCTTCTTGTCTATACTGTTTATCATCCATGTTTCACTTCCATAAACAGCTACACTCTATTCAAATACTTTCAGAAAGAACTTCCTGACACTTAAATCTATACTTGATGTTGACAAATTTCTCTTCTTCAGAAACCCTATCCTTAACATTGCCAGCCTACTTTTTATATTCTCTCTACTTCAACCATCATCAGTTATTTTGCTGTCCAAATAGCAAAACTTATCTACTACTTTAAGTGTCTCGTTTCCTTATCTAATTCCCTCAGCATCACCTGATTTAATTTGACTATAATCCATTATCCTCATTTTGCTTTTGTTGATGTTCATCTTATATCCTCCTTTCAAGGCACTGTCCATTCCGTTCAACTACTGTTCCAAGTCTTTTGTTGTCTCTGACAGAATTACCGGCCATCAGCAAAATTCAAGGGTTTTATGTGTTCTACCTGGATTGTAATTCCTAGTCGAAATTTTTCTTTTGTTTCCTTTACTGCTTGCTCAGTATACAGATTGAATAACATTGGGGATAGACTACAACTCTGTCTTACTCCCTTCTCAACCACTGCTTCCCTTTCATGCCCCTCGACTCTTATAACTGCCATCTGGTTTCTGTTCAAATTGTAAATAGCCTTTCGCTCCCTGTATTTTACCCCTGCCACCTTTAGAATTTGAAAGATAGCATTCCAGTCAACACTGAAAACAGCTTTCTCCAAGTCTATAAATGCTATAAATGTAGGTTTACCTTTCCTTAACCTAGCTTCTAAGATAAGTCGTAGGGTCAATATTGTCTCACGTGTTCCTACATTTCTATGAAATCCAAACTGATATTCCCCGAGGTCAGCTTCTACCATTTTTTTCAATCGTCTGTAAAGAATTTGTGTTAGTATTTTCAACCGTGACTTATTAAACTGGTAGTTCGGTAATTTTCACATCTTTTAGCATCTGCTTTCTTTGGAACTGGAATTACTATATTCTTATTGAAGACTGAGGGTATTTCACCTGTCTCATATGTCTTGCTCACCAGATGGAACAGTTTTGTCATGACTTGCTCTCCCAAGGCTATCATTAGTTATACCAGAGAGTTGTCTGCTTGTTTCAACTTACGTTTTTCAGTGCTCTGTCAAATTCCTCATGCAGTATCACATTTCCTGTCTCATCTTCATTTACATACAATTCCATTTCCATAATATTGCCTTCAAGTTCATCGCCCTTGTGTAGACCCTCTATATACTCCTTCCACCTTTCTGCTTTCCTTTCTGTGCTTATGAGTGGTTTTCGATTTGAGCTCTTAGTATTCATACAGGTGGTTCTCTTTTCTCTGACGGTCTCTCTAATTTTCCTGTAGGCAGTGTCTGTCTTACCCCTAATGATATATGCTTTTACATCCTTACGTTTGTCCTCTAGCCGTTCCTGCATAGCCATTTTGCACTTCCTGTTGATCTCATTTTTGAGACATTTGTATTCCATTTCGCCTGCTTCATTTACTGCATTTTAAAACTCTCTCCTTTCATCAACTAAATTTAGTATCTTTTGCGTTACCCAAGGGTTTCTACTAGTCCTTGTCTTTTTACATATGTGATACTCTGCTGCGTTCACAACTTCATCTCGTAAAGCTACCCATTCTTCTTCTACTGTATTCCTTTCTCCCATTGAAACTCTCTGCAACCTCTAGTTCATTTAGTTTATCCAGGTTCCATCTCCTTACATTCCTACCTTTCGCAGTTTCTTCAGTTTTAATCTACAGTTCATAACCAGTAAATTGTGGTCGGAGTCCACATTTGCCCCAGAAAAGTCTTACAATTTAAAACGTGGATCCTAAATCTCTGTCTTACTATTATGTAATCAGTCTGAAACTTTCTGGTGTCTCCAGGTCTCTTCCATGTATACAACTTCTTTCGTGATTCTTAAACCAAATGTTAGCTGTGATTAAGTTATGCTACAGTACAAAATTCTGCCAGGCGGCTTCCTGTTTCATTCCTTACCCCAGTCCATATTCACCCACTACTTTTCCTTCCCTTCCCTTCCCTTCCCTTCCCTTCCCTTCCCTTCCCTTCCCTTCCCTACTATCGAATTCCAGTCCCCATGACTACTAAATTTTCGTCTCCCTTAATTATATGAATAATTTATTTTCTCTCATCATACATTTCTTCAGTCTCTTCTTCATCTGTGGAGCTAGTTGGCATATAAACTTGTACCATTCTGGTAGGTGTGGTCTTCATGTCTATCTTGGCTACAATAATGCATTAACTATACTGTTCATAGTAGCTTATTAGAGTTCTTATTTTTTTATTCATTATTAAACCTACTCCTGAGTTACCCCTATTTGATTTTGTATTTAATTTCACTAATTCCCACTATATTTAACTTTAACCTGTTCATTTCCCTTTTAAAATTTTCTAACCCCCACTGCCTGATTAGGGGATCTGACGTTCCATACTCCGATCCGTAGAACACCAGTTTTGTTTCTTCTGATAATGATGTCCTCCTGAGTAGTCCCTGCCCAGAGATCTGAATAGGGGACTGTTTTAACTCTGGAATATTTTCCCCAAGTGGACGCCATCATCATTTAACCATACAGTAAAGCTGCATGCCGTCGGGAAAAATTACGATTGTAGTTTCTCCTTGTTTTCAGCCATTCTGTGTACCAGCACAGCAATACAGGTTTGGCTGATGTTACAAGGTCAGTTCAGTCAATGATCCAGACATATGTATCACTCAGGCACACAAGCCTCCCCACCAACGGTAAGGTCCATGGTTCATGGAAAGGGGGGGGGGGGCAATAGCCATAATCCCATACAAATGACCCTGTCTTTTTGATAAAGGCATAATCCATTGGTGGAAATGGTTCCGAGGCCATAATATTGCCAGGGAATGCTGGAACTATTAACTCTCCAATGCCACAATTTTTTGTCCATCAATTGGCTTTGGTGCCACATTATGATGTTATGATGGCACACATCCGTTTGCTCCTTGCTGCCCTGTGATCTGCTGAGTGTGACTTCCCTGACTTCTGTTTTCTGTCTCTTGTGAAAGATCTTCTAACACTTTCTAAGATGAAATGAAATGTCATGTGGCTAGGGCCTCCCGTCAGGTAGACCTGTCGCCTGGTGCAATTCTTTTGAGTTGACACCACTTTGACGACTTGCATGTTAATGGGGATGATATGCTGATGAAGATAACACAACACTCGGTCCCTGAGCAGAGAAAATCTCCAACCCATCCCGAAATCGAACCAGGCCCCTTTGCATGGCATTCTGTCGTGCTGATCACTCAGCTGTCAAGGTACTTTCCAAGATGGTAATTGTGGACAATGTCATTGTGCTGACCTGAATGTATGACTATTGTGGTAATATACATTATAACAGGACAAGACTTTTGGTGGGCTTGTAGTGAACACTGTATTTACTTCAATAAGTATTCTACTATTCTCAAACAATATGTACCATATGAACTCATGATAAAACACTTGCTGCTCAGATACTGTGTGCTGTGATAGTTCTTAAAACGAAGCAGATAACTCAGTTTTTATTTTCTTGTACATCTCAACTATGAGACCTGCCCAAAAAGAGTGATTGTATGAGCTGAACATAAAAAGATAGAGGAAACATAATAGTATCTCAAAAATATTATGATAATAGAAATTCCTAGAAGAACCTACAAATAAAAAATGAATATAGAAAACCACTCAGAAGCAAGTGAATGGCAATGTGCCATCCACCATACATTTGTGGAAAAATAGTAGCTTCTCCCCATTTTTCTGCTCTCGGTTGATCAGTCTGTTCTTTGCATTAATTTGAGAGTTATTTGCATAGCCATCAATTGGAAATCATATTTGATAACCTAGACTAGTATTGATTTAAGTGTCAGGAAGTCATTTCTGAAAGTATTCGTATGGAGTGTAGCCATGTATGGAAGTGAAACATGGACGATAAATAGTTTGGACAAGAAGAGAATAGAAGCTTTCGAAATGTGGTGCTACAGAAGAATGCTGAAGATTAGATGGGTAGATCACATAACTAATGAGGAAGTATTGAATAGGATTGGGGAGAAGAGAAGTTTGTGGCACAACTTGACCAGAAGAAGGGATCGGTTGGTAGGACATGTTCTGAGGCATCAAGGGATCACCAATTTAGTATTGGAGGGCAGCGTGGAGGGTAAAAATCGTAGAGGGAGACCAAGAGATCAATACACTAAGCAGATTCAGAAGGATGTAGGTTGCAGTAGGTACTGGGAGATGAAAAAGCTTGCACAGGATAGAGTAGCATGGAGAGCTGCATCAAACCAGTCTCAGGACTGAAGACCACAACAACAACAACAGACTAGCATATATTGCCTATAGTGTATTTTAGTAAGTTTTCGAAAAGAGCCACAAGATGCACTTTGTGTTTTATTTACCAGTTTCACTCTTCAAATGAACAAGAGCATCATCAGAACATATACTGCAAAAGATACAAATTGAGATAATAAGGAAAACAGGTAATGATGTTATGTAAAGTACATATCTATTTCCAGTACAGTGACTTGAGTTTAAAGTTGCCTGACAGCATTAAAGATTGTGTTTAAAGTAGGACAGCTCGAACGATTAAACTGGCTGTACTACAGTACTTAAACTTATGTTTAGGTACATTGAAACGACAGTAGTAAATGATGACATCAACACCACTGATGAAATTGACTGTACAACAGTATGTCCATGGTATATTGTATCTAAAGATAATTTACAACTACAGGAAATGAAATTTTGATTTCAGTCACATCCTTTATGGGCATGTATAGACACCTCACATCTGTATATAGTAGCTTATCTTTCAAAAAATATGAGTACATCTGTAAAAATTGAAATATCTTTCAAAAGACATTACAAAAAGTACATACTTAAAAATGTCTTTACAAAAATACATTCAAAACTACCATTTTTAAAAATATTTATGTTAAAATAATATTTTTGTTGCTTGTCTACAGCATTTCATTAAATAACTTGAAAGAACCCGTGTAAATTAAACTAGTTTTGTTCATTTAATGAATTTTGCGGGTTGTTCTTCTTTTCAGTGAAAATTTCCAATTCTCCAAAAACATTCAACAGAGGATGTTTATCTGTGGAGTGGATAATTTTCATATTGTCTTGAATCTCACCTAATGTATAGTTTTTCTCAAATGTTCTCCCAATGCTGCACAATTCAAATTTAGATTGTATGTTCCTTATAATGTATTTTAAACACTCTTCCAGTTTGGTCAATGTATGTGCTCTGACAAATTTGCCAATTCATTATATGTACTCCTGAATTACAGTATTTTTCCTTATGTATATTCTCTTTGTGTATTAGTGCACACTTAAGGGAGTTGTTAGTTTAAAATGCTACTTTAACTTTCTAACTTGACAAATATGTCACTGTACAGTCTGTTACTGGCCCTTTGTATGTGAGTGTAATCTATTCTTTTCTACTGGTTCGCCTGTACTATTGTTTTTCTATTGTTTAATATATTTCTGTATAGTGTGATACAGTTTCATTGTATCACATTCTTGGTAATTGTTCCTTAATGCTATCTTTTTGATTGTCTGTAATTCTGTAGCTCTGTCTTCATCTGTGAGAGGTAACTGTGCACATCTCTAATTTCTGCTTTTATCCAAGTCACCTCCACTATATTGCAATGCATTGTGTGATGTGTGTGTGTTCTGCATTTTAAATCTTGCATATCTAGGGATGACGCCACATTGTAAACATTCTTAGTTGAATTTAATTTTCATGTTAATCTGTGTAAGTTTTGATTTCGTTCTTGGGTACTTGTGTACAGTTCAACAGGCTTGGCTAGGCACAAATTTAGCAAGAGCAGGCATTGCCTGTCGGGGGAGAGACTGTTAAAACAGTTTTTGAAAACAACCACAAGTCACACTTTCTATTTTTTATTTACCAGTTTCACTCTTCAAGTGAACAAGGGTGCATTAGAATATACACTGTAAAAGATACAAAGTAAGATAATCGGATAATGGTAATACGGTAGTGCCATTATACGAAAAAGATTACACTGACAAAACATTACAGTATTTCAAATAGAACTGCATGAATGGAATTAGTATGGATCCACTCAATACATTCCAAACTGAAGTAAAAAGAAAAATTGATGCTTCTCAATTTTTACTTGACAGATTAGAAAAACATGATTAAAGATGATTATTTCAAGGCTTCCTACTGCAAGAGCTCAAATTAAAATACATAAAGACAAGAAGTCAATTAGAGATATAAATAATAATGAATATGCTCCCAATAGTGAACTAAATTAAATACACAATTAAAAATACTTAAAAAGTGTACAAATCTGACAAACCTATCAGCATTAAAAATAGCATCCAATTTACAAACAACATAGTAACTATGAATATGCCCGCCTGGTTGGCCGTGTGGTATAACGCACGGCTTTCTGCACGGGAAGGAGCGCCTGGTCCCCGGCATGAATCCTCCCGGCGCATTTGTGTCAAGGTCTGGCAACCCGGCCAGTCTGCAGATGGTTTTTAGGCGGTTTTCCATCTGCCTCGGCGAATGCGGGCTGGTTCCCCTTATTCCGGCTCAGTTACACTATGTCGGCGATTGCTGCGCAAACAAGTTCTCGACGTACGCATACACCACCATTACTCTACCACGCAAACATAGGAGTTACACTCGTCTGGTGTGAGACGTTCCCTGGGGGAGTCCACCGGGGGCCGAACCACACAATAACCCTGGGTTCGGTGTGGGGTGGCGGAGGGGTAAAATGGACTGCGGTAGTCGTCGTGGGGTTGTGAACCACTGTGGCTGCGGTGGGGACGGAACCTCTCCGTCGTTTCTAGGTCCCCAGTTAACATTCAGTACAATACATATAAGTATGAATATTTCAGAAGATGCGATTTTCATCTCTTGGAATGTTACTAATATGTTTATGAACATATAAATTGACAAAACTTTAGAACTACTTAACCGTAATCTACTACATCATAAACCTATGGTTGTACACGAGACTGTAGAGCTGTTAGACTTCTTGCAATTTAACCTTGATTTCAGGTACTTTAAGTTCATTCAAAACAATCATTCCCTAATTTCATTGTATAATTACGTGACAAATAGTTTATTTTGAAAATTTTCGGATGCTGACAAGACTATATTTTCATAAGGTACTGGTATGAGGGTTTTGGATACATAATTTATTTTGTAGAAACACAGCATTTATGGTTCACAGTTCTGTCAAAGCATACATAATCCCTGAACTTCATTGTATATAAACAAAAATAAATGTGCAATTTTGGGAATTGCTACCATTGCCTTTTGCGGAATCTGCAAGGAATTTGTAACAAATTGGCATTTGTGATTTAGTTACTGCAGTAGATTTTCTAATCAAAATATTGTGTTACATCTAGTTTTCCCTTAAAGACAAGTAGCTCTATATATTATCTATATTTATCATAAATTAACTCTGTTTTTGAGTTTACTAACAACTATAATTAACCTCAAAATGTTTTAGGAAACTAGTAGTTTTTTACCACAGGTTTTTGTGTTGCTTTAATAGAAATCTCATTTTGTGTATTTGCTTCAGTTCTTAAAGGGAGTAAGCAAATTTTGCCTCAACTGATTAAAAAATGACCAACAAAGTTATTTGTCCATTGCCTTGTAATGCATTGCTCCAGCCAAAATGCAGCTACACTGTGAACACTTTTCTCGAAGTGAGGAGGGGATGGTTGACATTCATAAGCAACACAAAATCACCCTGACTGTTGTGAAACAACTGGCAGCTGCTGTGAATCGGTATGTTGTAAGAGCTCCTGAAAGTCATGTACCTGTGATACCTATACCAGAGGTACCTTTAGTACTATTCTATCCTGTGGATCCTGTTTCCTGTGCAGGAGATACAGGATCTGTCATTACTTGTCTACTTGACTCAATGGCATGTCAGTGGTGGATCTAGACATCCTGTATAGGGTGGATGGGGATCAGGGAGGACATATTGTGTTGTACAGATCCCCATAACAAACAAGTTTTAGGAGTTGCCTTTCACTGAAAGTGAAACCGAGCCAGTGGGAGTCAGTTCACTTTTGGGAAAACTTGTTTTGTCCGGTGTCAGGAGGGGGCAAACACGAAAGGGTAGGAGTCTGTTAATCGTTGGCAGTTCAAATGTACAGCAAATGGTGATACCCCTTAGGGAAATGGCAGCAAGGGACAGGAAAGGACGCCAGAAGCACTCAGTGTGTATGCCCGGGTGCCTCATTGAGCACATATGAAATCTTCTTGGATTATCAGCGGGGTGACATCTTGTCTTGTTGCAACACTTCAGTGGATTACATGTCCATCATCGTCAGGCAAAAATGATCGATATGAAATCCGTTGATACATTGCGACAAGACGATGATGCCACTCATCTGATAACCGAAGATGATTCCATAACTGAAATAGGCTGAGGAACCTGCAATCACACAGACTTGTTTAACATGTTGAAGAGGCTATTCCAGCAGCCATTGAGGGAACAGGATGCAACCAGCAGCAGATTGTGGCTCACGTTGGAACGTATGATGCCTATCGTCTGGGCTCCAAGGTCATTCTTGGGTCATTCCAGCAACTGGCAGAGGAGGTCGAGAAGACCAGCCTTGGGTTTGAATGAAGCTCACAAATTGCAGCATTGTTCCCAGAACTGATCATGGGCCTTTTGTTCTCAGTCAAGTGGTAGGACTGAACCAGAGACTTTGAATGTTCTGTGACAAGCTAGGCTGTGACTTCCTGGACTTGCAACATGTGGTAGGGAACTATATGGTCCTCCTAATTAGGCCAGGTGTGCACTAAACATCAGAGTTTGCTACTCAGGTGTGTGTGGGGTGCACGCAAGGTTTTTTTTTTTTTTTTTTTTTTTTAGGTTAGGCAACTTTCCATCCGATCCTGATGATGATAACTGTAGGAAACCCAGAAGTATCAGTGTAAGATCAAAAGAATTGCCTGCCACAGATGAGAGTATTAAAATCCTGATGGTCAGCTGCAAAAGCATTTACAACAAATTGCCAGAGTTTGAAGCACTTTGTAAAGCAATGAAGCACACATAATACCAGGTACAGAAAACTGGTTGAAACCTGGAATTGACAGCAGTGATATTTTTCGAGAAAATTTGAGTGTATATCGAAAGGATAGGCAAATGGAGGCAATGTATTTGTCGCAGTAGACAATAAACTCAATTCCACTGAGGGAGAAATTGAAGCTGCATGTGAGATTTTTTTGGGGCAAGATTCAGTATTAGGTGTGGGTGTGAAATAATGGAATCCTTCTATCCCACAACCGACTCATCTCCTGATGTAATTGGAAACTTTAGAGAAAACCTCGGTGCACTTGTACGCAAGTTCCCCGATCATACCGTAATCATTGGTTGAGATTTTAATCATGCAACAATTGATTGGGAAAATTACAGTTTAATTAGTGGTGGGTGAGATAAGACATCCTGTGAAACTTTACTAAAGCCCTTATCTGCAAACTAACTAGAACAGTTAGTTAGAAACTCCACTCGTGATGGAAATATATTGAATCTAATAGCAACAAATAGACTTGACCTCTTCGAGGATGTCCACATTGAAACTGTTATCAGTTTCCATGATGCAGTTGTGTGTGTGTGAGGGGGGGGGGGGGGGGCAGAAAGATATATGTGTTCAGTAAACTAGATAAAAAGTCAGTACTGTTTTATTGTAATGAGGAACTTGAAACTTTCAGCACAAGACACAAGACAGGAGCATGTAGAGGAACTCTGATTCAAGTTTAAAAGAATGGTTTAGCAGCCACTGGATAGATATTTACTCAGTAGAACAGTTCATAACAGGAGGGAACCTCCATGATATACTGTCATTGTAAAAATAACTTCTAAAGAAACAGAAATTACTGCATAATAGCTGTAAAACAAAGTGTAGTGCTATAGATAGACAGACAATGTGTGATGCCTTCAATAACTACCATAGTAGAAGACTGTCAAGTAATCTTCCACAGAACCCAAAGAAATTCTGGTCATATGTAAAGCGATACAGACTTCAAGAAGAATATAATAATTCGAATCCCAAAGAAAGCAGGTGTTGACAGATGTGAAAATTACCAAACTATCAGTTTAATAAGTCATGGCCGCAAAATACTAACACGAATTCTTTACAGACAAATGGAAAAACTGGTAGAAGCTGACCTCGGGGAAGATCAGTTTGGATTCCGTAGAAATTTTTGAACACGTGAGGCAATACTAACCTTACGACTTATCTTAGAAGAAAGATTAAGAAAAGGCAAACCTACGTTTCTAGCATTTGTAGACTTAGAGAAAGCTTTTGACAATGTTAACTGGAATACTCTCTTTCAAATTCTGAAGGTGGCAGGGATAAAATACAGGGAGCGAAAGGCTATTTACAATTTGTACAGAAACCAGATGGCAGTTATAAGAGTCAAGGGGCATGAAAGGGAAGCAGTGGTTGGGAAGGGAGTGAGACAGGGTTGTAGCCTCTCCCCGATGTTATTCAATCTGTATATTGAGCAAGCAGTAAAGGAAACAAAAGAAAAATTTGGAGTAGGTATTAAAATCCGTGGAGAAAAAATACATACTATGAGGTTTGCCGGTGACAATGTAATTCTGTCAGAGACGGAAAAGAACCTGGAAGAGCAGTTGAACAGAATGAACAGTATCTTGAAAGGAGGATATAAGATGAACATCAACAAAAGCAAAACGAGGATAATGGAATGTAGTCAAATTAAGTCGGGTGATGCTGAGGGAATTAGATTAGGAAATGAGACGTGTAAAGTAGTAGATAAGTTTTGCTATTTGGGGAGCGAAATAACTGACGATGGTCGAAGTAGAGAGGATATAAAATGTAGACTGGCAATGGCAAGGAAAGCATTTCTGAAGAAGAGAAATTTGTTGACATCAAGTATAGATTTAAATGTCAGGAAGTCGTTTCTGAAAGTATTTGTATGGAGTGTAGCCTTGTATGGAAGTGAAACATAGACGATAAATAGTTTAGACAAGAAGAGAATAGAAGCTTTCGAAATGTGGTGCTACAGAAAAATGCTGAAGATTAGATGGGTAGATCACATAACTAATGAGGAGGTATTGAATAGGATTGGGGAGAAGAGGAGTTTGTGGCACAACTTGACAAGAAGAAGGGACCGGTTGGTAGAACATGTTCTGAGGCATCAAGGGATCACAAATTTAGCATTGGAGGGCAGCGTGGAGGGTAAAAATCGTAGAGGGAGACCAAGAGATGAATACACTAAGCAGATTCAGAAGGATGTAGGTTGCAGTAAGTACTGGGAGATGAAGAAGCTTGCACAGGATAGAGTAGCATGGATAGCTACATCAAACCATTCTCTGGACTGAAGACCACCACCACCAACACCACAACAACAACAACAACAACATGTAAAAGCTGTTAGTGGCACCAAGTGAATGAGACACGAACTGAAATTGAGGGTTACAAAGCAAATGGTGAAATGTGTAACTCCATTTTCAAAAAGTGGTTTTACACAGGAAAACGCAGGAGAATTGCCCCAGTTTAATCCTCACACCACTGAAAAGGTGAATGAAATAAGTATTCGTGTTAGCAGTGTTGAGAAGCAGCTGAAACCATTAAGACTGAACAAAGCTTCAGGCCCCAATGGAATCCCTGTCAGTTTCTGTGTTGAATTTGTGTCTGAGTTAGCCCCTCTTCTAACTATAATCTATCATAGCTATCTCAAACAAAAAAATGTGCCCAGTTCTTGGAAAAAAGCACAAGCCATGCCCATCTACAAGAAGGTAGTAGAAGTGATCCAGAAAACTACTGTCCAATATCCTTGACATTGATTTGTTGTTGAATCTTAGAACATAATTGGGTATCTTGAACAGAATGACCTCCTCAGTGCCGCCAGCCAGCATGGATTTCGGAAACATCGGTCATGTTAGATCCAACTCGCTCTTTTCTCACATGACATACTGAAAGTTTTAGGTCCAGGCAATCAGATAGATGCTGTATTTCTTGATTTCTTAAAACTATTTGACTCAATTCCAAACCCCCATTTATTGTCCAGTGAAATTTGTGACTGGACTGAGCACTTTTTGTTAGGGAAAACACGGCATGTTATGTTGGATGGAGAGTCATCGTCAGATGTAGAAGTAACTTTGGGTGTGCCAAAGGGAAGTGTGTTGGGACCATTACTGTCCATGTTGTATATTATTGACTGTTTTCAGAAGTACTACCTGAAAGAAGCTGCATAAATATTCATTCAGATATTATAAGATTTCAAAGTGGTGCAGAGATTGGGAGCTTGCTTTAAATATTCAGAAATGTTACATTTTGCACTACACAAGCCAAAGAAATGTAGTATCCTGTGACTATAATATCAGTACAATCAACCAACTCATACAAATACTTTGGTGTAACACTTTGTAGGGATATAAAATGGAATGATCACATAGGTTCAGTCATTGGTAAAGCGGATGGTAAACTTCGCTTCATTGGTAGAATACTGGGGAAGTGCAATCAATCCGCATATGAGATTGCTTACAAATCACTCATGTAACTATTTCTAGAGTAATGCTCAAGTGTGTGGGACCCATACCAGATATTGCTAGAAGGAGATATTGAACGTATACAGAGAAGGGCAGCGCGAATGGTTGCAGGATCTGTGGGAGAGTGTCACAGAGACACTGAAGGAGCTGAACTGGAAGACTCTTGAAGATAGACTTAAATTGTCCTGAGAAATTCAATTACAAAGTTTCAGGAATGGGCTTTAAATGATTACTCTAGGAATATACTATATCCACCTACATATCGTTAGCATAGGGATTGTGAGTACAAGATTAGAATAATTACTGAACACACATACCTGAATGGTATGTCTAGTACATGGATGTACCGTTTGCCATGAACCACGGTGTAGAGATGTAGATGTAGATGTAATGGAAAAATTTACCACATGAGAGATGGCCTACCAATTGGTAATAGTTTATCTAGCATCATATCAGAAATTTTTCTTAGTAACTTGGAAATTAGATTTTTAGATAAATTTGACAATATCACTGGTATGTTGACAACATTATAATTCTTTTCTAAGGAACCAAGGAAGATTTAAATGAAATAATGACAGACAAGCTGAACCAGATGCATCCAAAAATTAAGTTCACATTGAACATGAAACTGATAGTCGCATCAATTTTCTCATTTTGTCAATTAATAGATCAAATGGGAAACATATTTTTAAAGTTTACAGGAAGCTTACATATTCAAGAATAATTATTGGGAATAACTCAGATAATCTAGTCCAGCACAAAAGAGCTTATTTCTGTTCAACTTTACACAGAATATTCCAATTGTCACTCACAGATGAGGACAGAGCTGCAGAATTACAGACAATCAAAAAGATAGCTTT
This sequence comes from Schistocerca americana, assembly GCF_021461395.2. Classification (NCBI taxonomy): domain Eukaryota; kingdom Metazoa; phylum Arthropoda; class Insecta; order Orthoptera; family Acrididae; genus Schistocerca; species Schistocerca americana. The sequence goes on along the minus strand of NC_060119.1, from coordinate 387,837,868 downwards.
AAGAAACAATTACCAAGAACGTGATATGATGAAATTGTACCACTCTACACAGAAAAATATTAAATGAAAGAAAAACAATAACACAGGCAAGTCAGTAGAAAAGAAAAGGTATATTAAACTCACATAAAAAGGGCCAATAACAGACTGTATAGCGAGATATTTCCCAAGATGGAGAGTTAAAGTAGCATTATAAAGTAGCAGCTTCCTTAGACATGCACTAATACACAAAGAGAATATACATAAGGACAAATACAGTAATTCAGGAGTACATGTAATGAATGGCCAAATTCGTCAGAGCATTTACACTATGTGGTCAAAAGTATCCGGCACCTGGCTGAAAATGACTTACAACTGTGTGGCGCCCTCCATTGGTAATGCTGGAATTCAATATGGTGTTGGCCAACCCTTAACCTTGATGACAGCTTCCACTCTCGCAAGCATATGTTTAGTCAGGTGCTGGAAGGTTTCTTGGGGAATGGTAGCCCATTCTTCATGGAGCTCTGCACTGAGGTGAGGTATCGATGACAGTCGGTGAGTCCTGGCACGAACTCAGTGTTCCAAACCATCCCAAAGGTGTTCTATAAGATTCAGGTCTGGACTCTGTGCAGGCCACTCCATTACAGGGATGATATTGTCATGTAACCACTCCACCACAGGCCATTCATTATGAACAGGTGCTAGATCATGTTGAAAGATGCAGTTGCCATCTCCGAATTCCTCATCAACAATGGGAAGCGAGAAGGTGCTTAAAGCATAAATGTAGGCCTGTGCTGTGATAATGCCATGCAAAACAACAAGGAGTGCAAGCCCCCTCCATGAAAAACACTACCACATCATAACACCATCACCTCCGAATTTCACTGTCGGCACTATACATG